>NW_004524624.1:7802512-7805117 GCF_000260255.1 Octodon degus | reverse complement strand
ATTCTCTTAATGAAGGAAGGATTTGTTCTAATAGTGTTTGTAAATAGGACATCATGTCTGCATCTTGTACAGCAATTAACCACTAGGAAGAATGTATACAATGTGTTGATTATTGAAACTGTCCTACCAATTTGGTTTGAAACTGTCTCAATGATATTTGTTTCTCAATAAAATTATGGGGGAAAAAATGGACACACCTAAAAAAGTAAAAAATTTAAAAAAATGAATAGATGGCTGTTAGGCTACAGGGAATGGATGAGCTGGCCAGGATCACACGTATAGATGGGGCTCGATGTTCATGTTAACACTGTTGCTAAAGGAAGAACAGCAAGTGCATTAAGAACTCAAACTTACCTTGGACTTCATGATGGTCAGCCAATAGCACCCCTCCCCCAGTGATGGCAGTGGCATGAGTAGCTCAGACTTCTGTTCAGTCTGGGAAAGGAGAGCCTCGACCATGGTGCTGGTGCAGCTCCCTAGATCCCAGGGACCCCAGGGATTTGTCAGAAAAAAGAAGGTGAACGTACTGCCTACAAGGAGGTCAAAGCTAACACAAGAAACAAGTCCTTGAAAATGAAGCTCGGGCATCCCCAGAAGGAGGAGGTGGAGCTGTAATGAGAAGTCATCTGTCTCCATTTTAAATGAACAGATTCTGATATTCTAAGTTTCCAATAGATAAGAAAAGAAAAATGTTCTTTAATTATAAAATCCAAATGAATCTTCCTTAGCAATCTTTTTACATTGACAAGAATGTGTCCACCTGGAAAGAGACACTTCCTATCTTTATAGCTTTTCTTAGATCACTGAGACTAAACAAAATTTCTTGCTTCCTAAAACTTTTGAAAATAAGATTCCTTAATCCCAATCATGCTAAATCCCAGAGGAGAGCCTCACAAGTATCCTTTCTGTAATTAGCATGAAGCCTGGCTCACATAAGATCCCAATGAGTGTTCTAGGAACAGACATCATACAGGGCAGTGAATGAGACCAGTGGCTCGTGGATATTTTTGTTTCTTGTAGGTGAACTAGCAGTCTCATACTAACATGGAAATAAACACAATATATGTGCATATATATATGAATATATACATATATATGAATATATACTTATATATATGAATATATATTTATATTTAATTTGTCACAGGGTCTCAATATGCAGCTCAGACTCATGGTGATCCTCCCATCTCAGCCTCCCTAGTGCTGGGATTACAGGTGTGCACCACCATGCCTGGTTTCAGTGGCCAGCACAGGGTGTGCAGGGCAGGGTTGGCACAGCATGGGGTACCAGGGATCGAACCTAGGTCTTTGCACTTGTGCCAGGCAGGCACTTAGACTGTTGAGCTATCTCCCCAGCCCACAATAAATACTTTTGAACAGGTAGTCGAAAAAAAGGAGGTTAGGAGAATCTAAAATGATATAGATAGACTTGTAGCCAACAGACTCTTTACTCACCATTCTACAAAGGCCACACATACAAGAATGCACAAATATAGGCATACACATGTGTACTATACTCTCCATGTACACAATAATAGGCTTAGTTATATAAATATTTTTCTGTTGGAGAGTAGCGTCCTCATGACTCAAGTCTCTGATTTAGCTCCCCGGCTTCTCCTTTTGCTAGTTGACTGCTCCAAATGCTTCTTCACAGCCCCTGGCTTTACACAAGGGTGTAATCTCAAAGCCAGCAACATAGTGTGGCTATTCATGGCATTTTATGATGGTGTAGAAGGACTAGTAGAGAAACAGAGGATCAGCCCAGAAGTACACTAAAAAGTACTCAACATTCAGTCAGCACTTTTTGTCACCCAGTCACGTAGCTGTGGATTGGAAATTCAGAAAAAAAGTAAGGCATAGGCTTCCCAGTAAGTCAGAATCTAGAGCAGTAACAAGCTAAATACATTATTTCAGTAATATATAGTAAATTATTTGTTATGGTTATTTAGAGATTGCTACAACAGATAGAGGGGGACATAAACTAGAGAGGTGGCCTTGCCGGTGCTTCCTGAGGAGGTACAACCTCCTCAGTATTGTCCCCTCAATGCATTCGCCATCGGTTGGAGGAGAGGACACCTTTACCTTTCTCCTAAATGTCTTCTGATTTATCCATCCCTATGGCTTCAAAAAGTCTTCTCTATACCTGTTTACCTTCATTCCTCACTTAACTCACTAGAAAAACAATGCATCACTCCAGCATCTGATAAGGATCTAAAATCGTCTGAGAATTAAGTTACTGCAGGAAACTGCAAGAACTTGTTGCAAGTCCTCTGGCCAGTTTCCAGGGTTATGAACTTCAGGTGAGGGGAAGACTTCTTGCTATAACCCAAGGTCTCTGTGGGGCCAATCAGAAGGCAAAGAGTAAGAGCAACAATCACAGATGTACAAGCACTTGGTTTACAGTCCGTGCAGCTGAGGTCAAGCACAAAACTCTCCCTGAGTGCCTAACATGCACAGAACATATCTTCTCGCTTTGTTGCAAGAGAATGCTTAGCATGGGAGCTTCCCTCTTAAGAAATTTTATATACACAATGTGCTATTGTTAAATCTGGCCGCGGTGCTGTATAGGCGATCTCCAGAGTGTACTCCTCTTACATCACCGAAA
>NW_004524624.1:7799746-7801472 GCF_000260255.1 Octodon degus | reverse complement strand
AACTGGGGAAATAATATTTCTTCTTTTCAAAATATAGTGCAACTCTGCCAAGTGCAAGGTCCCAAGTTCGATCCCTGGTACCACAAAAAAAAAAAAAAAAAAGAAAGAAAGAAAGAAGGAAAGAAAGAAAGAAAGAAAAGAAAAAGAAAGAAAGTGCAACTACACAGAGTGGTGTGTCCCTGTAATCTCAGCTTTCTGAGAACCAAAGATACTACAATCAAAAGTTTAAGTCCTTCCTGGACAACTTACTGACTCAGCAAGACTCAGTCTCAAGGTGAAAACTAAAAAAGAGCCAAGGATGCAGTTTAGGGTTATCAATTGATCATATAGGAGTGGGATCTTCAATTCCTAGTAACTAATGTGTGTGAAAGATCCCACTCCTATATGATCAATTGATCTTTGACAAGAAAGTCAAGAATATGCAATTGGAAAGGCACAATATCTTCAGGATCTAGTGCAGCAAGGGATAACCACAGGAAAAGAATGAAACTAGACCCTTGCCTTGCAATATATCAACTTCAAAAAGACAAAACATTTAAATGTAGGACCAGAGAGCATAAAATCCTAGAGGAAAATATAGGGGGAAAGCTTTATGTTATTGATCTTTACAATGATTTTTTTAGATATGGCACCAAAATCACCAACAGCAGCAGTAAGACTACCCAAGTGGGACTGCCTTTCACATTGGGCTTTCTGTAGACACAGAACACTAGATATTCATGGAAGGCCTATATAGTCTCTTCTTCTGTTGGGCTTACTTCCCAGAAGGAAAAATGGATAATAAGCATACATACAATTAAACCAGTAATCAAATAATATAATTTCTGGAAAGTAATGAAAGCCACTAAGTAATTCCAGTATAGCAATGCAGGAAGGCTCCTCTGAGGCACAGACTAGAAAACTGGACTAAGTCATCGAAGGTTGTCATACAAAGATCTGTGGACAGAAGCAACGAAGGAGCAAGAGTAATGGCTGGCTTCGACGTGTTCCTTGAGCACAGTGACTGCAGCATGGTGAAGGTGGCTTTAGGAAGGTAGCGGGGGCCCAGCCCTACATCTGAGCTGAGTGACCATGAGCATGTCACTTGTTCTCTCTGAAGCTCGGTGTAATTGTCCTTCAGGTGAAGAGCATAATTGCATCTACTAAGTGAGATTCAAACCTAGCTACTGAATCATGGAGATTAACTTCAGTTATGTCTGAATGCAGACATCATGCCACAGTTAGTCATTGACATTTCAGGGCCAGGAAGCCCAACAGAGAGTCCATTTGTTCTCAGAGGATTTTCCTCCAGGAGATGACATGTGAGTAGGGGTTGGAAGAATGGGCACCATGCTGTAGATCCCAACAGAGCCTCAGGAGGACCCCTGAGAAAACCACCAAGTAGACCTAGTGCAGGGAACCCTGTCACTAAGAATAGGTAGTTTACTTCTTACTTTGTGGGAAGCCTAGGTAGGTAAAACAGAAAGGTCAACAGGCATTAATACCGCAGTGGAAGTGCTGTCTTCTGCAAGCTCCCTGTGATAGGCGTGAAGGAGCTGGCAGTGAAATAGGTGGTGTCATTTTCAGCCCATTCAGTAAAACAGAACCTGCCAGGCCCAAAGGAACTATTCTGGATATCTTAGTAGCCCCGGCTTCCAAGGAGCAGCTAGGGGAGGACAGGATAAAGATGAAGTTTGGAAGGTCATTAGGGCACGTCTGAGGCTGGGGGGTTCTCTCAGAGAGAAGG
>NW_004524624.1:7797191-7799441 GCF_000260255.1 Octodon degus | reverse complement strand
TGTTGAGCCACTTTTCTGGAAATGCCATGATAATGAACAAACTGCATTTGACATTTGAAGTAACTATATTTTTTCTTGAGTAAATTCAGAAAAATATTAGAACAAAACTATGGGTTGGATTCCACTCTTTGGGTTCTGATAGGGATGCTAGGTGGAGCAGACAAGGGTCTCAGCTCTTGACTTGGTTGAGCCCAACCTCTAACAGCAATTAAAATGGCCTCTCCAGCAAAGTCCAGATCACCTCACAGCCTGTTCAGGCCTCCCGCCTTCACAGACCCAGCTGTGGGGTTGCTCTGTCTGAACCTACCTGCTCCTCCCCACCTTCATCCAGTCACACAGTGGTCAGGGGACGCATCAGGGGCAGCTGTTAGCCCTCACCCTTCCACTTTCTGTACCAATGTCCTGTGTACAATATACTCCTCACATTCAGACCCAGCTTCTGTCTGTCTGCCTCAGAGGGGTCCTTGCTTTTTTTAAAAAAAAATGTATTTGGTACAGGGTTTCAGCCTCCCCAGCACTGGGATTACAGGTGTGCACCACCATGCCCGGACTCAGTGGCCAGCTCAGTGCATCTGGGGGGTGGGGCAGTGCAGCATGTGGTGCCAGGGATCGAACTCTGGTCTCTGTGCTTGCCTAAATAGACACTTAGTCCACTGAGCTATCTTACCTGCCTAGAGGAGTCCTTCTACCATTCCAGTAAAGCCACTCTCATTACTTGTTTATTCTCTGACTGTTCTGAGGGGGAAGAGATGGCATAAGCCTTTCATGAGAAGCTGGCTTTCTCACTGGACAAAATGTACAGTGTGATATGGAGTTCCACTTGTCTAATTCTTCCTTATTTCCATTGTGATTGTGATGTCATATCCAAAAATCATTGTGAGGATCAATAATATAAAGATTTTCTCTACATTTTCCTCTCGGATTTTATACTCTGTGGTATCTCATTGAAATACTTTATCTTTTGGGGTTGACATAGTGCAGGCCCAGGGTCTAGTTTCATTCTTTTACAAGTGGATATCCCAGCCAACACTAATTGTTAAAGATATCATTTCTTCCTCCTTACGTATTTTTTACTTTCTTGTCAAAGAGCAATTTATCATATAGGGGTAGATTTTTTTCCTGAGCTTTATATTTGTCCTAATGGTCTATATGTTTGTTCATATTCCAATACTGAACTTTTAATTGATGTCACTTTTACTATATTTTGAAATAAAGAAGTATGATGCCTCTGGATTTTTTTTAAAGGATTGCTTTGGGTGTTTCAGGTCTTTTGAATTTAATAATTTTAGAGTGTGTTTCTACTTACATAAAATTTCCATTGAGGTTTTTTTAGGGATTATGTTAACACTGTAGATTTATTTCTTTGGGAACAATATTATATCTTATGACCTGTGAACATGAATTTCCATTAATTGGTGTTTTATTTAACTTATTTCAGTAATCCAAAAAACTTCTGTACAGAAAATAAAACAATCAATAAACAAGCTACAGCATGAAAAATACACCACTTGCAAATCATTTATCTGTTAAAGATTTTTACCAATGTCAAAAATATGTAAGAAACTTTCAAATCTCAATAGAAATAGTTGTAATAATAATAATCTGTTAAAAAAGTAAAGAAGTTGAACAGATATTTATCCAAAGAAGGTATACAAATAATCAACAAGTATATGTAAAGGTGCTCAATATCACTAATCAATGGAGAAATATAACTAAATGCTACAATGAATATTTTAAAGTTTTTAAAAATTTTTTATTTCATTTTATTTTGAAGAGTGTAAACAAAAGCAGAAACAAAGAGCAGATGCAGACAGAAACAGGATAACACAACACATATGTTACAGATTTTCAAATCAAGAATAAGAAATTAACAGTGCTTTTCATATTACCTATTTTTCATCATCAGGTCTATTGCTCAGATTAACATATATAGTTATGCAAGATTGGACAAACAGTTGAGTGATAATGGTTGCTTTCAGTAAACTTTAATTATTTTTCTCATCCTTTTTACTTTCTTTTGTAAATATATTTTTTAAAGAACATAATAATAATTGATAAAATGGTACACATTTAGAAGACCAAGATGAGAGGTATTCAACTGTGGCTTTTGTATTACATATTGCTGTCTTCTGCAAGCTAAGCAGCTATGGTGAGGTATTACTGCTCATCCACCATAAATATAAAAAAAATACACTGACAAATTTGTGCTGGAATTGGAGCCCTTATATATCTTTGTAGGAATATAAAATG
>NW_004524624.1:7793938-7796576 GCF_000260255.1 Octodon degus | reverse complement strand
ATATTATTCAGCCTTTTTTTGAGAGCAGCATGGACTGAACTTAGAGCCTTCACGCTGAAATATAACCATTAGAAAAACAAAATCCCGCCGATGCTGTCGCATTGGGTGAACCTGGAAGACATTATGCTAAATGACATATGGCAGACATGAGAAGACAAACACTGTAGGATTCCAGGTATGTGAGCTATCTACAATGTTCTCATTCATGAAAGTGATAAAAATAGAGAATTGAATGGTAGTTGCCAGGTGCTAGGCAGGGAATGGAGCCAACAGATGCGAAGTTTTGGTTAGGTGTATGAATACATTCTAGAGATCTGTTGTGTAGCTCTGTGCCCAGGGTTAGCAATGCTACACAGGGCCTTTAACACGATTAATAGGCTAGGTCTTAGGGGCTCTTAAGCATTCTTACAACAATAAGTACAGAAATAAATCATGTTGCTGATAACAGATATACCAGCTCTCTATAAACCAAAGGTTCCACACATAATGTGTGCTTCTTGCTCCCGTACTTTACCTGATTAGCTTCACTGTGACCTTCTGTATGTAACAAGACCAGATCCCGCCTCCCCATTCTGTAGCATGCGGCCTTGGAAACTGGCCAGTGGCGTGCATCAATTTCTGGACATTCTACAGAAGCATAGTCCTCAGCCTATTTCAAACAATTCTTAGAATCAGCGAAAGGTGAAGTGGCTTGCCAGAGACTTGGGTAGGGATAAAGGGTATAGGGCTGAAAGGAAATACTTTCCCAAACTATAGGGATGGATAAAATTATTCCCCCAATCAGGAGACTTCCAGACTAAAAGAGCTGCCTTGTTTTCCAACTACAGTGACATAGTGAACAGGCTACACCTCCTCTAGGAAGCTTCATCAGCCCCACCAGTCTGATCTGTGTCCTCCTAAACCTGGTAACATAATCTCTAAGTAACTCTTTCAGAGAATAGACTACATATTATGAAGATCATGCGGTTAGTCTGGAACTGGCTATGGATTGTGACGCAGAGACAAGCCTAGGCATTACCTCTTTCTGGAATCTCAGTCCATAGCTCAGAGTCTGGAACATCAAAGTTGCTGATTAAATGCTGAATGAGTATTTTTGAGGCACACCTCAATGAGTTCTCTGCTTCTATACGATTCCTCCCCCACCGTCCTGAAGTGGACATGCAACTCAGATGGCCACGCTAGGTTATCGGCATCCAGAACCACACTCCTACATAGATGCATAGGCTGTGGGAATGAGTTCCAGAGTAGTCACCCAACAAAAGGAGGAGCCCAGAGAGATAAATCTGGAACTTGAGTCATGAAGACACCGTTCTATTTATACCCTTATTTAAAGAGAAACAAATGTACAGTATGTATAAAAACAGAAAAGTCTTTACACACCTAAGCCTATAAATCTGTGTGTGAGGAAAGAGTACTGGGGTCTTCATGTGTGTGTGTTTGTGTGTACAAAGAAGCTGTTGGCTACAGCAGAACCTACCTGAGTTCAATCTACCCTAGACTATTCATTCAACAAATATTTACTGGTTTAATATCTTTTTTTTTTTTTTGGCAGTTTCTGGCAGGAAAGCTTAGAAAATTGACATTTCATTGCTTTGTTTCTTAAGATTGCTCTTTTAATAATTAATACATTGCATATTGTTGTGTTCATAGTAGTTATTCAGAGGACAAGATGCAGACATATCTTGTCCAAACAATATTAGTACAAACTTTTATTCTCAGTGAACTAAGAGAAAGTAGCTGTATATCCATCCCAACTCTCTTGTATGTGTGTACATATATATATATTTTTTCCTTCCTCCTTTTATTTTCAGAACAAAGCTTTCTTTTATTTACACTTTTGTGAGTTAGTAAGGCATGACACTAGGTTGCTTCGCAACTGCTAGCAAGCCTTAACCAGATAGGATGTTCATCTCAGGAATAAGGTAGCTTGTTTGTTTGAGGCACAGGGTCAAGTCCCACTTACACATACTTGATCAATTTCCTAGCTTCATGGTTCCCAACATATTACCCTTTTCTTGTTCTGTTTTGTCAGAGATAGGTGTTCCACTGAAGTTAGAGAAGCTGTATTTGGAGAAGTCTTTATTAGACCTTTTCATACTTGAAACCAGTCTATAGATTGTAGGTACTTGTAAATATCCTACTAACCTGTTTTGAAACTGTTTCATCACTATTTTATTTTTTTTTTATTAAAATGAATAAAATTGTTTAAAAAATTAAATTAAAAAAATATTTTTAAAAAAGATTGCTCTTTCACATTCCAGAAAATATCCATCAGCCACTGGTCTCACTCATTGCCCTGTAAGACTTCTGCTCCAGAACATTTACTGGTATTTTGTATGTGTCTGGTGCTGACCTAACCTTGGAGAGGACATTTGTGGCTCAGTCCTCCAAGGTTTAACATTATTATTTATTTATTTATTTTTTGCGGACCCGGGGATTGAACTCAGGCCCTTGTGCTTGCCTGGGAAGCACTTATTCCACTGAGCCATCTCCCTGGCCCCTGGTTTAACATTATTGTAGTTAATAAATCACATGTACAAATGCCTGAGGAACCAAATTTTATATATATTTTTGAAGATCGAGGAAAAGCCATGAATGTTGGAAGAATGTCCCTCTTCAGGTGAACACATTTCTCTCT
>NW_004524624.1:7784393-7793068 GCF_000260255.1 Octodon degus | reverse complement strand
AAAAAAAAAAAAAGTAAAATAGAGATACCTGATGTCTCATTAATCCACCATCTCCTACTTCTATGCTTGCCATAGCTTCATTTCTAACAACAATGACTTACTCCCTATGCTAGGTTTGACCTTCCTGTAGGCAGTATTTCAATTTTCTTTTGTGCTCTGGAATCTATGTTTCTGGGAAGCACCAAGAACCCCATCGTCTAGCTTTGATGGTTTCTTCCATTTGATTTTTCCAGGCTGAACCACAATCTGAACTCCCCACATCACTTCTTTTGCTGGGAGAGTGGCCTACTGACCTTCATGAGGTCAAGGTCAGTTCTTGTGCTTCATAACACTGCCTTCCTTTCTAGACCAACAGTGAAAGGACCAACAGTGACTTACCCACCCCTCTTAAAGGGGACCACAACTTGATTGTCACTGGAAACCTAGGCTTCCACATTTCTGACTTACAGGGAAAAGTCTATGCCTTACCTCCCTCTAAATCCCCAAGTCCATAGCTCAGTGCCCAGAACACAAGAGGTACTAACTAAACAGGGAGTAAATATTTTTGAAGTACACCTGAATGAATCATCTGATTCTGTGTGATTTCTCTCCCACATTTACCTGAAAGTTTATATTCATCTCTGTTCACATTCATGTTCTCCAGGTACATATCAGGAATTTGAAGAAGGATCTTTTTGGACTGCTTCCATTTTCCTTGGTGGTCCTTAGACATGTGGTAGATGCTTAAGAAATATCTGGGTTATATTTTATTCATATGTCTTACCTCAGTGCCTAGCAAAGAATCTTCAGTATAAGAGAGCCCCTATTCATGGGGGAGAGAGAGAGAGAGAGAGAGAGAGAGAGAGAGAGAGAGAGAGAGAGAGAGAGAAACAGAGATGAGACAGACAGGGAGAGACAAAGAGACAGAGACAGAGAGACCCCACCTTCATGGAAGCTTGTTATGATTCAGAATTCCAGACATACAGTCTTACAGTCTGCTGTCCTTACCTGGAAGCAAACAAGATACTTGCTTATCTGGGTTCCACACACCCACACACCAGCATTGTCTCAGCTGAAGGGTGTGCATGGAAAAGGAGGAGGCGGAGGCAGGAAGGAAGTGGTAATTGTCTGCTTTTAGTCAGACTGAACCTCCCTACTGAGAACAGAAGGAAGTTACCAGAAGCCAGGAACTAGGGAAAATGGTACCTAAGGCTCCTGGTCCCAGGAGCACAGTGGGTCCCTCTCTCTCAAGCTGTGGTAAATTATTTTGTTGCTTGCTTCTGGGAGATCAAATTTGGTTCTTTACTAGCCAAAGTGAAACTGTATTTTGAATTGCATGTTCAATGTATTTTTCTTTAGGTTTCCTAAGATCCAAGAAGTGATCCTATATTCTAACATTGTAGGGATACATTTCACATAGAAAACCAGCCATGTATTCACAAATTTTCACATATCTATAGATAAAATACTTTATACTAATTTTGGAACTTACTAAATTTTATTTATGATGCAACTGTTTGGAACCTAAACACAATTTGACAGTTCTGTGGCCTGGACTAAGAGAGGTATCACATTCTAACAAAAAACAGTAACCAAAAATTAAAATTAAGTTTCCTTAAGTCACTAGAAGAATGTCAAGGGAAGCTTCTATTAAGAGTTGGAGGATAATTTCTCAAAATTGTATTTCTTATTCTATGTAGAGGTAAACTGACAGGTAGGTGGGTAGATGTACAGGTAAATAACACTAGACAGACTGCCCTGCTTGAGTGGGAAACCTCTCTGTCCCCTCCTGAATCACAATGAAACTGTCAAGAGCATGACTGACAGTGAGCATACTCATTCTCTTTCCTCTTCTTTTTACTCCATGGTTCTAATCTTACTGTGGAAATCAGTTTTGCCTCCTTTAATTAGTTTAGGATTAATTTTCTTTATGTACTTCTTTCTCTGACTCTGAGCTACGTAGAAAAACAGGGAAAGGCCCTCCACTGGTAGGAAGAAAGTGTTTTATGACCACCGATTACAATATCTTCTCCTGGAGCTTCACAAGAACTAAGTGTGGCAACAGGATTCGTGATCCTCTGAGGAAACAGTTCCCCAGCTCAGTTGGTCTCTTTCAGATCAGAGAATATGCAGAAGATGCTTCGTAGACGATCCTGGAGACCCAAGGAGTCCGTCAGTCTCGTCTTCATCTGGCCATGACTATTTCCAAACTTGGCAATGTCTTTCTTTTCCACTCACTTGGGCTCAGCACTGTGTCCTCTCTGGAGTGGAACGGATAGCTCATAGACATTTTTACTGATGGCTTAACTTGTTCAAATAAATAACAATTGAACAGCCCTGAAGGTCGAAGCGAAGTGTCAGATAATGGATGAAGAGGACAGGTGTCTCACATCTTTCTGTTACCCCTGCCCTATATCCACACAGGGGAACTTTGCTTTTGGCCTCCAGCTTACTTGATGCATTACACGTCGGGGGATCACTCCCCCCTCTTTGGAGGAGACTCATTTCAGGCTAACACACTTCTTCCAAGAGAAGTAGAAGTGGAGCAGTGCTAGAAGGCAAGTTTTGATGACAATGGCCCTGTCCCTTGAATGATAAGGTATGAAGCTAAAGGGCCATCATCAGCCACACTGGGAAAATCTGGGATCTGCAGAAACACTCCTCAAAATCTCTGCTCCTCTTTCTGTTCCAGATGGAATCTAAGCTGACATTCAGAAAGCTTTGTGTTTGTATTCCAGGGACAGGGAAGCCAGTCACCACCTGAGGGGACCTAAACATAACCACCTAGAGGGAAGTTGGTCTAGATCTAACCACCACTCTATATTTGGATTATTCTTGACTCTTCCAGTAGTCAACTTGGGACAGGTGGATGACAGGAAGCCTCAGCAAAAGGACCAAGTGTCCAAAGACTTCACAATGAGAAAGCAAGATCTGCTAGAATCTACAAGAAGGTCTTTGTTAATGGGACATTGAACATGAGCCAGGGAATGTGGGAAAAAGTGGAGGTATGTAGGACTAGATCATATCCGAATTTAAGTTTATTGTAGAGGAGCTTTCTAATGTAGAGGAAATGGCAGGGGAAATGAGGAGCGTTCCAATGCAGGAAAATGACATGAGCTCTTTATATTTAAAATATTATTATTATTTTGACATAATGTCAGACTTACAGAAAGTTTCAGGAATACTACAGAGATATGCTAAACGACTTTCGAACAGATACACCCAGATTCCTAAATATTGATGCTCTTATCTCTCCCTCTCTCTGCCTCTTTCTTTGTATCTGTCTCTATTTCTTTTCCTTCCTGCTAGCCTTCTCTCTAAGATCTGTCTCAACTTGTAGCCATTTTACATGTGGATAAACCCATCACAAATTCAAAATATCATAAGTCAGCAATGCCTGTAATATACTTAAATACTGGTCAGACATTGCCAGTCAAGTGGAAGATCCAATACTATTATGAGCTACTGGACTCTTTTAGAATATTTTGCTGAGTTTACACATCTATAATATTCAAATAACGGAACTTAACAAAAAAAGGGTTTACACATGAATGTCCATTTTGTATCTGTGTATTCAAAGGGTTTAAGATAGTTATATAGTTACATTCTCTTAATGAATAGAGTGATTTGTTCTAACGGTGTTTGTAAATAGGATCTCAAGTCCGCATCTTGTATGGCAATTAACCACTAGGAAGAATGTATGCAATGTGTTAATTATTGAAACTGTCCTACCAATTTGATTTGAAACTGTCTCATTGCTATTTGTTTATCAATAAATTATGGGGGAAAATAAAAATAAAATAAAATATTGGTCAGAACACATGGACAATTTTTCCAACACAAAACTTTTAATTATGTGTTGGAAAAAATGCCAGAAATGGTGAAGCATGCCTGTGACTCTAGCACTTTTGGCTTCTGGGGCAGAAGGATTGCAAATTTGAGTCCAGCTTGGACAACTTAACAAATAAGTGAGGCCCTGTCTCAAAAGAAAAAATAACAAGTGCCTAAGGAGGTAGCTCAATGTGAAGGCTCTGGGTTCAATCCCCAGTCCAGTGTCATAAAAGATCTAAAATGTGTAACATAATTTATTAAACATGATACTAAAAAATCAAGAACAGAATGGTTGATGAGTACTAGAAGAACAGTTTGTACTGAATGCCTATTGCTCTTGTATGATCACAAGGACAATAAAAAAATTAGCCAGATCATTCTAAGATGGAGAAAATTTCAGTCAATACATGTTTTTACACTTACAGATACATGTCTATATAACATAGATATTATACACCAATAAATGCTTTGTTTTCTTTTTCCTGAATTTTTTGGGTGCAAATTGCACAGAATGTGGTGCCAGGAAGTCAGGGTGGGGGGTCAGTGGAGGGAATACTAAATAATGGTTCTTTTCCCTAAAATGTGCAGTAAGAGTAAGGAGGAAGAAGACAATTTGGTTCTTGACATGTTGATGCCAATATGCCTTTGAGGTGTTCAGATGGAATTTTTGTGCAGTGGATTTATTCTTAATTAGTAACAATGAATTGCAGACCTGCATTTGTAGCACAGGTGTATGCATACATGGATCAAACATCAACTTCCATGCTTCAGATGGAGGTTCTGGTATAGTGATGGATATAACATGAGAATAAAGCACAAGAAGGTCTGGCCTAGTGATGAAGGGTCTGAAGTCAGCTGTATACAAGTGGTGATTAGAATTCTGGGAGTGAGTAGTATTGTCCAGGAGGAGCAGGAACGGGTCACAGAGTCCCAGCCTTTCAGAGACTTCATATCACATCTGAGGGCCCCAGCGAATAGTTGCTGGGAATCAGTGTCATGTGACTCACCTACCAAGATGATGGAGCTACTGGTCCAGGGTAGGGGAAAGGCAGGAATCCAAAGAGCTGGCCTTGGGCCTTGGAGGAGCACTGCTTACTTCCACAATTACAGGCTTCCTAAGAGTAGGGAGAAGACAGGTGGTTATGAAGAGATTAATTCCCTCTGATCCCTGAGGCTAGACACAAGTGGGCAGACTGGGTTCTGTCTCAGAGAAGTCATGATATGGCTCACAGCATTCTCCCAAGAGGCCAGAGTTCTGTCTCTAGTCCTAGAGACATCAAAGTGAGGTATGGGTGCCACCACAGGCCTGCTCCTGCCTCCTTGAGAGGACTTGGCTTTGTGGTGAGGGAAAGGAAAGAGGGAGCAAAAATTTCCCTGCCGAGGTCCTAATTTGTTTATGTATGTGGTTGTTCAGTTAGTTTAAAATTTTTGCTGTTGTTTGCTTGATTAGGTACCAAAGTTCAAGGCCTCTTTCTAACGTGCCATGAGATGCACTTTCAGGTCACCTCCCTGAGCTGTCACCTTCCCCATGATCAATTGTCAGTCAAACTTGATGAAACACACTGGTGTCTCCTAGACTTCTGGGTTCCACAAAACCCCATGCTTTAAAACACGGAGGAGCAACTTCTTATTTTGCTTTTCATAAATGATCACAATTTCACAAAATACAGATAATTTAAAAATAAATGTAGAAAGAGAAGTCTTCCAAAAAGTAAACAACCAAAAAATAGACTTTCCACAGAAACAAAGTTCACCAGCCTTATACCAAAGCAAACTCCACAGAAGATGAGAACACTGTCTCCTGTTTCTGTCCCTTGTTGAGAACTTCATTAAGTCTTGACACAGCCTTGGTCTAAGAGATAGGGATGTTTCATCTGATTCCTGGGCTTGATTCAGTTCTGGACCCGTGAACATTCTCTGATCCTGCCCAAGACCTGCTGCAAGTCTGGGATGGACCTCTTTGCCCACATCCCTATTTCTGGGGTTTTTCTGCTCAGCACTGACCTGGCCTCCAGCAGCGCTTCTTCTTTTCCTCCTCAGTCCTGCCTGCTCCTCCTTCAGTATCCTGCTCCGACAGACACATAGGCATAGACAGAGAGCCTGTCACACTTTTCCCTGTACCCAGTCCTATTCTCCACATCCCCCACTTTTGTTTTTTGTACTGGGCATTAAACTCACACTGAGCTACATCCCAATCATTATTTTGAGACAGGATCTCACTCATTCAAGAAGTTGCCCGGACTGGGCTCGTACCTGCCATAGTTTCTCATGTTTTCAGTTTTGTCATTGAGAATCACAAGGCTTCCCTCAGCTCCTTTTCTTTCCCTCCTTCCTCTCAGGCAACTATCCCTGGGCATCTTCAGTTCAAGACCATTCTTAGTGCTGTCCTCCCCTTCTAGCACTGCTGACATCTCCTTCCTAGTTGGTCTCCCTGTCTCCACATTACCCACATTTGCCTCTGTCTCACTCCTGGTCTCCTGGCATGCTCCCAGAGGAAAGTCCTTCTAAAAGACCTTTAGTCTTGTCTTTCCTTTGGCTCTCCATTCCCTATTGGAAAAATCAGAGCATATTCACCCCCAAAGGGCTTTTGGGCTAATCATATTTTACAGAGAGAAAAATCAGAGACTCAAATAGAAGAAAACAATCTACCAAAAGCACACAGTAATTATATGGCAACCACTTTGTCATTTTTTTTCTTTAGTGTATTTGGTACAGTGTCATACTACATAGCTCAGACTCACAGTGACCTTCCTGTTTTCAGCTTCCCCAGTGCTTGGATTACAGGCATGCACCACCATGCCCAGTCTTGGTGGCCAGCTCAGTGGCCTAGGGGTGGGGCCAGTCTCACAATGTACTGGGGATCAAACCCCAGTCCTTGCACTTGCCTAAGCAAGTGCTTAGTCTGCTAAGCTATCTCACTGACCTTTCACTTGCCATTCTTAATATAAACCTATACCTAGTTACCAATAGAATCTTTTAAGATGCATGTTAATCTCTACAAAGAGTCACCCCTGTACTGCTTAGAGCTAGTGCCCAAGCTCCTACCCTGTAATTTCAGCTCTCTTCACTTTCTCCTGTATTTTGAGGCTTTCTAGAGAAATTTGATCCCAAACTTTATTTCCAATTATTATTGCCACTGATCATCCACTACTGTAAATTGCTCTCTTTTTTCTTCCCAGACATATACAATTCCTTCCAATGTGTTCTCAGTCTATATCCTCCTTCCTGGAATGCCCTACTCACTTTTTATTAGGAATTAATTTATCTCTATTTCTGAGTCAGATCATTTGCTAGGTACTAGGGTACAAAGATATAGTTAGTGTTTCTACCTATAAGGACCCCACAGTTTAAGAGATTTTCCCATCTCTTCTGATGCTTTGCTGTTGACTTGAGGCCCATCCCATAGGGACAGTCTCTCCTCTGAGCTCTGTAACATGCTTGCTCAATATTATCCCTCAGGTCTTGACTCAACATGTTGGCCTCTGAGCTCTTGCTCCTTTGTCACAATGTATTGGACTTAGCTCCCAAAAAGATCATAAACTCCTTGAGAACTGGGTAGTATGTCTGATAGGTCTCTAGCCCCACAGTACTTCATATGGAATCTACTCCCTCTACTTCTAGCTGGTTGGACCTGTGCTAAGCCCAGCTCCTTGCCCCACTACCAAGCTACATCCATGTCCATCGTGAGTGTGCCTCAGATCCCTAGAGCTCAAATCAAGCACACAGGCATCTACTTGCAAGTCATTAGCACATAATGTGAGAAAGGGTTTCACTCACTTGTTACCTCAGAAGTCACTGTTCATTTACACGTTCTCCCATAATTATGTTCATATTCATGTAAGTGAGAGAAAGAAAAGATGAACTCCAAGGAAAACCTGAAGGGGAGGAAATATTGTTAAATGACATGCAGTCTCAGCCATATTGGAGGGATGCAAAACTGAAGAGTTATTACCTGCTTGACAGAAAATAATGCTAACTGAGGCCACTACATAACATCATTCTCAAACTTAGGATGAGAACTGGGTTTCATTGGTGGCTTCCAGATTACCCATGTTTTTTCTCTTCTCTGGTGGTGGAAGCCAAATTACATCATGCATTCCTAAGGCAGCTGGCTCTACCACAGTCTGTCCCAAGTAGTTGACAGACATACAAGAAAAGACTCACGAGATTTAACACCCCAAACCACAAATTAATGGGTGTTCACACTTTCTTCACCACACAGACATCATTCCAGTGACATTTGAAATCGAATTACTTGGCTAACCCAAACTAAATCATTCAAAATATCTTTAAGGGCTGAAAGTAGAAGTCAACTTGGACAAGAAGCAGGGCCAGTTCACCAAGGCAGACAGGGATTCTCTGTCAAGGCTTCCTTGGAAATAGCAAGGGTCCGACCATCCTTGCCCACCATAGGCACAACACATTGCATGTAGTAAAAATACAGCACATTTTGGTGGATGGATGAGCCCCAGCATGTCTACCCACATAATCCTTCTCTCTGTTATCAGGGACCTGAGCTGACATTTCTCCTTATGCTCTCTGGGGTTGCTTCTGTCTGAGTAGCACTAGGTTGAAGGAGTCTCCTCTTGAAACAGCCTCCATGCCTATAGGTCTGTTTTAGTTTCTCCATGCCTATAGATCTGTTTTAGTTCCTAGTCTATACACAGTCTGTGATCCCAGGCAGTCAAAACCTAGGTTTAATGTAGAGATATTGGTGACCATGTCTGAGTCTTTTAATGTGGCATTAACAGTTTTCAGTGTCTTTGATAATTCTAAGGCTTCCAACAGAGCCACAGTTACATTCTATGTCTGAAATGGAAAAAAAAAAAGTGTTTTGTCCTCAAGACTGGTTTCTATTTCTCTCT
>NW_004524624.1:7779038-7784256 GCF_000260255.1 Octodon degus | reverse complement strand
CCACACATATTAAATAAAACTTATAATGGGTCAGTAGTTTAGATTGAGCTCCTGGGCTGGGTAGATAGTTTAGCAGTCTAAGCACCTGCCTGGCAAGCATAAGGACCCAGGTTTGATCCCCAGTACTGCATACCATACTGGCCCCAGGACCCTAGGTGGGCCATGCTGACCACCAAAACCAGGCATGGTGGTGCAAGCCTGTAATCCCAGTACTGGGGAGGCTGAGAAAGGAAGATTACTATGTATCTGAGCTGCATAGCAAGACCCTGTACCAAATAAATAAATAAATAAATAAATAGAGATTGAGCTCCTGCACTAGGCCTAACAAATTATACCAAAATTGAGTCCCTTATGGTAAGGTTTAATGTAACTAGTGAAACCAAATGTTTTATCTAGTCTAGATATCAGAAAATCCCAAAAGAAGCTAGTAAAGGCCCATATGATAAGGAAATCCCCTTTATTTTAAATTTTATAAGAAAAGTACTTTTTTAAAAAAAAAAACCATTTATTTGTGGGGTTTTTTTTGTTTCTATTCTTTTTTCCTTTTCTAAAACCAAGATCCTCTGCTAATCTCATTGGTTTTACAGTATGAGATATTTGCTAATTCTAGAATCACAAATCAAAGCTAGTTAAGAGCTTTGAACTAACTTTGTTGTAATTTTGTCCTCTGAGAGATATTTATTTTTGCGTGATGACCATGCTTTAGATCTATGCTTTTAGCAATGGTCAGTATACTGGGAATCACCATAGTCACCAGAATTCACAAGACATCTCCTGAATTTTATTTCTCCTAGCTCTCTCAGTCAAGATCCTATGCCACTGCTAATACCTAATCTACACTTCTAAGATTATGTCTTGCCCTAGTATTCAGAGCCTGAGTTCAAAAGTTTGAGTTCTCGGGCTAGGGAGATAGCTCAGTGGCATAAGCTCCTGCCTGGCAAATGCAAGGTCTTGAGTTCAATCCCCAGTAAAACACACACACACACACACACACACACACACACACACACACACACGCTGGAGTTCTTATAGTGTGTCACATGCATCTATATATTTTATGTAACCTGCTTCAGTCAGAATGGTGTTATTACCCTCATTAATAAATGAGGAAGCAGAAGTACAAAAACATTAAATACTCAAAGTCACCCACTGGTAAAGGGCAGAGCCCTAAATTGACATCACACATTTTTGGTCAGACAGGAGCCCAAGTAAGTCTGTGCCCTGTGGCATCCATCTTTGTTCCCAGATATACAAAACGAGCGAGGAAGAAGCACCACGCCTAGGGCATTTGGAGCTCAGAGTCCAAGTCCCAGCCAGCCTGAGTCCTGCATGAGCTCACTTTCCTGCAGTTAGTACACTGCTCCATACCTCGCTGCTCCACCTTATGGTAATCATTTTCCTGAGAACTCGAGTCTGAGTGATGTGCGTATGACCAGAGAGAGACACAGAGAGACACACAGAGATGGAGACAGACAGAGGCTCGCTATTGCTACTATGCCAATTATCTTAATGGTGCCTAATGGTTTTCCCCATAGCAGGCAGGACGGCACTTATTTATTGCTCAAATAACAACACAAAGAAACACAAAACTTTGTCTTGGCCTGATCTTCCCAGCAACGCAGGCCAAGTGTGGCTTTGAGCCCAATGTTAAGTCCAAGTCATGACTTTGCTGAGTTTAATGGGATTCCAGGAGACCCATTCATGGGCTCGTCTATTCCTCCTAAAGCAACACTAATTGCACAGTCTACCAGACCACCCACTCCCCTCTGCCAAGCTGCACTTTCTGGATCACTGCGCTCACGAGCCACACCCCACCATCCTTGATGCTTGTTTCGGACCATCCCAGATGCCAAGGTCCTAAGTCAAAAGTGATGAGTGTGTTTGGAAATCCAAGGAGGCCTGGTCTTGTAAAGAGATGGGGAGGTGGGGCAAGGACTGTGTGAAGGCGGCACGTTCCGCTCCAGGCCGGGCTGTGCCAAGAGGGAGGGGGGTATGAGTAAAACCTGAAATTTGAGGAAGGACAGGTACATCCTAGTGTGACTAGGGACTAATTAGGATGCCCCAATCCCTGGCCACCTCACGGCCTTGAGCAGGAGGTGAAATGTATAAAAGGTGGGCCGGCTAGAGTCTCTCAAACTCCTTGGCTCCTCTGCATTCTGGTCCCTGGAGAGCTGTGGTAAGTTTGGTGAGGTAGCATCCCTTACTGCAACCTCAGTCCGTAGAGGTGTCAGCCTGTGATTGGGTGGTTGGTCAGGAAAAAAAGACCTTTCCTTTGGGCATCTGTCTCTTCCCTACTCTTTGAGTGGATCTTGGGTCCTGTACCTTAACCGGCTGAGAGGGATGGGAGGCTGTACTGAGAAAGGAGAGGCCTGTTTACTAGAGGGACAATGAATCCTGTGAATCCTGCTGGCATGGCCTGTGTGATGTACCTTGCAGGTTTGGAAGGGTTCAGTAGACAGAAGGGGATCAGTAGTTCTGGGCAGAGCCACCATGGGGCCTGCCTTGCAGAGAAGAATGCAAGCTGTAGGGAGAATGGGCAGCAGACTTCTAGAGGTGGGGAGGCCTAGGAGCACAGCAGTGGGCCAAGAAGGTGCGGTGCAGTGGGAGGTCCTGTGCTGGACCAGGAGGCCACTGCTCCAGCCCCCATGCTGATTGTGAGGACAACTTCCTCACCTTCTCTGAGGCTTGTTTTCCTCAGTGATAATCACAGATGATTATTTTCATACACTATATATCCCTCTCCTGCACATTCTCTTAGGGAGTAGTTAAGTTGCTTCTTTGAAATTTTTTATAAATGCATTTGCTAAGTTGAAAGCATCATACAGTCATTATATGTGATCTCTTCTGCTGTAATCACAAGATATCACATATATCTTGTGATTACAGCAATCCTAAAAGATCAGGGAAAACTTGAATGATTGGCTCAAATTTCCCTAGCTGGTAATGCTTTCGATAGGAGTTGAATCCCATGCTATTCTGTTTTGGAAGTTGCAGTTTTTACTGAAATAGTTTACAATTATTTGCCGTCTTCTCCTCATCTTTTTCTCTTGTTCTTTTCTGCTCTGTCCCTCTCCTTGTTTTCTTCTTATTTCTCTTTCACTTTTCTACTCTGTCTCTATTTCACCCTTCTCCCCTCTTGACTTGTGGCCTTCCTTCTTCTCTCCCCTTTCTCACTCCCTCTCTTCCTCCCTCCTTTTTTATTCCTTCCTTGCTTCTCTACTTTGTTTCTTTGTCTGCCTTAGAAAGAATTAAAATGGTTTACAAACACAGGTAATTAGAGAGAGAGAGAGAGAGAGAGAGAGAGACAGGCAGACAGACAGAGACACACAGAGAGAAACAGAAATAGAAAGACACAGAGACAGAGAGAAACAGGAGGGCTTAAGTTTAGGAAGCTGTCAGGTCAAGGTAAAGGTATAGTAGCATGAGGATGTAACTAGGGATTTACCCTAGTAACATGAGGATTTCTCTGCTGCTTGAACATTGCTCACTGCTGTGTCATTTTGTTTCTAGTTGCAGGTCTAACCCAGAATGTCTCAGCAGAAGCAGAAGCAGTGCTGTCCCCCACCCCAGCAGTGCTGTCCCCCACCCCAGCAGAGCTGCCCTCCACCCCAGCAGAGCTGCCCCCCACCCCAGCAGTGCTGTCCTCCACCAAAGCAGTGCTGCCCTCCAGCTCAGCAGACCAAGCAGCCTTGCCAGCCTCCACCCAAGTGCCAACAGAAGTGCCCACCCCCTCAGCAGTGCCAGAAATCCAAGCAGAAGTAAGACTGTGACCTGTCACCAGAGGAAAGTCCCAGACAATCAGCATGGAGCTGGCCCTTTAGCGTCCTGCACCTCCTCGGGGTCAGCCAAGCTTCCGCAGCCCACCCTGCTTCTGGATGCAGCCGCACTGCGCTATGCGGGAGGCAGCACGAGGACTGCACTCTCCTCCTTCCCACCTCTTCTTAATGAGCAGCTGCAGTTTCCATCTCAGACAAGGATCTGCCTCTAAAGTGTCTACTCATCTTCAGTAACACGCATCTGCATCACCCTGCTGGAAACTCGGGCACCACACCCCAAAACCCTTTGCCATCACCCTCTGCAAGTCATTAAAGTAGAATTCCTCTGGCACTACCTGTCTCTGTCTGATGATTATGTTGTTGGAAAATATCACCTTCCAGCAGATATTTTATCTCTCTCCCTACTAAGAGTCCCAAGCCCTAGGGAGGAGAAGTCCCAGCAGGGGCCCAGCTGAGGTGCTGGGGCCTTCACAAGGGTCTAGCCAGGATGAGATGTGTGTGCACTGGGGGGCTGCTTCTGCAGCATAGATAGAGCCTATCCTCAGAATGTAAGAACCCCACAGGCCTGGGGAGGATAGTGCCCATCCAAAGACTGCATGCAAAGGAAAGGCAGGAAGGCAAGCCACCTGCAAACAAAGCAAAGCAAAGCAAAACAAAGCAAAGCAAGGCTGGGGAGATGGCTCAGTTGAATAAGTGCTTGCCTGGCAAGTGCAAAGACCTGAGTTCAATCCCCGGGTGTGAAAAAAAAAGCAAAACAAAACCAACCCTGAAATATTGGTTTAAAAAACCAAGCTAAAAGAACAATGAAAATGTTACAAGAAACTAAAAAGAGGGAAAAAAAAGAAGAAAAAGAAAGTATTTTAAGCATTAACTGCTCCTTTCAAAAAGTCAGTCATTTTTAACACTATTTTTTAAAATTACTACTTTGTATTCTTTAGAAAAATTTAAAAAACGAACCCTATGGCATAAGGGAAGAGGATTTCAGCAGATAAATTTTAACCCAGCGTACATACTGGAAGCATTAGATGGTTAGGCAGAGCTAAAGAAAGAGCTTGCAGAATTCTGCCATAAATTAAAATGGCACTATTTCTTCAAGCTAACCATATACGTAATTAGAAGACAATCTAAATGAACATGCTATGTCAAAAATACATTTATTCATCGTGTTTGTTTGCTTATTTTTCTTTTTACTTTGGATTGAACTCAGAGCCTTGAATTGGCCAACAACATCATCCTTTTTAGTTTTACCCTATTTGCTAATTTAAGCCTGATATGCTTCTACTTTAACCTCTAGTGTATCTGAGATTAGAGAAGACCATCTCTGAGCAACTTAATTATTTGAAATGAAAATCCCAGCTCCCATATTTGTCCAACTGGGAAGTCTCCTGACTATTTGTCTCTGGGGAATAATTCAGACCTATAGATAATCCAAAATTCTGTGT
>NW_004524624.1:7772640-7778858 GCF_000260255.1 Octodon degus | reverse complement strand
GGGCTCAACCTTCTGATCCCAGGTCAGCCTTCTAGAATTCTGGAGTTACTGGAGTGCAACAGCACACCTGCTTCCAAATTTCTTATGTACTATTTCAGTTACCTACCCACACTCCTCTTCTTCACAGCATCTCTTTCTTACAAAATATTCTTGCATGTAAGGGAATTTAAACCTCCCTTCTTCCACCAGTCTTCCTTTCCATTTCTCTCTTCTCTAAATGGATCACTGAAAATCAATAGAAATATCTAAAAGATGCTACTGGAGGCAATCACGTGACCTAAAAATCAGACCACTTTCCACATATGTTACAGATCCTGGAGCATGCAAATTTGGCTAATGATCAACAATTTCATGGTGGCTTTCCTGGGTGGCTGGCCTTTTTTCTCCGTCATGCCTTTCAGACTCCCTCTCTCCACCCATGAGCCCTTCCACTGTACATAACACTCTCTTACATTCAATCTCCATCTATACAGAGCACGATGGGTGCCACAGAGACACAGCAACACAGCTCAGGCTTCCGTGCCTCTTAACTGTCCAGGCCCATAAAAGCCTAAGCTGAAACCCCCAGTGTAATGGAAAAAAATTCTAGTATTAGCATGTAATTAAGATATGACTTGAGAGGTGTGCTTCCCCACTGATGCCCTCCACATCTAGAGGAAACATATAGTGTGAGAACAGTGAAAGTTGGGAACGCAGGAAGGAGATTCGGACCATGTGTGTAGTTACAGCAGCTGCTGTAGAGCCTCCAGAACAGGTCTATGCAGTGACAAAGTAGAGTTCAAGAAGGAAAGACAGCCTCCAAGAACCAGGCACAGAATACTGTTGTGTTCCGGGCAGCCGCAGGAGCCCAACGCCTCTGGCATCCAAACACCAGTGCAATGTGGAAAAAACAAACAAACAAACAAACAAACAAACAAACAAAAACTGGCTGATCGCTCTTGCTGGAAATCCCAGAAGCCTCAGTGGATGACGCTTTTGTGACGTGCCTCATAAATTTTTTACTCAGGAGTGTTGTATTGAACAGGAGCTCAAGTCTGATATTTAATGAAAGCATTCATAATTTATGTAAACTTTAACTGAGTTCATAGAAAGCAGTGTAAACATTTTTTGCTCTCAATCAATTCTCCAAATGCGTCTTTTCCCTAACCCCATGTTTCTCTCTAGGAGATTCTTAATTTCTATTTTCTTACCCTCCTCTACTCAATAACTTAACTTGAGGTTGAACTTTGTCTTTCTGAACTTCATTTGCTTTTCTTCTCCACCAAATATCATATTGGAGCCTAGACACGTGCATATCCACGTGCCATAAGCAATCAGTAATCTGGAAACTTCCCCTGAAGAAAGACCACAAGCAGTTAGCTTTGTGAATTTCTTTATTTTTCCTCACCATACTGGGCTTAGATTCTAGAGCTACATTTTTACCCATGTGACCTATAGTTAAGTGTATGACTTTCCTCATTTGTGTAGTGGGAAGAACAGCTGCCTCATATGGTTTATGGGGCTGATGGGTATTTACTGAAACAACAGTGGTAAAGTAGTAAGAGAAGCATGATCCATAGCAAGGGCTGGCAGATGTTAACTGCTGTTTTCATTCCTATTCTCTGAGGTTCTGACAGAGCAGCCAGCTTGCAGGAGCCCCTCCCCTTGTTCCCATCCCCTTGAGGACATGGCTTTCTGCAGATCTGAGACGCACAAAAGTGCGGGGACCAGGACCATTCTAGTAAAACAAAGCACTTGAGAGTATTCACAGAGGGAAGAAAGAATTACTTTAGCCAGAAGTCCCTGCTTTGTTGGTTGGTTTTCTCTTCCAGAGTCTCCCCTTTTTTCACACTTGCTCATGGTGTCCCCTCCTTGAGGCCAGTCTCAGGCAACTTTGACTCACAACAAGTTTCACTTGTTTTTCAGTTAGTGAAACCAGTCTTTCTGAGATGGGTCGGGCTCCTGGGGAGGCAAGAGACAAAGCTGGTTAGTACAGGAAGCAGGGATAAGGGCAAAGGCTTAATTGACACGAAAGGCATCAAGCATGTACACACACCAGCCCATTGAGTTCTGGCATCACTCTATTGAGGTAGGTATCTTTATTCCCAAGACCAACAGGTTCAGGGAAGTTCCTTGCTTGCTCGCAATGTTAGTGCCTTATAGGTGGGAGAGCCGAGACTGCACCTCAAGGCCCCCTGAACTTTTGGTCTCTTCTTTGTAACAAAGCAAGTGCTCTTACTGTTAATGTAGTTGCAAGAAGCATAAAGCTTGGAACTTATCCTTTAAGAATTTATCTTTCAGCCTAGTAAGAAGGCAAATACAGGCATGTTTACACACAGTCAGACTAAACACTTAAATAGCATCACATGCATTTGCGAATGTTCACACATGCAAATTCCACTCACGAACCTTATACTCTAAATGATACACACAGCTGTAGAGATTGACACTGACTCATGTTTTTAAATTTTTATTTATTTATTTTTGTGGCTTGCTCAGCCTACCCTGGGGGCAGGTCTGGCTAGGCATGTGGTGCCGGGGATGGAACCACAGTCCCTGCACACTTGCCTAAGTTTGCCTAAGCAGGCGCTTTAGACCACTGAGCTGTCTCGCCAGTCCCTGAAGTTTGAGAGTAGAAGTTGAAGTAGAGCCCTTGAGGCCCCGTGCTGTGGCCTCCTGGTTTCCTTTTTGCCTGTACAGTGAGGAGTAGCCAAGGCAGTGGCAGGGCATGGTGGGCAAGGAGCTGGTGCTGTGGCTATTTGTTACTGGTCATGCAAGTGTCTTGAATACTGTAACTGTGGACTCCACAGCACCTTGCAGTGGTACACATCAGCTGAACGCTGTACCAGGGCACATTCACTCTTGTAGGCTCACTCATTTGCACATGCACACCTGTTTTCCCACACCTTTACATGCTATTCACACTATAACACAGCACTCTGACACACAGTCACCCGCTGAGTGATCTGTCATGGTTTATATCTAGATATGAGCCTCAAGTTCTCGTGGGCAGGGCTTTGGGAAGGTGGTTGGATTCGGGGATATTAGAGCTGCCTTGTTGTCAGGAGAAGGGGTCTGTTCAAAAGAGGTGGGCCTTTTGGAGGCATCATTGGGAATAATATATTTGCATTTGCCTTGCACCCCCTCCCTTCATTCTCTCTGCTTCCCAGCTGCCAGAAGGTGAGGAGCCACAGCATTCTGTGTTGGAGTCAGCACACTACATACTGAAAGGTGGGCTAAGTTGTGTGTGTCCAGTGTTGTGTCTTAGTAACAAGGACAATGACTAAAACACCATCCCTTGCCCTCCAGTATGTCTTCATCTGCTAACACACCCACAGAGGCCCAAGCACGCAGACACACGCATCTACACTGTCACGCATGCTCTGGCCCCAGAGGCTTCAGTCTCGTCTCTGCTCTCGTGAGCTAGGTCCTTTCACTTTTCTCCAGTTTTCTGCTACCTCAGGGCAGGATGTTCCCATTTGCCTTGAGCAAGTGTTCACAGACTGGACTGCTCAGGATGAAGACTGTGATACTAAGAATGAGGAGAAAACATGTCTTCCTTGAAGAAGAAAATAAACAATTATACGCACATGCCTGCACTCCAAATAGTGTAGCAGCAATGGTATGGTACAGGGAAAAGAAGTCTCACCCATCATCATGGAGTCTGACAGAATGGAGGTCAATCCCATCTTCCCTACTTTTCCTCAGGTAGCCATAGCCAACTTACTTCTGCTTGTGATTTGTTCAATGAGACTCACAACTCCAACTTCAACCTCTGACTATGAAGCCCAAGCAGAGTCTCTGATGGGTAGTGTTGGCCTGTTCCTCCCTTAGCTACCCATCAGCCCTCATGGAGAGTAAAAGGCATTGCTTACCACCCCTACACTGGCACACACCGTGAGGTGACCCCGGGGACCCAGGGCTCTGAGGAAAGCTCCAGCTCTTGGCAGTCAGGAACCTCTGCCTGACTGGAGAGAGCCCTGCTGGAGGGTGTGGCAGGGTTTCATGAGCTCTGCTTTCTCATGCATGTCTGTACAACCCCGGCATTCCTAGGGAATCACAGATGTTGGCATTGAAGACACTACCAGCCTGGCATATGCCCAGCTGTGCTAAAGCACGTCCCAGGTCACTTTGATGCCAATTTGCTCTGTAAGGATTTAGTCTGGGAGTCCATGCCATGCACAGAAGCCAACCATTGCTGACCTGCAATGCCCTGACTCCTGGTAGCAGCCCTCAGTGCTCTGGAATCTTTATGTCAGTTGGCAGGAATTAGACTGTGTGCTCCAAGCTCATTCTGGAATAAAATATAACCGTAACTTTTTTGTCTGTCCCAGGCTCTCCAGGCAGCTCCTTGGTCTCAGTTTCCTCTGCCCACACAGGGTGATAGCCAGGGCAAGGATGTCCACCCTCAGTGGACTTCAGAGGCACTAGAGCACCAATAACGAGGAGTAGACAGAGGATGTGAGACCCGAGTTACCAGCTGGGCCCTTCTCCTGGCCTCCTGTGGGGTCCTGGACAGGTCCTCCCCTTTTTCTAATCCTCAGCATCCTCATTCAGATACATTTGACTGTTGTACCAGGGCAGAGGGAAAGCTCTGTGTGAGGACAAGGTTGGGCTTGCTGGTTCACTTCTCAGCTTCCTTCCAGGTCTGACTCAACATAAGGAGACACACCCTAATCTGTATTTGATATCTTCTCCTAACTAGTCACCGTCACGGAAATCCCTACCAGGCATACATTTGGGAAACAAAGCCACACACGAGCCTTTGTGTGCCCGCCTAGTAAGAGCTTAGCTAAATCCTGAGTCCGTGTCCAAACACTGAGACTTAACTCAAGGCAAGGCCCAGTCCTGGGATCTCAGAGCTCTCATCCTATGGTCTGTCACCATTGTCATACAAAGTAAAAGTTCTTATTCTGCAAGTGAAAAAACCAAAAGTTCAAAAAGGCAGCAAAGTCTTTTCATTTAGTGACTGAAGACCTAGGAATTATATCTGTCCTGGGACAGAAAGACAAATATTGAACGCCCTTACATATATGTGGAATCTATAAATTGAACTCATTTGCAGAGAGTAGAAGAGTGGTTGGCAAGGTAGTGGGAGATGTTAGAGAGTATAAAATTTCAAATAGATGGGAGAAATGAATTGTAAGAGATTTCAGTAAGGTGGGTACAGTCAATAGTAGTATATTATATACTGGAAAATCACTTAAAGAGTAAAATTTAAGTATTCTCAAAAAACATGGTATATGTGGGAATACAGGTGTTAATTTGTTCATAGGAGAAAAGATGTCAACATTAGAGAAAACAGAAATTAAGTATATATAGAAATATCCTATATTATCTTTTTAATTTTCTACAAATCTAAAATTATTACAAAAGTAAAAAGTTATACATGTACACACACACCACCACCAGCAGCACCACCACCACCCCACAGGGGTATCTTTCATGCAAACTCATCCTTTTGACTGCAGTTCCCTCCAGTTAGGCTGAAAGCTTCCAGGGCAGGGAAGGCTGAGTTTTTCCCACTCACACGTTAGTACTGCAGCAGGGCAGAGAAAAAATTCTAGACGATGTCTACTGGTAGACTTAGGTGCAACTTCTTCCATGGAATTGCTCAGGAGCCTTTCTTGTTACTCGTATTGTCCTTGAGGAAATAAAATATAAGTGATAAGACTGCATGAACTGCAACTTTTTGAATGGGGTAAGGCTCTCTTGTCGGTCACTATCCCTTCAGGTCTGAAAGTCATTACTCCATATTCTGCATAAGATTGGATGGGGATGGCCATGGTCCTGGCTCCTTGCACACAGAACATGTGTGTGCATGTGTGTGTGCATGTGTGTTTATGTTCATGTGCACATATGTATGCATGCACATATTCTATTCTCTTTGTGGACGATCAGAAAAGTGCTACCATCTATTATAACCTTAAAAAATACCTCATGCGTCATTCCATGTACTATGACTGGTTGTTCCTCTTGGGAGAGTTCTAGAATCAGATTTTTTATTTTATTAGAGATGCTCATTTTATTTCTTAGAGTAGACTAGAAATTGTTTTTTTTTTTATAGATTCACTAAATTTATTTTAAAAATCATAAAACGTTTCTTACAAAAGAGCATTACATTCTGCACACTGCTCTGAACAGATGCCAGGGACATGTGGACTATTGTTACTTTCCTCCCTGTCCCACCCCCCAAATGTTTACAGTGACCACACAAAGCAAGGTGTTCACAATAATTA
>NW_004524624.1:7750306-7770835 GCF_000260255.1 Octodon degus | reverse complement strand
TGGCGGCCGCAGCGCCTTCGCCTAGAACGCCCTCCTCCTCGCTCGTTCGCTCACTCACTGGCTGGGGCTAGAAATTGTTAAGTATTGGTTTTGCTATCACTGGGAATGGTGACAGGTAGATGACAATGATAACAGAAGTGAGAGAGACAGGATCAGACAGTAGGACCATCAGCCTCATGAAAGGGTGTTCTGGTCATGCCACCTGCAAGTGCCAACACACACACATATGATTCAGGGTGGAGTGGAATACAAGCTCCTTCCAACTCCAGAGTAGACCAAGAGAGGTTGCCTGTCTTGGGACTGGTAGCCATGAGACATCTTTTTGAGAAGAACACTGGGAACTGAAAATTATGAAAACAGTTGCTGTGAAAAGTCTCCATCAGCCAAAAAAAATCAAACACACTCTTGCAGCTAGGCCATGAGAACAACACCTGAAGCAGCATGCAAGAGCCTTCAGGCCAACTCCTGCTGCTTAAGATGCACCTTCCCCTTGGAGATCTTTTTTGAACTGTAGTTTCCTTTTTGAAAGACTTTTCCCTAAAACTAAGTCAAGAGCAAGTTTGAAAAGGAATGAATTTAATTTAAGACTTAGTCAACACCAAAGGAAAATGCCCAGTGATGTTAAGCAAGATATTACAGGTTACCTGGTTTATGAGGATGGCTTGTACATTCTCAGCATGAGCTCCATCATGAAGGTGACATCCTGGCCAGCCCCTCTTCCCTTCCGAGGTAAAAGGCTCCTTGGTCTTCACACTCTCCGAGCACCCTAGAAGGAGCACTTTTAGGCTTGTACAAGTTGAACATCACTTCCTAACTTCTTCCTGCTTTTTCAGGGACACTGGCTCACTATGGCAGTGACTCGTAAAGGGAAGAGATAGCAGGCAGGAGTCGTCACTAGATATCGCTTCAGGGGAAATTTAATGTTTTTGATGTAGGAGAAAGAAAGTCCCAACCTGATAGATGTCTAGGACAAGTTCGTGTGCTCTAAAATCAAGGAATGAATTTTAGGAACAACAGAGGTTCAGAGCACAATATATTTGCTGGGAGAAAGAAAGCTTCTGTCAAAGAGAGAGGCAGAAGGGGTCCCAAATGGATTGCCCAAGATCCTGTCTTTTCTAGGGATTTTATAGAACAAACACACAAGGTGAAGCAAATACACAAGGTGTTTTTGTGAAAGACACAAGCAACTTTCCCAAGTTGGGGGAAAATGGGAAATCACAAGGTGGGCACAAGGTGGGACACAATTGTGGTTAACTAATAAGACTATGAGTATAATTACTCAGGTAAAATTAATTAAATCAATATCAAATGGGAAAACAAGTCATGGAGTAAGAGGACATGGATACAGAGCAGGGGCTCTTTTTGTAGTGCAGTAGGTTAATGGCTCTTCCTGCTTTCTTGAAGGTGACTGATACCTATTTATATATTAGCCCCTGCTATTTACCCTTAGGAAGTATGTGGGTGCATTTGTTTCACCTTCTGTCTTGAGGTCTGGCCCACTGCAGAGGTGTCTGTCTCGCCCACAGTTGCAGGGTCCCTCATTCCTGCACTGGCTCCTTCAAGGGCCCAGCCCTGCCTCACTACCTATGATATTTTTATCTAACTTAACTGCCCATAGCATTTTGAAGGCTTCCTGAGTGATATCTAATTGTTACATCCAGGGTTGAGGGCCAAGCTGCACCACTCCATGGCCCCGCTCTGCTGAACACACGGCTCCCAGTGATCCTCAAGCCAGCACCAGTAAAGAACGGAAGAAGCAAAGTTTAAAATAAAATGTGTATTTGAAGGTGAGGGAAAGGGGCAGGGGGAAAGTGACAGACAGTTGCTCTGGATGAGTAGCGAGTATACCGAAGTGAACTAATTACTCCCAGATTTTTGTCTTCATTTCCCTTTAATTGAGAACTAGAGGTTCTCCTGTCCCCATAGGGGCACTTGACAGCTGTCACCATCTGATCTGCTCTCTAGTTGTCTTTAATTCTGACCTAGGCATGTGGTTCTACATCCCTTCTGGCCATTTGATTTCTTCTTGTGATGAGTAAGGGGTGTGGGCTCTTTGTAAGAAGATAGCCTACACTTAATGATTAAGAAATAAACTTTTCTTTTTCTTTCTTTCTTTCTTTCTTTCTTTCTTTCTTTCTTTCTTTCTTTCTTTCTTTTCTTTTCTTTTCTTTTTTTTTTTTTTTTCAGCACCAGGCATCAAACTCAGGACCTTCTGATTGCCAGGCAGGTGCTTATGAGGCCCAGGTATATCCCTGGCCACTTTAATGATTAAATCAAGGGAACGTGTGTACGTGTATATGTGGTACAACAGTAGAGTGAAGAACATACATACGTGGATATATGTATAAGTTGTGTGTGTGTGTGTGTGCACGCACGTGCTCGCATGCATACTAAATGAGAGTTTTACATACATACAGAGTAAGAGTCCCTAGGTGACTGCCTCTTACCTCCCTTGTATTCCATCAGGTGTGTGAGGGGTCTGGTTATCCTGGTCATTCAGGTTTCTGGCTTCTTTGCTTTGTTGCCTCTTTCTGTTAGATTTCCATGGTAACCGCATTACCTGGCATCTCTCTCTCAGTCCAGCTTCTCTGTCCCTCCTTTGCCTTTCTAATTGCTCTAACTGCAGAGTCTACCTGTAAAGGCAAAAAAAAAAAAAAAAAAAAAAATTGCCTTTAGTAAGGTTTCCTATTAATTCCTTTAATAAGCTTAATGAGACCTTTTTTTTATCCTTTTTCTGCATCGGGCTGATCCTTACAAAGCAAACTGCATCTTTCAGCTGGGCTGCAATCACCTATTCTGTAGTGATCAGCTCTTGGTCAGTTCGTGACACTCAGAGGTCCTTGTAGGTGTGTTGACACTGGGCCTGAATGGGCACTACTTTAAGGACTGCTGTAGGGGTCTGAGGCGGTAGTCCCACCCTAGCTCAGGTGTTGCTTGCTTTTAGTCTACAGGCTAGGTCTGTCCTGTGCATACACCATTTGTGTGCCTGGCAAATCCCACAAGGCACCTGCACAGTACTGCTGTCCCCCAGCTCCCTGAAAGACATACAGCTTGTGACCTGTGTTTTCAGAGCCCTGTGTGCCTACAGGCTCGGCCCTGGGAGATGCAGTCAAGAGACACAAAGAGCTCATCACTGCAGGAAGAGACAACGTGTGTTCAGTGCAAATTTCAAATTTTGAACTAAGCAACAGGGGCTTGGATTCTGGCCTGGTCAGCTAGCTCATTTCCCAGCTACACCACTTGGGGCAGGTTACTCAATCTCTCTGAGTTTCAGTTTACTTGTATGTCGTACAGGTTGGTTTCCTCCTTCTATAGTGGTGGGCCCTGTAGAGGGGCTTTCTTTATCCTTAATAGCCAGAAGCCAGCTGCTCAAGAGCGCCTGTCCTCCACCCGGGCTGAAGCTCCTGAACTCCACTGAGTCCTTTCCTCTGCCTGCCCTATGCACTGACTCAGCCAGTCTAAGTGAAGCCCCACGGCCATCTAAGTTGGACGAAGGGGACTAGGAAGGTACTAACCAATGGGGAATGTTCTGCTCCCTCCCTCTGGGAGGACTGTGTGCGGTCCACCTTGGGTGACTCAGGAGTAGGAGGAGGACAAGCTGAGTCTTGTCCTATGCTTCTCCGCCTTTAAAGTACAGTTAGGGGATTGCTAAGGTCTCAGCTGGAGCTGAAGGTCTCCATCTTGTGGCCCTGCTAAGAGTCTTCCCTCGGAATAACTCCAAATTCAGGACCAGGCACTGGTTTGACATGGCCAGCAGGTGGTGCTCTTCCTTAAACCCTTACACTGTACCTAAGGACCTGGCCACTGGGCTTAGCCCCGGAAGTCCTGCTGTCAGTCAGAGGAGAGATGATTATTTAGCTCCCCAAACACACGTAGGAAGTCTTTCATAGGAAAATATCAGTTTCCCACAAGTAGATGGTCTTTTCTGTGTACTCAGTTACTTCAAGCTGGCTTTTCTACATTCCTTCCCTCTTTCCTCCAACATCCTCCACTCGTGCACATATGCACACCAGGTGTGTGCGTGCATACACACACACACACACACACACACACACACACACCCCTAAGTCACTGTCTTGGCCACCATCAGGACATACTGGATTGTAGGATTTACTTTCCCTTCAGCCAGTGTCAAGTAGCAGTAGAGTCTCTCTGGGAAAGAGGAGCCAGGTCTTACACAGGCCAGAAAGAACATGCTAAGCAATGCTGCAGTAATCGGTGTACTATAAAGCCCGACCGTGTAAACAGCAGCTGACTTCTCACTCAGTGTCCATGGACAGTCCACTGCATCCCTGCCACACAATGATTCAACATCAGGATCAAAGCTCACAGCGCATCTGTAACACGGCCGGTTCCTGAGGCCGAGAGGAAAGAGCGCCATGAACTAAGACTCTTAAAGTTCATGCACTATGTGATGACACAGAGTGAAAAAAGATTCAATCAGGAAGAGACCAAGGATGAATAAACAACCAAGGTTTGGTACATCTGGCCGAAAGGTGTAAGTTCTCCATCACAACCATGCAGAAAAGAGTCCATGCTTACACAAACTCTCTGGTCTGAATATATATATATTACTTTGTGTGTATTCATGGTGGAACAGGCACTTTGTTTTATATGGGAGCCAAAGCGAAATGGAAAATCCCTGCCTAAAGCAACTCACCACTGACAGACAGACGGACTGCTGGATAGTCTACTAAAAATAACAGAGTTAGTGCTAAGAACAGCGCTTAAGACCAAAGCTTTCTGAATGGAACTGGGCACCTGCCTGACACCCAAGTGTGAATATTCATGGGAGAAATGGAACAGGCTCTGAAGTATAGTGAGAAGTCACCAGGCACAGATTAAGAACAGGCTGTCCCAGGAGAGAGAGTAGATTGTTGACAGGAGAAAGAGAGAACATTATTTTAGAAAATCGAAGTAAACTATAAGAAGTTAATCATTGGACCGGGGAGATGGCTCAGTGGAATAAGCGCTTCCCTGGCAAGTGCAAGGGCCTGAGTTCAATCCCCGGTTCCAAAAAATAAAAAAAGAAGAAGAAGAAGTTAATCATGGCTTACTCATGGAACAGAAATGAGGAGAAAAGGTGACGAGGGCAAGGGAAGGTGGGAAGCTTTTCTGAGAGATTAAAAGGATGGAGAGCCTTTGAAATCCTAGCAAGAGCTGTGAACTTCTCTCAGGCCTGTGGAGAGTCCCTGAAAGGTTTGGGCATGAAGTGGCTTCAGTACTTTGGGTGCAAGAGGTTGTCCTGCCTCTTCCCTTTCCATCCACCAGGAGGAGAAGAGTAGCAGGGCGATTGTATTGCATTCTCACAAGCATGTGTAAGGGCAGGCACAGCCCAGGGTGGCGGCCGTTCAGAGCCTGTGAGCCCTCATCCGAAATCCAGCATCTCAGTCCCCATGGGCAACGACTGAGGTTGATTCTGGCAACCCTTTCTTACCACTTTCTGCAGCCACTTCCCCAAGGAAGGGCTCTGTGGTCAGAGAGCAGGATGCCGCCTAGACAGACTGGTTCAGCTCTGGCATCTGCTATCTGGCCTGGTTGGTTTGGTTCTCTGTCTTAGGCACAATCACCAAGACCCTTTCTTCAACCTGAAGGACAGACAACCTGAGCCCCAGCTGCCCAGCTTCTGGCTCCTCGTGGGCAATGCCATTCATGAAAATGCCCCTTTCCCCAAACAGCACCAAAGAAAAGAATTTCTGCTCCTCCCTGGCTGCTTCTGACTGGTCTTTAGCCAAAGCTACATACTTCTATCTCAGCTGACCAGTGACAAAAATCGTTTGCTTGTCTATGCTTTAATCAGCCTCCTAAAACTTCTTCTAGGTGTGGTTGTCCACTTCCTTGAAAATCTAGGTGTCCCAAAGAACTCTTCCAAGTCACTTGAGCAAGGAGCAAATCTTTTTAAATTTACAAATGAAAACTGTACTAATTATTTACATATAATGACTTAAAAATAAAATCAAGAAATAATTGTCCTATTCACATAATTCACTTCATACACAAAAGCATACATTTTGTTGTGTGCCCTCGGTCTCCTGTAGCTACCAGGGCTTGTCTTCTTATTCTACAGCAGAATCTGCATCTCAACGTTAGCCATTAGCTCAACAGCCAATCCACAAGTTGGGAAATCAGTTGGTGATTCACTCAACCAGCCGGCTAGTCAGTTGTGCATTGAACCGGCCAGGGAGGCAGCTAGTTAGTTAGCCCATTTCTCACTTAAGCACGTGTCTTCTCACTCCTTCCTTCTTTCACCTGCTTACTCAGCGACTCAGTCACTCACTCACTCACCAGCCTCCTTTAGTCATTGGCCCACTCAATTAGTAGTCTAGTCTATTCGCTGCCCAACCAGAAATCATGAGGGTGTAAGCTCTGTCCTGACTGCCTGTGTTGTCCTTAGAAAGTTTATACTTCAGCTGAGGGTAAGAAACTCCTCTACCACACATATCCATATATTAAAAACATCTAGGCTCCAAGCTCAGATAACAGTGATTTAGGTAAGACTGATTTCAGCAGAGATCTCCCAGGTGAAGGGAAATGCGGGCCATATGTGTTATTGAGATAAATAGGGAGATATATTTAAATATCAGCTGAGCTTGAAAATACAGCTTAGTCCAAGAAGTATCCTGAGACCGCATGAGTTCTGATTATAAAGCAGAACAGAGAAATTCTGTCAAACTATTGGTTTAGCATTCAATTAAGTTTATTCCTCTATAAGTAATTGCTATACATTCATCTGTTCATTTATTTGTTCATATTCCTGAAGTGGATGTAATATGTGTGAGGTTTTCGTCAGGGACAGATTGTAAACACATGGATTCATGGGGGGACAACTCCTATAATTGAGGAACCCACCTTTGGTGTATTTCTGAGTTAATGATGTTTATTAATTTAAAATATTAGGGCCAGCCAAATAGCTTAACAGATTAAAGCACCTGCAAGCAGGTGTAAGGGCCGGGGAGTTCAATCCCCAGTCCTGCTGTGCCAGTCCAGACCCGGAGCATGCTGAGATGGTGATTGAGACTGGGCATGATGGCATGCGCCTGTAATCTCAGCACTTGTGAGGCTGTAAACAGGAGAATCACTATGAGTCCGATCTAGTAGTGAGACCCTGAACATCCTGTAGACCATTCCCTAAAATACAGAAAAAAATAAAATAAAATATTATATGCAGATTTCTTCAAACAAGTATGAATCAAAAGTTGCAAGTGTTGAGCACAAGAGGAGAGCCTATGTTTTGGGAAAGATTAGGGAAATGGGTCAATGAGGGTAACATTTAAGATTTGTTCCTGAAGCCAGGATATAGCTCAAGAGCACAGTGCCAACCTGGCAAGCAGGAGGTTGTGAGTTTAATTCTGAGTCAAAAAAAAGCTATAGTATTTGCTGACTGATTGAGTAGTTGGGGCAGTAAGGTATGGAGCAAGCTCCGGTGACAGTACTGGTCTAGTCTGCAGTTGTATGAAGGAGTGGTGGGAACTAAAAAGGAGTTGTAGGTGGAGTCAGCCCGCATAGATGTTTAAACGCTTTGGATCTCCTCTCCTTCAATCCGGAGGAATCCTCTTACTCATAAATCTTCCACACCTCTCCCTGCTTTGTGTCACACCAGTGATGGGGTGGTGACTCCCCACACATGTGGTCACTTACCCTGCTCCCAGGGAGACATCCTTGACTAAGGTGTGATTTCTGGTCAGTCCTGAATTCACCCTCAGTTCCCTCAATTCTTTGTTAGTCCTTTCAGGATGAAACAAGGTTGTTTTCCCTGGCTTAATCAGACATTGAGGCTCTTATTGCTTGATAGATCCTCAAAGTCAGCCTTATGTATAGGAAAATGGGAAAATCCTGACCCAGGAAAGTTGAAGTGTGTGTGCAAATCTCAGAGCCTCTGACAGGTGAATGTCAGCAAAGGTTTTACACAAGTCCCTGAGCTCTGTCCTTGTTTCTCTACATCTGTCACAATGGTGGAAAGGGGCATTAGTGTTTAGCTCTGCTTGATCTCCATCAGAAAAGCACTAACGCCTTTCCCAGAGGAGGGTCTCCTCCCACTCCATCGGTGCTCCACTTCCACAGATGCTCTTCACAGGAGCCAGCCTCACATCCATTGCCTTCAGGACCTACTTGCTCCCCTTCTGTAAAGCCCCTAGTCCAGCCAAGGGATTTCTAGACACATGCGAGGCAGGTATAACAGTGCTGAGCCTGCAGATCTCTGCCCTCATAATGTATCTGCCTGCTTTATTACCTTAAAACATTATTTACATCCTGATTATTTACACTAATAAAGGCATTTAGAGAGTTGTCTGTCTAAAAACTAATAATGTAAAGTTTAAATGCTCTACATTTACCCCATACATCGTAACTCCCCTTCAATATGCCCCTTCAATATGGTAGACACCAAAGTAAGAGAAACTAAGGGATTTTCATGATTTGCAGACACATTCATTTCCTAATCTTTAAAACTCTGTTTCTGGGAACCCGAGGCAGATACCTACAAGTCTCTAGTTATTGTCCTAAACCTGCAACTGATGTACAGGAAAGAAAGTCCAAATCTTCTAGATGTCCAGGACAAGTTCATGTTCTCTAAAATAAAAAAATGAGGACCAACTAGATAGCTCAATGGACTAAAGCACCTGCTTAGACAGACACAGGTACCGAGGTTTGATCCATGTCGTACTGGCTCCATCCCCAGAGCACACTGAGACTGTGATTGAGACTGGGTGTGGTGGTGCCCACCTGTAATTCCGGTGCTTGGAAGGCTGAAAACAGGAGGATCACCAGGAGTCCAATCTATGTAGTGAGACCCTGTACTAAATACATTAAATACATGAATAAATTTTAGGAACAATGAAGGTTAAGAGCAAAATATATTTATGGGGGAGGGAGAAAGCTTGTGTCTGAGAGAGGGACAGAAGGGGTCTTGAGTAGATTGCCAGTGATCCTGTCTTCTTTAGGGATTTTATAGAGCAAATCCATGACACAAGGTTGGTCTAAGATGCAACAAATGGGACATTGCAATGTGGGCCTGAGGTGGGACAAATCTATGGCCAACCCATAAGATTATGAGTATAATTACTGAGGTAAAATTGATTAAATCAGGATCAAAAGGGGAAACAAGTCATGTAGCAAGTGGGCATGAGTACAGACCAGGGGCTTTTCCTGTAGGGGGTTGGGTTAGTGACTCTTCTTGGCTTCCTCAAAGTGACTGATACCTATTTCAATATTAGTCCCTGCTGTTTACCCGTAGGAAGCATGTGGGTACATTTGTTTCACCTTTTGTCTTGAGCTCTGGCCCACTGTAGAGTTGTCTGTCTCCCCCACACTTGCAAGGTCCCTCTTTTCTGCACTGGCTCCTTTGAGGGCCCAGCCCTATCGGACTGCCTATGACATTTCTGTCTAACTCAGTTGCCCTACAACACAGTCACTTCAGATTCCAGGAGAAGCACAGTCTCACATCCTACCTCATGACGCTGCCCTCCCCTAAGCAGAGGAGTCACATTTTGTAGGAAACCCTCCCTACCAGCCATGAAAAGGGCCCCAACTCTGTGAACTCCCTCTTTTCATAAAACCCCACATCTTTTCTTAGCTCTTTAGTAACACATCTTGAGTCTCTTAATTGGTTCTCCCAGCATAAGCCATGCTGATGAAAGCTTTTTAGTGCCTGTATCTTTGGAGGGAATTTTGGGATGAATGGCCAATTCTGGTTTGGATGGCTTTCTCACTACAACCCAGTACCATAGGGAGGGAGAAGATAAATACTTCTGGAGACTTAGCGACTCCCTATTCTCTTTCCATGTGACCACATTAAATACTATCACACAGCACACCTAACACTGATATATCCAGACATCTGACTTGCAGACAGATAAATTAGAGGGTAAGTATAAATCATGTTAGATTCCCCACATCAAGAACTGGTCACAAGTTCTCCCTAAGTAGCATCTTCTATGGTGTTTGTTGACTGATTAAGTAGTTAGTGGAGGGAGAAACTCAAAACTAAAATCTTCTAAGCCATGACTACTGCTTAGGGCTCAACTAGAAATTAAGATAAAGCAAATGTGACGTGATTACAATTGTAAATATAAGCTCTCCTTTGCTTGGTTTTGAACTTTCATCTTACTTTAGAAAATTATTTTTGTAATTAGCTTATGAGAAAGGCAGCTAGCTAGTGGATGGGCTTGAGGTTGGGGAGGTGATCGACCACACTGATGAAAATTAAAAACTGAAAGTGAGCTAGGACTTTGGGCAAAGAATGGACTTCCTCAGATAGCGTGGAATGCAACCCACCCCTTCCTAAAGGGAGGCACAGCCAGCCGTGTCCTACTGAGTTCCAGATTTTTGAGGAAATTATAATGCAAATTAACCTAAGATTCCAGTTTCCTCTAAACCTTATATGTCATAAAACTGGGTTAACACCCCAAGTCCCAATTGGTCATTTTACATCCACAGAGCCATCTCTGATAACTGACCACTAAACTGAGAAATTGCTGTGTGCTATTTATCTATAGTTATCTCTGGATCTGGGAGCCATGCAGCCAGCCCATTCAGAACCTCTCCTGGAAATCAAGAACCCTTCACTATCTCTTTGTTTCCAGTAACAGGGCAGGCCAGATAGCTCAGCAGAATAATGCATCTGCTCAGTAGGCAGACAAAGGGGCCAGGGGTTTGATCCCTGGCTTGCTATGACAGCCCCACCCCCAGGGAGTGCTGAGACAGCAATTGAGACTGGGCATGGTGGTGCACACCTGTAATCCCAGCGCTTAGGAGGCTGAAAACAGGAGGATCACTACAAGTCTGATCTGTGTAGTGAGACCATGTAGACCCCGTACTAATACATTTAAAAAAATCAGATCATATTTCCAGAACTGTTCTAACCTCCTCTTTTGGTTCCCAACTTCATTCCTAGTTTGCAGAGCCACAAGCCCAGTACACAGGGTATCAATACAGGACAGGCAGCCCCACACCGGACTATCTCATCTACCCAACATATGGTTCCTCAAAAGAAAGCCTCTCATGATTAACCCAAAGCACATTCTATTCTTGGAAATTTGCATAATAAGGTAATTCCACTCACTTTTAGAGAAAACCACTAACCACCCTCTTTCTCCCAATGCTCAGAGACAAAAATGGAGATCTTTCTAAGTGGAGGGATAAATAATTATTCCTGTCTCTGTGGGGTGCCTCCCAGTGCCCAGACCTCTGTTTCCCAGTCACAAGATTGTTTACCTGCAGGGTGGGGCTAGAGTTTCTCATTTTGACTCACCCCAGAAATGAGGCTTACCTGGGCCTTCCCCTCCCTGATGGAGTCACAGGCACACACCTGTGCTCAGGTGCTACTCCCTAGAGTGGGAAGATGCAGAGCTGGCTTCTCAGTGCCAGTGCAGCGTGGTCCCTTGAAGATGAATGAGCAGATGCAGGACCCCAGGGAAGCCCAGGCACAGTCCTGTGCTCGGCTGGGCTGGTAGGGCTATGGGTGGGAGTAGGGACAACAGAGCTATAGCTTTTCAGGCTTTCCAGGACCCACCCTGCCTGGAGGGGTTGTTTGACATAGGGTGACCTGAGGGGTGCCAAGAAGTATCCCCTCCTCCTTTGAAAGAATAATACTCTGTCCTAGCCTGTTAGGGTGCCTGAAAACCAGCTGTTATAGCTTTAAGTAATTTGGGTCACCTACAGCACCACCACTGAATTCCAAATCCAGCCACCATCGGAGCCAGTTTTCTTATTCAGGAAATATATAGTACAAGTAACTTTCTTGATAGCATGTTGTGGACACTGTAAAGGGAGGTGTTTTATAAACTTTATATAATTTAATGACTAATAAAAATGTACCTGTGCCTGGCACTGTGGGCAGGAGACTCAGTCAGAATCTCCCAGAGGAAGGAAGGGCGGGCACAGAGAGCAGAGTATCATGGAGGAAGGAAGGAGGGAACTTAGGACAAGAAAAGGCAGATACCTCCACCATCAGCATCCTAATTTATTCTCAATGGAGCCTCTGCTAAGAAGCTTCCAGGAGGTCAGTTCTTCAGTGGGCTGAAAATAACCAAGTCAGGAGACCCGTGATCCAACCCTGGCCTTGACACAAATCTCTACTCAACCTTGGGCAAGGCATGTCCTTATTCCAAGGCCTAGTCTGCCTCTATGAAACTGGAATGTTGTGTCTCACGGAGACACTGAGAGCCAAGGTTTTCAGAGGTACAGTGTGTTAAATGCACTCGAAGTTGTACATTAGATGCTCATGATGGGGTAGACATGGTCTCTTCCAGGCCTCCATGGTTAGGTTTGTGTCTCCTAGAGAATCTTTGAAGGTGTAACTGTGTTATGAGCCATGTCTTCACCACTAGACTGAATTCTTCAAATCAATCAAGAGTTGCTTACTGATAAAGTAAGAGGCCAGTGATGGATTTGGGCAGAACGAAGAGAACTAAAGTTGGGTGAGAAGTGAGGGAGTGGAGTTGCCCACCCTTCAGAGGCCCCATGCACATGCTAATGCTCTGGAGGTGCCAGGCTTGTGTATATGCGTTGCTTGGGGCCAAGTCTGTCTTGCTGCCTGTGTCCGTGGAAGACAGCTTAGATCAGGGTAAGCACAAAAGAGTGGGGGAAAAGAACAGGGAGTGCAGGTAGAAAGGAGAAAAAGTTGGGATCAAGGTTGGAGAGTGGGATGGAGCCCAGAAAATTACCTTCTTTATGTCAACAAGTGAGGGAGCAGAAAGTAGGGGAGATCTGGTCTTGAGGGGGATATTAGGGGAAGGGCTAACTGTTAAATGAGGATGACACTGAACAATGAGCAATATTTGATCTACACGTGATAGAAAGCTCAGAAAAGCTTGTTAGTCATGGTGCCACCCAGTGACAAGCTCTTCTCCAGTGTGGAGATGCTGTGGTTGTACTGGAAACCTCCCCTGGGTCAGGTACCCACCCAACCCCAGCTCGCCAACTGTATTTTCTGGGATGCTTCATTCAACTCCTCTGAGCTGGAATTTTCCACTATAAAATCAGATTCCCACTGCATAACAGACTGAGGATTAAATAAGGCAAGAAGTTTGATAAAATGCTTGCAAAAGGACTCAGAGGTGTTCCTGTTATTTTCCAGGTAGTCTTTCATTTGGTTGTGAAAGTGGCAGAAATGATCACACTGAATGATGAGCTCTCACCAGGCCAGATCTTGAAGTTTGGGGAGGAAGCCAAAGGTGGACCAGTCTTCTGGAGCTGACCTGCCTTCCTCTAGCCCAGCACCAGGAGCCAAGTGCCAGACCAGGGTTTGTTCCTAGCATCTAGGTAGGTCCTTGAGTAGAGTTTCAGATTTAACAAATAAAAGTAGTCTCCCAGTTATGGTAGCACATGGCTGTTATGCCAGCACTCTGGGAGGCCAAGGCAGGAGGAGAACAAATTCTAGCCTAGTCTGGGTAATTTAGAGACTTAAGCAGACCCTGCCTCAAAATATAAACTAAAATATAAAACAAGGGCTGGAAACATAGCTTAATGTGGAGGTCCTAGGTTCAATCCGCATTACCAAACTCATAAAACCAAACAAAACTGGATTAAACCCAGCCTGTTTATTTACATTTGTATTTCAAACAAATGATTTTATAATGTACATATCACCTGTGTAATAGTTGGGACCTGCTCTAGAAAATTCTGCAGCTCACCTGAAATTCAAAATTTTCCAGACCTTATATTTTATGTGACAAGTCTACCATAGAGACCGCTTTGTATCTCACCTTGTTTGGGCAGAGCCATGAGCGGTACACCTGGGGACAGGTGGGGACAGCACTACCACATGCTGGGCCTCCTTTTACATCACCTTCTCCTTGGGCTCCAGGGGAAGCTACATCGGGAAACACATAGACACTGGGTGCTGGGGATAAAAGGAGGGACAGATGGCCCCTGTGGCCAGCCATTGACTTCTACCTGTACCATGTTTAAAAATCTTTGAGTCATCCAGATCTGGGTTCCAATCCCACCTCTGCTGTTTACTTCCTGTGTGATCACTCTGAACCTTATTTTTCATCTTAAAAATGATAATAATGGCACATTCTCACTTGACTATAAAGATGAAATGAAATAATAAGCATAAAAGGTGAATTCACTGTGAGGCACCAAAGACTAGGCAAAAAAAGAAAAAAGAAAACAGAAACGATAGCAATTTATCAGAAATGCTGCAAACCCTAACCTTCCCCTCTTTATCCTCCTTCTACCAGGTAAGTTTCCTAAAACTTTCTGTTTGAGACCAGCTACTCAGCATTATTGTTTTTAAAAGCTCTTATGTCCCTGAGTTTGGCAAACACCTTTGGTGGGTGAAATCAGCTTGTGCAGAAGGACCCAGCGCTGGAAATAGCTGGTGGGTGGTTTCCATCAAAACAGGCCCATAAAGCAAGTCCCAGGAGGAAGTGCAGGTGGGAGAAGTGGGTGAGGAATTCTCTGTGAGGTGGTAATCAGGGCCACACCAAGGGCCCGGGGCAGCTTGGGGGCCTTTATAAGAGTTCCCAGAATGGCTGCTCCCAAGCCAGCCCTCAGCCTTTGCTCCCAGAGCCCAGCTCTCAGCCTCCGGTAAGTGCGAATGTTCCTGTCCTGGGGACCACTGGCCTCTTTCTTTATTGAGGTGTCTGGGGCCGCTAGGCCAAGCTCCTCTTATTCCTGGGTCATCAGCAAAATGGCATCATCTTCTAACAGATATGGAGATGGTACACTAATTATTACTTATGAAATTGAATCTCCATTCCCACTCCATCACTCCATTGCTAAAGGCGACTTAGTTCCTGATTTGGGGCTGGACTCCTCAGTAAGAGGACTTTCCCAGTCAAAAGGGTGCTATTCACAGTTATGGCATTTTATAGCAATTCTGAACTCTACTTTAAAGATTTCTCAAGCTGTCTTCTCTTCTGCCTCACCAGCAAGCTCTAAACTTTGCTTTTGCACTCAGAGTAAGTACACTGGATATTGTATTTCATACTCCGCACCCCTTACTCCTTACTATTCTGATTGCCACCTTTCCATTTTGGGGGCTACACTTCCCATTAATAATCACTAACTTGGAAGGCAAGGTATGCTGTTGTGTAGAAAGTCAAAGGCCCGCATCAGAACTGGGAATGCCTTGGGTGTCTTCCAAACCTGCATCCTCAGTTCTAGGCTGTTATTTATTACTTATCTTTTCTTAAATATGCAAGAATTGCAAGATACCTGCAGGGGTTCCAGGTAGTGAGTAACAGGTTTGCACTAGGACCCACACCTGAGCCTGCTTGGCAGCTGTTCCTTCCGTTGAACCAGGCTGTCACGGGATGAAAGTTTCCCCTATAGTCCTTTGCTTCCAGTGACCTACGGGGCTCTCACATCCCTCCATTTCTAATTCTCCACAGAAGGCCAGGATTACTATCTGATAGTCACTTTAAATGACTTCTGAGCATCTCATGAGTCAGAGGTGGAGTGGGGACAGAAACTGGGCGTTTGTATTCCACTTTCTCCAGACCCATTGTCACACAGCTCTTCCCTCTAACACAGAGGCTGCTCTTCTTCTCTCTCAAGCCCTTCCTTCTTTGCTTGTACTCCCTGTCCACCTCCTCCCAGGTAGCCAGCTGACATCACCCAGATTCAGTAGCAAAGATAGAAAGTCTTGGGCTTGTAAATGCCTGTGCTTCTTTTTAATTTTGACCTCAGCACCTAACTTTAATTCCTGGTGAGACCATGAAATAAATGATATATTCAGTTAAGTCAGGAGTGCATGGAAGAATGAAGTAAACAGGAAACCTGGTGCAAAAGAGGGAAGAAAGAGAGGGGGATCACCATGGGTGCTTGGGAAGCAACCCATTAATCAGCTTGAAGTGGTTAGCCACAGCTCATGTGCTTGGCAGTTGGAGAAAAATGCTCCTACCAGAGTCATGGAGAAGAGATGGAAGGAGCCCCTCTCATGATGTCACTGCACATGTTTCCCACAGGCTTGCTTCTTCCAGCAATGTCTTCTCAGCAACAGCAGCACTCCAAGTGCCCACCCCAGCAGGCCCAGCAGCAGCAGGTGAAGCAGCCTTGCCAGCCACCCCCAGTGAAATGTCAAGAGACCTGCTCGCCCAAAACCAAGGATCCCTGTGCTCCCCAGGCCAAGAAGCAATGTCCACCCAAAGGTGCTGACCAGCAGAAGCGTCCCTCAGGCCAGCAAGCTCCCCAGAGTAAACAGAAGTAAAGATGCACTGGGGATTGCTACCTGCCTGTCATCCAGGATACCAGATGGAGCTGTCACTTCTTCCTGCTCCCCTTTCCTCCGGTTCCAGGGTGTCCCCTCTTTTATCTACACAGGAGCTGGTGAGACAATGAAAGAATTTGTTCCCATCAAATTACTCAACCAATACGAGGCTTCTTCTATTTGCTACCTTGTCTGCCCCTCTGTGCCACCTTGGTGCTCTCTCAGGTGGGCATGAAAGAGACTTCACCCTCTCTAGTCCCCAGCTCTGCCACTATTACGTCTGTATTCATGTTCCAAAGCAAACAAAGTACCTGGGCATCTTCGGGGTTCTATCTCACAAAACGGGACCCCAGAGCTGATACAAAGTCTCTACTTCAATCCTTTCCCCAAAGCCCCCTCTCAGGGTTTCTTTCCTATTTCCCAAATAGGCTTCTCTCTCATTTGTATTTCATTTAATAAAATTTTTCTCCTTCCTGGACCGACTGCTCCTTTCTATTCACAGCCTCATGGTGTGATCTGATTATTGGTTTAGAGGCAACATTTTGGGCAAGTGACTGCATCAGTATCTAGGTGTGAGACTTCAAGGGGTCACCCTTATGGGTACAACTACTCACTGACAGTTAATGATGGCGGAATGTTGGACCTAACACATGTCTGGTAAAGGAGGTGGGGAAACAAACACAGGAACTAGTTAACAAGAGCCTGAGAGATCTAGGGAAAAGCAAAAGGAAAGGAAACTTTTAGCTCCTCTCATTAGAAATCCAACCTATCTGGTCACGTGGTTTTTGTCCCCTTGGCAGTTGTCATTCTAAAAGAGCAGACAAAACGTACATAAATGACTTGAGTGCTGCAAAACACATGCAGAAATGTGCAAATAACTTTTATCATGCACTAGTTTATTGATCACTCGCTTTCCATTCATTCACTACAGTATTTACCACATTCTAGGGTGAACTTAGTTTTCCAAGCTGTCATGCTGTTTGCAAGTTAAAACGGGACAATCTATCCTGAGTCTCATTGTACTCTTGGGAAGTCAAAGTCATTTTCTTATGAAGAAAAAAATTGTTCTAGAGATAGTGACATATAGAAAGCCCTTCCTAGTCTTCATCTGGGTCTGAAAAGATTCTATTTGTAATCCCAAGAATAAGTTGTTGGAATTCCATCAAATTAATTCCAATCTACCATACCCAGCGCAAACCATGGCAAGAATAAGGGCACGAAAGAAAACTGTTATAGTTTTGGGGAGCCAAATGGACCCTAAATCCAGCCATGATGATGGCTGTCTGGAACAAAGGCTTGAACCCAAGGCTGAATCTGGGTTTTATTCATTCATGAAGAAGGGAGTGGCTTGAGGATGAGTGACTGACAATGGCAGGAAGTAGGTGAGTGTCATGACCTGGGCTAGGTGGGAGGTCTGAAATCACCTCTGCGATATGCAGAGAAGGATGTGCAGAGAGTAATCTGGATTACACAATTGAGTAAATAGTAGCTAATGCTTTGATGTTTTGGGGTCTGTGTTTTAGTTCTGATATATAATCTTTCAAGCCCCAGAAGGTCATAGGTTCTATTCCAACACTCAATCCTGACTGACAGGTGGAGAATTAGCCCTTTATCCTCTCCTGTCCTGGCTCACACAAGGGAGCAGTGGGTGTGGGTGGAGGTGAACACGCCTGCCATCTTCTAAGACAATCACCAGTACCTCAGCTGGACTGTTATGCATTTCTGAGAGCCAAATGAAGGGATAAGGAAGGAGTTCTAGCCAGTTCTGTGTGTGTCAACACATGGAAGTAAGGGCAGGCTCAGCCAAAATGGGGACAATTGCTCCTCTTTCAAAGAGTTGCCCAGGTGGTCCTCCACAGTGACATACAAGGACCACGTTCAAAGTATACTGGCCTTCCTTGGCCAGTTAATCCAATGTCTTGCAGCTTTTACAAAAAGTTGTATCTTTGCAGCTGGCATCTAACCCTCCTAACCCTGCATGTGCTTTGACTCCTACAGTAGAAGGAAGAGGCAAACCTCCTACATGTAAAAATAGATGACCTTTCAAAGCAGAGACCCTGGGAAAAGAGCAGCTGTCTCCACAAGCTAGGCAAACACAAGGACCCAGCTTTGATCCCAATCCAACTGGCCCATTCTGGCTATGCCTCAGGTGTGGTGGCACACACCCATAATCCCAGCACTAGGGAGGCTGAAACAGGAGGATTTCTACAAGGCTGAGCTGCCCAGGGAGATCCTGTACCAAGTACATAAAATTCAAACAAACAAACAAACAAACAAACAAACAAACAAACAGAGTAGCTAAACACACAGGCAGACTTTTTACCTTTGAATTTTACTCTTTTGAGAATTGTTCACTCACTGAATCTTATTTATCGCCATTAGCAATACCAATAATAAATGACTTCTTCATTTAACATACTGGTCTGAAAAGGAATTAACAACCACCTTCTCTATTTTACCTTAAAATAACTGTGCATGGCTGATGTTTTCATGTAGTAATTATCTAAAACTCAGTGGGTATAGCTATTAACTAGGAAAGTCAAACTGTGTTCACAACAATGAACACTCAGAAATGACCATTTTTAACCCTAAGGAAATCTTTGACAGCCTTTCTGCACCCCAGTCTCTGCATCCTGAAATGACTCCCTTGTGTGAAGCAGAGGGGCTGATGCCTAATGGCAGCTTCCTTTCTGGAATCCTTTCACCATGCCCCTGTCAGTGTCTTGGTCACAATTTTGGGTGCCATATGGAAGACCTTGGCAAGCCCTCTCATTGACTTTTCCATTCTAGCGCTGACAGAATTATACAGTATTCAGTTTCGGAGACAGCCAAAAATGATCAAGGCAATAAATATTTCTGATATTTTTTTTTGTGATTTAGGCTCCAAGCTCTTTGGGGAAGGGAGCATACCCATGGGTCCTATGCCAGTGACCAAAGACAGAGTCTTCTTCTCTTTGTAAGACCCAAGGACCCATTCCCCCATATGTAAAAAATATTCTCATGTAATTTTGCCTTTCAAAGCTTTATAATGCAAAATTGATTTACATCAAAATCCTACTCATAGATGTGTTGAGAGGAGTGATTTTTTTCATTCCTGGTTCCTTTCTACAAAAAGTAAGTTATGGCCAATGCAAAGGAACACTTCTACCATTTTGCTGAACTTCACTGAGCAAAAAAAGACTCAGGAGCTCTCCCTAATTCCTTTGTATTCTAAAGTATGGAAAATTTTTATCCACTCCAAAATTCTCCTAAAAAACCCAAAGTACATCATTACCCAACAATATCAAAAGATTCACTTTTCTTTATATATACTACACATTTAGTTTTGATGCTTCTGTGCTTTGTGCGTTATTGTGTGTGTTTCATTTATTCTATTTCTTCTGCCTAGAACATCAGTTTTCTGCTTTGCTAATTAGGATAACTTCCTAGTTTTAAAGATTTCTTTCATATATTTTCATGTGATCTCATTTAACATGTTAGAAAACTCTGGCAATGTACATGATGCTCATAATACCTTGTGTACATTTTTATTAATATACTTTTTTATTAATTAAGTATATTGTTATTTTCATTATAATTTCCTTTTTTTTGTGGTACTGGAGGGTTGGACCCAGAGTTTTTGCATGGTGTTATATCCCAAGCCCTTTTTATTAATTTTCTTTGAAACAGACCTACTAAGTTACTAAGTTGCCCAGACTGGGCTTGAATGGACAATCCTCTTGCTTCAGCCTGTCAGAGTGTTGGAATTTCAGGCATGTATCAGCACAGCTAGTTTATAATTTACTCTTCATGTGTCTAATTCCCCTATTATATTATGAGCTCTTCTGGCACAAGAGTCTTACCGATCTCACTCTCTCCAAATATATGAGTAGATTTCCAAAAGCATGAAAGAGGAAGAGGAGGGTAGCTTATGGCAAATTGGCATTCTAGTGTCTATCTGGACAAAATTTAGAAGTTATCTGCATGTAGCTGCTGTCCCAAACATTTCAGTGAGAGGAGAAGCAGAGAGAACAGCCAAAACTTTAACCTAGGATAATAGGAGAATTCTAGAGATGAATAGAAGAGGAAACATCTAGGTTTTTCCCTGCGAAGGAACTTTGCTGGGGATAGAGAAACCAAGAAAATTTATGGATGGTATGAGGGAACTGAATTAAGTAGCTGCTTTTTAACTACAGAAACTTAGTGAACTCTAGGGATGGTTAGGTACGGTACATATTGAGTACCCCAAGCAGAAAGTCTCTGAGAAACAGTTAAATTTTTAGCAAGCTTAGAGACAATGAATTGAGCTTCCCAGCTTCTAGGGAAGGGGCTCTGTGAGGCCAGGGAAGAATCTGATCTGTTGTGTAGAAGCTGAATACTTGTCCTCCTTTTTT
>NW_004524624.1:7729644-7749711 GCF_000260255.1 Octodon degus | reverse complement strand
CTCTCCATGTGACTCTCCTTAGGCACACTCTACATCATCGATCAATCAATCACTTTCCTCTTTGACCCCATAATCTCCTTGATCAGAAAATTTGGGATACTACAGAGTTACATGACATTACAGTACAAGTTCTCATATGTCCTGAGTCTTAATTGACCTAGGAAGGCTAGGGCCAAAATGTTGGCTTTCCTTGCGGCTCTCCTTTTTCTCTAATTTTGATCTGCAAACTTAGGTTGTTAACCATCCTGAAGACAAGCTAGTTGTCTTCCTTGAGAAGGGACAAAATAGAACTTTCTGGAACTCTGAAATATTTTGACTTTTGTGGAATGTGGTTATGTAGGTACATAAATGCACCAAACAATACAATGAGGTAGGTGTACTTAAGATTTCTGCCTTTTTTAACTAGCTCAACCTCAGTAAAAACAGAAGTATGATTAAAATTGTACCAGTATTTTAAGTAAATTTAATGAAAGCTACATGACATTTATGCTAAAAATATGAAACACCACTGTGAAAAATAATAGAATAAAAAGATGTGCCATGTTCATTTATAGAGATATTAATTATCCTTATATTGATCTGAGATATGCAAATTAGCATGAATCCTGAGACTACTACACAATTCTACATATAGAACAAAAATTAAAAGGGCAGATGTTGCCAGGTGTCAGGGAGGATATGGATGTTTTGGTACTGTCACAAATTGTTTTTTTTAATATTAATTTTATTGAGAAACAAATAGCAATGAGACAGTTTCAAAACAGGTCAGTAGGAAAGTCTCAATAATTGACACATTGCATATTGTTGTCTTTGTAGTAGTTATTCCTAGTATAAGATACAGACATGATATCCTGTCCAAACACTATTAGTACAAATCCAATGGAACATCCATCTCTGACAAAACGAAACAAAACAAAGGGATATAAATGAAGGACCATTTTGCATCTGTATACACAAAATAGCATAGATATATAGCTACTTTCTCTTAAGTCAGTGAGAACAAATTGTTGATGACTGGAAGCTTGACATTCATTTTAGAGAGCCATGGTTTCTATACATTGGTTTCTAATACATTGGTTTCTAAAACCAAGCATATGCATCCACATCCCAGTATTTCACTCTTTAGTATATACTCAATGGAAATGTACATATGTGCTTGATAAAGCATAACTACAAAAATTTTTATAGTAACAATGTGTATTCATAATGTAATTCCAATTGAAAATATCTCAACATTCATCACTAGTAGAGTGACCATATTGTGATATAGTCATACAAAGAAATGTGAGGCTACGCAAACCACACTACATAACACTGATAAATCTTACAAACAATCTAGAAAATAGATGCCAAAAGTACACGTGGCATGAGTTTGATATAAGTCAAAATGACTGGAGGATGACCGTTTTAAAGGAACTTGTCAAAATTTTGTCTTTATTTGGGGAGATAAGATCAGTTCGTAAAAATATTGAGTTGTTTGTATTTTCCTGTATAATATTTTATTTGTAATGGGAAAAAAGAATTGAAATGTACAATGTGTATGTACCTATTCCCTACAGTCAATGAGATCATTACGTACTGCAAATATGTACTAATAAAAGTAAAAAAAAAAGAACTACATACAGTTAAAAAGTACTTATTCACATTTTCATTGTGAGTAGTTGAAATATTTTCCCACTACTCTTGGGTATATTTTGCCAGTTCCTACTGCACTGTGTCTTCAACCTCCATCCACAACAAGTCAATGAAATTAGACAGTTCTGTTTTTCTATGGAAAATATATCTGCAAAGCCCATAAACATTACAGTAGGGGAGAGATACGTCACTATCTTCCCACCTCTCCTCCTCCTCACCATTCAACCTATTCAAAAATTCTTTCTGTCCCAGGAAAACAAACAAGCAAACACTGCTCCACCCTGGTCTATGTGTCACAGGCCTGGCTATCTCAAATTCTCTGACTCCTCCCCTTCTGTCCAAGAAGACTTTAGGGGCAAATGGACCAGGTCTGGCCACCTGCATAAAGCTTTTCAGACCAGATGTTCATTTCCTTTGTCAAGCAAGTTTTGTAGCCAGGCTGAACAAAGTTATATCTCAGCTTCTCCATTTCTGTGCTGTGGGATTGTATCTAGCCACTTAGGGTATAGTATTAATTTTCTCCTACATGAAAGGCTACAATCTTTTAATAGCAATTATTTGCAGCATTTTTGTGAGGATATGTTATATGCTCACTAAATGATGGATCTAGTGTCATTTACATCTGTAGAAGGTAACTGCCTGAGCTTATTCAAAGATGCTCTACTGCCTAGATGGTCAGAGGGAAGTCTTGGGCTCAGGAATCTGTATTAAAATAAACTACAATCAACTGTCCACCCTGAAGAGAGGCTGTACTGCACTGAGAAGAGAGAGAATGAGATTCTTTTCCTGGTTCTGACCTTCAGCGAGTCCCTTAACCATAAGCCCTGTATTCACAAACTGAGAGGTTTGGTGGATGCCTTCTTCTTGTCTTATAATTAGGTGGATCCTCACATCTTTTTGGGCTTTTGCATTTTTGCGGATCTTATTCCATACTCCACCTTCTCCACTCTGATGTGGATGGAGCTAGAGATTTCCTAATAAGCAAAATATAAGTGCTTGGGACACACAAGTCCAAAATAGAGATAGATAAATAAATAAGATGGTAAGTAAGTAATTAGACATAAGGGAAGATTCCATGAACAAGTTCAGATTGTGGTAGTCAGGTAAATGACATTGCAACCATGTGTTTTAGTTTATTTTGAAAAAGAAAGATTCATTTTATATTATACTAATGGGCAAGGGGGAGGGGAGGGCACCTGGGATCTGCCCCCCTGGAATGTGCTACTTTGGTAGAAGGATTATTTTGTTATGAAGGAACAACAGCTATAGCTACTTTCCTCTAATCTGCCCAAAGCAGTGAAATACTAAGCAGTCTGTACTAAGTAATAGACTTACTTGGTGAGGTGGAATAAGCTCCTCTTCCCCCTTGCCAGTGTGAGGAGGGCAACCTGCATCACTGCAGGTGGAGACCCAGCACCAAGAAGAATCCACACAGTCCTCACTAAAGAAACACTTACGCCTTCCCTGTTTCCCCTTAGATTTCCCACTCACTTCCCACAATTTATTATTCCTTCAATTCCAAATGCTCTGTCCTTGGTTTGTGCTTTGTTTTCCCTTTTAAAAAATGGCTGAAGACATAATTCATGGACCATATAATCCATCCATTTAAAGCATACAGTCTAATGGTGTTAGCATGTTCACGGAGTTGTACCTTCTTCACCACAACCAATTTTGGAACATTTTCATTACCTAGAAAAGAAATCTATAGTAATTAGCAGTTAACACCACTTTTTCTCCATCTCAAGTGTTCTAACTTCCATCTTAATAATCCACTTTCTGTCTCCATAGTATTTGCTTATTCTTGACATACATTTTTTTATGGAACTGTTATTATATATTCTTTGAGCAACATCTCCTCACCTTCCTCTCCCCAATTATATGGTAACCACCCTACTACTTACTGGTTCTGTGGCATCAACTATGTTTTTTCAGTACTAGGGGCTGAACCCCAGGCAAGGACTCTATGACTCACTACATCCCTAGTTCATTTTTTCTTTTTCATTTGAGCCTGGGTCAGATACAACATATCATTGCCCAAAACAATGTCATGGAACAATTTCTCCTCTGCTTTCTTCTAGGTTTTAATTCATCTAATGTGATTTTCAATTTTCCTGATATCATAGACCAAGGATCTATGAAAAAATCTGTTCTTTTCAATGGTACAAATGCCATTATATGCTTTGGTACTTTTATACAAACTAAATTAGATGTAAGTGCATGGACCTATGCTTAAGCTTCCTATTTTGCTCAACTAGTTTGTGCCTGTTTTCATACAGGCACCATGCTGCTTTGGTTACTATAGCTTTATAATATATTTTGAAGTCACGTAGTGTTTTGCAGTCAGCTTTGCTGTTTTTGTTTAACATGGCTTTGACTATTTGGGGGTCTTCTGTGATTCTGTATAAATTTTAAGATTTTAATTTTTGTTTCTGAATTTTATCACTTCTCTCCATTTTCACTTCTCTGTGAAGCTTCTATATATGTAAATAATGATATAAATAAAATTTACATGGCTTCTCTCCTATCAATCTATCTTTTGTCAGTTAACTTTGTAGAATGCCATCATGCAGTCTAAGAGAACAGTGGAAAAGATTTTCTTTTTCAATAGCCAAAAATGTATTTTTTTTTCTTTAGTATTTTGGGATGCTAAACATCATTATCTGGGCTCACCAGAGGTTTCTTGAGGGCAGGAAGCTTGGGCCTTTAATTCACCATTCATCGTTTGTATTTAATGGTGTTCAGAAAGGTGACCAACAGTCATCTCCTGGCTCCAGAGTACTGGATCTAGGATGAGCCCTGCCAAACCAGCCTAAGCTTGTCCTTTGATGTCTTTCTGGAGGGAGAGTGAGGTACAAGGGTGTGTGGAAGTAGTTAGTCTTTCTTTGCTGGGACTTAATTGCTTCACAGAGCTCCCAGTACCCTCAGGCCAAACACCTACATTCATCAGCATCTAATTGCATTAATAGCAGCTTCTGCCCTGGCACCTTAGCATCCCCTCGTGCCTCTTCTCACCTGGAGTGCTTCACGGACTGGGACTCTCTTGTCAGGCTCAGGCACTAGAAGCTGATACTTCTGTTCCAGTAGTGATTTCCAACCCTAGTTTTATCTGGGGGTTTTATTATTTTTTCATTAAATAAAACTGTAATGGAGCTCAGATAGACTTCTTAAAAAGAGGCTGTCAAATATTTTATTTTCTGTCAAATTTCTTTTACAAAGATGATGTCAAATACTATCGAAGTTGAAAAGCTGTTGTGTTTGGAAACTGATTGTTTCACAACTTGGTTGATCATGAAAACCACAAGATGCACATTTTAGAAATACAGATCCACAGGGCCTTCCCCTAGCTATGTCTATTCCATTAAGATGCAGTTTGGCTTTTGCAAGATTCAAAGTCATTTTTTTTGCTTAAGTCGCTGGAGGAATGCTTCTCACTGATAGGGAGTGGGTCCTAGAGTCTCACAGAACATTGCCTATTTATTTATCTGCTGGCTTTTAATACTGTTGGAACTTTATACTTGACATTTGAGTGTCATTCAAGAAGTATGCATTAAATGAACAGGTGACTGAGTACTTCAAAATGAAGACTATGATAGAGTTTTCTGAGTCACTGGAGGTGAGCTTCTAATAATAGATGTGGTCCTAACCGTAATGAGAACAGATGTGCTCGATATCTGTTGTCCATCCACTATGTTGTAGTCACCTTGGAAGGTGTTTTGCATGTGTTACCTTGTTTAATAAAAGCTCTGACAACAAATATTTTCATTCCAAAGTACAGATAAGATAAACTGAGATTCTTAAAGGTATCAGACTCATACCATTGGATCTTGGTCTTAAAAGCTAAAGGGTGAGGAAAGGTCTATTTCTAGGGAGATGGTGGAGTGGAGAAAGAATCAGGTAACTCTGGTTTTAGTTTGATTGTTCTCCCAAGCAACCAACCAGTAGAGCCTGGAATAATTCTTTTCTCCTGACTTGTCTCTTCCCTCCCTCTAGGGTGAAATGTTGGGTGTTGAGTAGAGCTCTGTGGTGCCACAGCTCATGCCCTCTCTTTTCTGCACCCATATTTGGAAACTTAGTTTCTCCTCCCTGTTGTGGCAAAGTGTTCTACAGCATCTTAATGCCCAGGATCTGGTATTTCTTCCTTCTTTTCTTGCTAGGGCACTATGTGTGTTAGGGAGACTTTTTAAAAATTGATGACTTGAATTGAACAAGCAACACTCTGCTCTCCCTGACTCCTCTACATAATCAGAGGACAGGGTAATGTAAAACTGTCTTAAGGTGACATGCTTCTAAATGTCACTCTGCTTTAAATATGTACTCCTATAGGTACATGGAGGGAACTCCAGTTCTTCAGACCTACGAAAGTCTGAGCCTTGAGGAAGTGTGGAGGAAGGAGTAACAGATAATGCAAAAAGCCAGACCACAGGGTATGGAATAGGTTTAGAGCCATTATTTTTTCCTGCTTTGCCAGCAAAGGTGACTGCAGGTATTTCTCAGCCTGAGCAGAGGGTCCAGGCAATGGGATAAAATGAGCACTTTTCAGTGTAGGAAAAACAGTAGCATTCTGAGTTCCGAACAGGGCTCCCGTCAAGGCTGAGAATCCTGGAAGATGTACTTCCTGTCTGAAGTTAACTTGGTCCCCTTTCAATATGGAAGGCTTGATTTAGCAGCTAAACTAACCAGCTGGGGAGGAGAAAGAGCCTTAATAGAAACCATCCAGAGACAGTTTTCGATAAACAGGAAAAACTATGTTCTTCCAAGGGAAGAGTGTCAGAGCCTGCAAGCCAGGGCAGTGTTGGGTGGAGTGAAGAAAGCCCAGGTTGGCACCTGCAGAAGAGCCTGCCCATGTGCAGATAGCTGTGAGGTTGCTGCAGACTCAGGATAGGACGTGGGAGTGCAGCTTCAGAGAGGCTAAGTGAAGAGAGAGACCTGAGCCTGCCTAGAGGAGGCTACTCCTGAAGACCAGCAACAACCTGGGGGCTCAGGTGTGGTGGTGGTGGTGGTGGTGGTGGTGGTGACACCAGCCCAGAGCAAGATGTGTCATTATCCTGACCCATAATGAAACAGAGGAACAAGGAAAATGTGTCTGTGACCTTTTCTAGGCCTTCAAACTCCTTCTCAGCTCATACCGAAGCCCCATCACAAGGGAAGGGAATGTTACCCTCACAAGAAAGCAGTTGTCAAAGCAGTAGCCCAGCCTCTCTTCACACTTAAGGATGTTTAGCCAGTCAGGCAGTGGACTGTCACCTACTATTGAGCAGCTATTACACAGCAGACCCTGCGTGAGGGTGAATATGATCCGTTGGAGATTGGGATGCAGTGGGAAGCTGCCTGGACCCAAATTCACAAGACCTGATCCAGGTATGAAGTCAGGGGTTTCATGAACACCTAGTTCTACATTTGGAGAAGGGAGTGAGGGGTTGGGATGAAAGAGAGAAGCCATCCACACACCTGAGTTTTAAGGTAATTGGGCCACACCTAGTAACAGATTGTGCTTGGAATGCACCTCTGATTCAGTGACCTCAGTTCGTGTTATATTGTTTAGAGGAAACTATTGGTCTTAGGACTCAGGAACCCCGGATCTTACGACCTTAGAAAGAAAAGTCCCATGGCAGGTATAATCTGCAGAGGCTGACCACCATGGAGGGAGGGCGGATATTGGGTAATACCCAGGGACATCATCAATTATCTCAGTAGTTAGAGTACCTGGTCCTTGTCACAATGTTACACAGAGACCTCTTCTGAGTGAAACCAACTGAATTCACAGCAGACATTTTATCACATTGGCCTTTTCCTTTCTCCTTGAGACCCTGGCCCATTGAGTTGATGTTGAACTAAATGTGTCCCTTGTTTCCACCAATGATGATTCACCTCCTTCTTATTTTTAGCAGAACTAGAAATACTTCAGATTCATCTTTGCTGCAGTTAAAGGCCCAAGCAGACAGGGCTCTTTCTGTCTTCCCACTTACCAAAACTTCCCCAGAACTGTGAGTGGATACAGAGCCATAGCAGGAGGTCATCTTTCATCATTTATCAGCCTGGATCATTTTCACTTCCTGTGTCATGTTCTTTTCCTTTTGAGGTTTGCTTTTTGAACTTGGGTGGGTTGTATCACCGTTCCTGGCTTGAAATCTCCAATTATCCTTGAGATGTGAGGACTTCAGGTTCTCAGAGAACCAGTAGCCCTTTTCCTTACCCTCTTATTTAAGGGAGATCATGTGATAGAGGGAGTGAGGGGTGTCCTCAGCACACTGCCCAGATGACTAACATGACCAGCACATATTATATAGACACTTCTCTAGAATTTGTTGAAGAAAGAAGAAAGAAATGATACCGTGAACACTGCTGGCTTGAGCATGCACAGCTGTGATCCTGAAAAGATCACAAAATTAGAACAGGGAGGAAAACATTGTGGTCAGCAGGGTTTCCAGGTACTGGGACTAGAGGTGTAAGTGGGCAGAGGTAGTGGAGGGACTCCACAGCTGGGTTTGGAGTGGAGGTAGTTAGAAAAGTCTTTCAGGTTCTCAGGTGGAGGCAGGATACAGTTTGGTTAGGAACAGGAAAAGGCTATGACCACCTGGCTGAGTAGAGTAGAGGGAAAAGGTTACCCCAGAAGGGGAACTAGCTTTTGCAAACTTCCGAAGCAGGAGAGGGGTAAAGGTGTGGCTGGTGAAAGCAAAGCAGGTTTTCCCAGATTAGCAAACCAGTTAGGGAGGGGTGGGGTTGAAGTAAATAATTTTGACTATGTGTAGTTCAGTGGAGTTGAGAAAATAATGTGAGAAATAGATAGAAAGGTCTTGGGTCTGAAGAATCTGTCATCAATGAATTTAACCCTTCTAGCATTTTCCTTCCTAAGTTGGGCAGGTAGTGGTGCCTACCAGCTCCTCTTCTCTTCTGCTTTTTGCCTCTTGTTCTTGTGCCCAAGTATTTGCTCCCACGGAACACAGAAGCAACCACCTGCGTGGAAAAGACAGCAGGTGCCAGGGTCATTACAGGACTTGTGCCTCCTCCAGGGCTAACCCATTAAATCAACCAAAAGCCTGTTGCTCATCCCTCCCCCAACACAAGAAGAACACCTGGGTCTGAGGGGGAAGGTGGCAGTGGTGACATCATTGTCAGACTGCCAGTGCCATTATATCAGGTGAGTGTTTTCATCATGAAAGCTGAGTCAAAGGGTGATGAGGGGAGTAGGGTGAGTCATGTTTAACAATAATGAAAACAGAGCAGCTGGGGCGAGCCTATTTCCTTGAGATGTTCATCTTATAAAAGCCAGCTGGGCATCCCATTCACAACAGACACAAGTGACTCTGCAGATCCAGTCTTCTCCAGGAACCAGGTGCGTCTCTGATTGCTAATGGTTTGGAATTCTTGATTATTCTTTTACAATTGGAACTTGGATAAGGTGAATGTGCATTAGAAGGTTGACACAGGGTATTGACTAAGGGTAGAGAATACTAGAATAGCTTTTTTAAAAGCAGAGTCCATGGCCTGAAGAGTATTTAGACACAGTTAAGTTGGCCACTTGGTAGACAGTCATGGAAATGGGGATCTAGGAAGAAGAGAGGTCCCTTCAAATGCTCATAATTCCTAGCTGACAAGGCAAGTTCAGGTCTACAGTACTGTTAGTGAGACTTCATTCTTTCTGGCATGACTCTATGGAAATGTTAATTCATTAGGGGGAGCTCTACTAGGTGTTCACTGTGTGCATTTACGTCGGTGTGCGAGGCACTTTAGATAATTCAAGCCAACATGGAGGTCACCAAACTTAGCACCTAGCAGGGAAGATAATGCATGTCTGTAAGTGGATGAGAGGTAACTAGCAGTGAGGAGAGGTCAGGGAAGGGCTGGGCTGCTGCGGGAGAGTGCTCAAGCAGAGCAGCTTAGTGGTGGTGTGTTACACCAGCTACAGTGGAGCAGTGCTTGCCAAGCAGAATGGGAAAGAAAACATTTTAGAGGAGACTGGGTGAGCAGAGAGCAGGGGCTTGGACTACTGGAGAGCCATCCTATAAATGACGGAGCATCTTATGTGGAGCCACGAGTGGATGGATTGCAGCCATTTCTGTGATGTCTCTGTCCAAAAGACCTGGTGTGTAACTTTGCATGCCCAACAGAAGGCAGCATTTTGGGGTTATTTCTCAGTGAGGAATAGAACATGTCAGGGAAAAAAAGTGAGCAAAGCAAAGTCACTTTCTGAATTGGGGCAGAACAATATGATTTCCAGCTCCTTCTCTTGAAAAGGCCCAGGAATTACCACAGCATATTTTACTTCAAACATAGAGCATTAGTAAGAGCGGAGAGAGGTTCTCCCTTCTCGGCCTGTAATGAAGTCTGTTTAACATTAAACTTGGTTTCTTTTCTGTTTCTTTAAATCACTCAGTCAGTTTATTTGCCATTAGGCCTAACCTCTGTGGAAGCATGAGTTCCCACCAGCAGAAGCAGCCCTGTGCCGCACCACCTCAGGTTCACCAGCACCAGACGAAGCAGCCTTGCCAGCCTCCACCCCAGGAGCCATGTGCCCCCAAAACCAAGGAGCCCTGCCACACCAAAGCACCTGAGCCCTGCCAACCCAATGCTCCTGAGCCCTGCCACCCCAAGGCACCTGAGCCTTGCCACCCCAAGGCGCCTGAGCCCTGCCACCCAAAGGCACCTGAGCCTTGCCACCCTAAGGCGCCTGAGCCTTGCCACCCTAAGGCGCCTGAGCCTTGCCACCCTAAGGTGCCTGAGCCTTGCCCATCAACAGTCACTCCAGCACCAGCTCAGCAGAAGACCAAGCTGAAGTAAAGTGATCTGCTGCCAGGCCTTTGAGGAGGTGGCCACCCGGATCCTGAACCCCCTTTCCCATTCTGCTTCTGTGTCCCTTGTCTGTTGCCCTGGCAACTAGCATGATGTTACTGTCTATACTGTCTAAAAATATCCCTGGCACTCACTCTGGAGGATTCCTGAGCCTCTGACATCGCTGGGAGTCTCACTGGTGAGTTAGTCTTCCAGTGGCTCAGAGCTGATCTGAAGAGGGATTGTGGGAGGAACAGGGTGACTCTTCCCTGTTCTGCCTCATTAAATCAGTTTAAATGCCACACTTGATTGTGTGTGTGTGTGTGTGTCACTGGCTGATCCAACTTTCACTGCTTTCACAGCTAGAGCAAGAAGGAGCACACTAAAGACTGATCATGAGGGCTGTAGTCCCAAGGTGTCTGATCCTAGCAGTGAGACCATGAGTGCACGTGTGTGTGTGTGTGTGTGTGTGTGTGTGTGCATGTGCATCTGTTGTACACAAAGGACACTCCTATTCTAGCATTGACAGTGTGTCCAAGATCAATCTGTAACCTTATACAGCCATAACTAGAGTAGGGCTTTATTTCACCTACGTGAGCCACTCTAGAGAATAAAGCATTCCTGCTTCATGCTGCCTCTGACACAAAATCGTTGCCCTCAGATCATCTTTATTCTGTTTAGTTGATTCCTTTTTAATTTTTTTTCAGAATGGGGGATTGAACTCAGGCCCTTGTGCTTGCCAGGCAAATGCTTATTCTACTGAGCTATCTCCCTAGCCCTTCCTTTTAAAAATTACCCAAGAGAAATAGTGTATGTCCATATTTCAACTTGACTGTTCCTTTTGTTGTTCTCCTTCTCCTTCTTTTCCTCCTCCTCCTCCTCCTCTTTTCTTCTCCTCCTCCTCCTCTCTTCTTCTTCTTCTTCTTCTTCTTCTTCTTCTTCTTCTTCTTCTTCTTCTTCTTCTTCTTCTTCTTCTTCTTCTTCTTCTTCTTTTCGCCTCCTCCTCCTCTTCCTCCTCCTCCTTCTTCTTTTTGATGTCCTCCACACATGAAGCCAAACACAGCATGTATCTACTCACACACAGGGTAACTTCTGTACACAGATACTGATTATCCACTCCCATCTCCACACTGTTAGAGCCCCTAAATGACACAATTCACATTCTGACCTATTTCCCTTGTTTGGCCTTCTTTTCTTTTGGCCCACTGTGAAGATGCTTGATTCCATAGTGGCAAGGAGCATGGAATCTACACTACCTGCCCTCGAGGAACCTCCACAGTTGACCTTCATCACCTTCCTATACAAACAGACACTTACAATAGTACACAAAGCCTTCTCTTTGACCCACCCCTCCACACACATGCATGGTACAGTTCTGAGTAATACCCACAAGTGAATGCATCAAAGAAAAAAGAAGAAAAAAAGGCCGAACTGTTCTGGTAGATTTCCTAAGGAAAAGGTATTAATGTAGGTAAGCAAAAAGCCAGCATAAATGGAGAGAGGTTTAATACTGAAGGGCGAACAGGACTGCTAGGACTATTGCTGCCCAGAAAAGTGATCTAGGATAGCTTGCAGACCCAGTGTCTCCTCTTCCCAGCAGGATTTCCTCCTGGCCATGGCTGAACTGATCCAAAAGAAGCTGCAGGGAAAAGTGGAGAAATATCACCAACCTCAGAAGGGCTTGAGGAAATCCATGTTGGGAGGCAGAAGCCTGAGGCACAGCTAAGATAATACAATCTTTTTCTTTTTTGTTAGGTGTCACAAAATTTTTATTTAGGAAAAATATTTCCTTTGATGTTTATTATTTATTAGATCATGAATCTTATTTTACTTTTCTGTGTAGACCAATTAAAAAGTAGGTATCTTCATAATCAAACTGTATTTCACTTTGCATGGCAGGTAAGAAATTAATACCTCTTTCTACCATAAAAGTTTAGACTTTCCTCATAAATTATTCCTGTATGGATTTTTTGTGCTGTTGCTAAAAACAGAGTTAGTAAAGGGCATGGACACATGGGAAACAAACCATAAGCTATAATACTAGTTAATAATGAAATATATTAAACATTGTTTAAATATTAAACAGCAAAATGCTCCTACTATATTAAATAAATAAGATGAATTTGTCATTTGGGATTAGACCAATACCACCAATAATGAGGATGGTCTGTGCAAAAGGTGGTCTCATACATATACAAAACAGAAGGAGAAAGAGGAAACAATTACTTAATATTGGTAATTGCTTTCAGTATAAAATGTGATTCTCACTCCTTTCTAAAATTATCCAGAGAACTTTTGAAAAATACTGCTTAGTCTTATTCTAGACAATTTAAATGAAAAGCAAGATTCAGTCAGATATTTTTCAAAACTCCCCAAATGAGTCTGTATGTAGTCAGGGTTAAGAACTACTGATTGAAACCCACAAGCTTCTTCTGTTATTTGACTCGTAAGAATCCAAGGAGTAAAGAAATAAAACCTTTTTTAAAGGTAAAGCAAACAAAGGGGTCACATTATAAACTCAACTTACCTATAAATTCCTCTTAACTGAAGACCCCTTTGTTTGACAATACAATATTTTGAAGTAGGAACTGACACTGCTGGATGGATCCAGTGTGGGTCTTCACACTTCTGGGTCCTTTGCTAGTCAAACAGGAGCTGGAGGAGGTTCAGGTTACAGTGGAGGAGATGCTGGACTATTTCATAACTGAAATAAAGCAACATGGACCCCAGATCTAGGACCCTGAGTGCCAGTTGGAGCAGCAGAGGGAGTCCTTTGGTCAGCTACAACAGGAGCTCTGGCAGGCCTAGATTGAAGGTGCAAGATGGGGGTAGGTGGACTGAGGCAGCTCTAGGGTCTATATTGGTGTAGGTAATAAAATGTAAATTCACTTATCCAAGAAACAAAAAGTGAGAGAAAGCAGGCCATTACAATATAAATTTTGATGTAAAGGAGATTTAATAATCACCCAGCCCAATCTATTCATCCTTCGGATAAATAGATAAGGATCTAGAAAGGGGAAGATAATTACTTGAAGTCACTTAGAAGTCATGTTCATGAGTCAGGCTCAGCTTCTGGCTTTCCCACTGCAGGTTTGTCTCCCTGATTTCCATGTTGAACAGCAGGTTCCAAAGGCTTTGTTACTGTGTCTGATATGGGAGGGAATGGCTAGCAGAGGACGGGAGGCCAACCAGGGCTATCAGAACAGCTGCAGTAACATCTGGGGAATGACCAGCACTTCTTGATGAGATGAGTGATTTTGGACAAAGGTTTGTGAGGTGGGAGAGAGCGAGTAACTCTGGTCACGTGGTGCTCCAAGCATGGTTGGAAAGCGCTCAGGTATTTGGAAAATAAGAGACAAAAACTGTCCAGCAAGGTTTTCCAGTTGACAAGTAGCTGTCAGCCCAGCAGGAGAGAATGACCTCACTTGGGTGTGCAGGTAGGCATGTGTTGAAGTGACTTACTTTGCAGCTCACTCACATGATGGAAAATGTCACCAACATCTCCAGGAGCAATCACTATTACAGGGGTGGGCCCTGGGTGGGGCCTCTGACTAGTGATACATAGAGCTCCTCAGGGTTTCAAGTCAAGGGGCCACCTAGAAGGGGAGTTGGGCAAAAGGAATCCAAAACCCTTAAACATCTGCACATCTGGATTCTCCTCTGACATAGTCATTCCTATATGCAATTGTTTATTTATTAGGGCAATCATTTCAATGTTATAGAAACATATATACATATTTCTCTACAGAGAAAACTAGTTGAGTAAGACATTGTGTAGGGCTTGGGAGATAGCTCTGTGGGCTAAGTGCCTGCCTGGCAGGCTCAGGGACCTGGGTTCAACCCCAGTACTGCATGTCTTGTTGGCCCCAGAACCCTGGGTGCACCTTGCTGGCCCAAACCCAAGCATGGTGGTGTACACCTGTAATCCCAGAGCTGGGGAGGCTGAGACTGGAGGATCCCTAGGAGGATCTGAGCTGGAGGATCTGAGCTGCATAGCAAGACCCTGTATCAAAAATAAAATAAGATAAGATAAAATACTGTGTCTATAAACACTGGAATACAGTGTGAAGAATAATACTTTATCATATGGAAAAATGCTTAGACAACATTAAAATTATGTAAAGTACTATGGTATGTAACACGTAGTCACAATTTTGTAAAAAAAAAAGATTAAAAAGGTCTGGCAATAAGCACAACTGTTGAACAAAAGGTGTTTATTTTATTTTTTTTAATATCTCTGTATTTTAAATATATTCTATCCCAGTTGAAATACCATTCATTAAAATATTGCTTTCAATACTAAAACCATTAAGACGTGCAAGTTGATGAGCTAGAAGAACATGTCTACCCAGAAACTTCGAGGAGCCCTGTAGGAGTTTCCTCAACAGAGCGCAAAGGCATAGGGGTGGAGAGTCCAGGACTTCAGCCGGTGTCAGAAAGTCTCCAGCGCAGCTGTAAATCTTTCGGTGGGCAGCCCCGACCGCAGGGGATCTACCTCCCTCACAGAGACTCCAGGTTCAGCTGCTGCCTTTGGCACTGCAAGCTCAAGGCTGGAGGAGGGCACGCTAGCAGGAGTGGGTTCTACCCCAGCCCCTTCTTGGATGCCTCGCTAGCTGTGCAGTAGGCCGAATGTCCTTCATCCAGCCGACAGTAGAGGGCACCGCTCCTCTTCCGCGGGGCACTTGGAGGTGCAAACTGCTCTCGCGAAGGTGAACTGCAGTTTGCCACGCTATTGTGCATCCCACCTCGTGCAGACTTGATTTCCTTTCCTACATAAAATTTTGTTCATCACCTTCACATTCTCATTTTTTTCTGCCCTAGCAGGACCATGAGTCTGTATGTTTGTGTAAAGAAAAGACAGTGCTACCTGCTCTAGACAGAAGCTGGCGAATGAAAGCTTCCCCTTGTGCTGTTCCTCCCTGCGCACCTCGGCCAGCCACCCTAGACTGGTCCTCCTTCTTAGACTGGTCCTCAGTCTCCCTCCTTGACTTGGTGCTCTGCTTTGTCTCTCTTACTTTTTTTCTATTGTCCTTTTTTCTGATCTATGTCCAGTATCCACCCAGCTTGCGCATACTGCACACTTCCCCAGCACTCAGGAGCCAGTCTAGGCTTTGGGACCCCCTGGGAGCCTGGCATGCTAACAGGCATAGCGCTCAGGGGTGCTCTAGCGGTGCCCAGCTGCCCCGCAGCTCCCCTCCTATGTGCGCATCCTCAATTCATGTCTGACTCCTCCCGATCGGAAGCCAAGGGGAGGCAGGCAGGATCCTTTCCAGGGTTTCTGTGTACCCAGAGCCCAGCCAGCTGCCTGTTCAATAGAAGGTCTTACTTAATTCCTGCTGAGAAGCATAAACTTTCCTTGAAAGACGCAGAGCTTAAAGGGAAAGAAGAGTTGTTAGAGATCTTATCTGTTCAGCCCTGGCACCATTACTTCTATGGGGGCGGTGGGGACATATTACTTAAGAAATAGAAACCTTTTTTTAAAAAAGTTGGTCTGCAATTGTTCATAATCATTCAGGCTTATATATTTTTTAAACCAAGCAAAACAACAGTTGCCCCTAGCTAAAAGGAAAAAATAAAAATAATTATGTATTATCAGTTATGGTAGAATAAATGATTTAATCTTAAAAGCTCCTCAGGCCAGTGGCTTGGAGAAAAATAACATTATTTTGGGCAATGTTGCAGTTCAAGTTGAATTGGCAGGGTGGGGCTGCTCTGCTCAATCACCCAGGAGTTCAAGCTCCTTTCCTTGTATGAGTCCATCATGTTCTGAGTGATAAAATTGCACACTGCTTTATGAGCCTGGAAAAAGTCTGGATTTTGGGGCAGGAAAACTCGCTGCTGGGGCCCAGAGGTAACATTTGTCACTTCTGCCTGTGCTTCACTGGGTGAAGGGCATTTCTATGAGCCAACTAACTAGCCTGAGCAGAGAAATGTAGATGGCACTTGTGCCCTGCCAGGGACAGAGAAGAACATATAGACATCCATGATTGATCAAAAGTTTCTACAGTTCACTTTTTTATTCATCAGATATAATTTTTCTCTTTTCTCATTCATATAAAATACCTTCTCCTGAAGAAGTCAGCACAGTGGATTAAATCTTTTTCATCCTCTGCCCCATTGTTTATAGTCCCAGAACGATGCATGATCTTCTCCATCAGTTTCTCATGGACCAGGTCACACTGGATCCAAAATTTTACATTAAAAAATCCAAAGTACTTCTGCCCCACTGCCCATGCAACATGCCATAGTGGAACAGGGCAGAGCAATTTCAATAAAAGCATCCATGTGAGCAAATGAAGATTGGGAGTTACTGTCTGTTAGGTTCCGGCCCTAGTATGAATTGCTGAATTATTATGGTGGTCATCTAACATGGCTGAAGCCCTTAAAACAACAGCTCATCTTCCCAATGGCCACTTCTTCTTTTTTCCCCAACCCAGTCCTACATACAATGCCCTCTCACCTTCCCCCCGCTACACTCAGGAGAGACCCCAATTAGGCCCTTACATGTAAATGAAACTGATCCTCAAACTCCACCCCTGGCAAAAATTCATAAAAGTCTCAGCTTTCTTTGTCCAGGTTAAAGGATCTACCTGCCCCATCTGCCCTTAATCCTCTCCATGTCTTCAGAATTAATAAAGGCTTCCTTTATCCTTCCTATCTCTTCACTGTGCTGCTGAAAAATCTAATACTGTCCTCAGTGAATCACAAATGCCACTTATCATGTATTATGAACCCCACACTGTCCTTGATTTTGCTCCCTGGGGGACACTCCCTGTTCTTCCACTCTCCATGCCTTATGATGGCAGCATCTTCTGTGCTCATTAGCTGTGGTCATGCTTGTAAATGTCTGAGGATCTTAGGACAACCCTTGGTTGATCAACTGTACACTATGTCTTTGGTTGAGATGTACTTTTTCAAAAGCTTGGAAGGTTTTACCCAGGTTGTCCCATGCTACTCCACTCTTCCACTTTATGTTCTATAGAAGCTGTGGGTGAATACAACTGAATTATTTATGTTGTCATTTTTTTGAACCAAAAACAATTGTATGCAGTCATATAGGATGGAGAGAACTTTGTACCCTGAAGAGGTCAGGATACAACTTTGTTGTGAAAATTACAGTGTATATCTGGGTAGTTGTGTTCCCTGAATTTGGCATGTTTTGCATTGTCATAATACACATATATACCTTGTATTTACTTTGCATCTTTCTTCATCATGACCCATAACAACTCTCTAAAATATGAGACTTGTCTGATGTAAAATTATGAGATGACATCACTGATATTCAGATAACAAATTATTTTAATATGCATTGATTAAAACATTTATCATGATGGCAGATTGTTTCCCTCTTCTAAAAATACTCTTTTTACATAACAATTGATGTCTCATAATACAGAATTTTCTGGTAAATAGTTTTTGTATACTAAGAGACATTTATTTATTTAATTTATTTATTTTGCAGAACCAGGGATTGAATTCAGGCCCTTGTGCTTGCCAGGGAAGCACTTATTCTACTAAGCCATCTCCCCGTCCCTGCATCTCTCCATCTCTCCTCCCGACGGGGAGATGGCTTAGTAGAATAAGTGCTTCCCTGGCAAGCAAGAGACATTTAAACATCTCTTCAATGTACCCTCATAACTCATAACTCTTCCTTTGTGTGTTAGAACTCTCAGAAAGCCTAGCATGGTTCACATCTGTAACCCCAGCACTCTGGAAGGCTGAGGCAGGAAGATCATGAGTTTGAGCCCAGTCTGGGCAACTTAGCAACTTAATAAGATACTGTCTGCAAATAAAAAGTAAAAGGGGTCTGGGCATATTCCTGAATTCCATCCTCAGTGCCATGAATCAGAACAACAACAAAAAATTCAGAAAAATGTGAACATTGTAGTAACATTTGGACATCAAAGAGATGTTCTTTGGTATGTTTTACTTTGAGCTAATTGCTTCTGTAAGCTCAAAGTAGGACCCATGGAAGAGATATAGCTCAATACTCCCTATGCAAAGTAGGTGCCAAGGAGTCTGTAGCCTCTATAGTGAAAACAGAACCCCAAATTTCTCTCCCTTGTCCCTCATTTTCATGCCTTCATCTGTTGGCCTCTTTCTACTCTGGCCTCTAAATGCTGGGCATGTACCTATCTCCAGGTTGTTGTATTAGAATTCTCTTTACCTATTTATTTCTCCAAATATCTATATGTCTCAATTCCCTCCTCTCTTTCATTTGTCTACTGAAATTTGGCTTCTCAATGAAATCTAATTTAATAGTGCACTGAAGGCGCCACCACCGAACCTGTCCATTCACATAGTTGTAATTCTCAACACTATTTTATGTTCTATAGCAATAACACAATTTTATTTTTAATTGTATGTACTGTTTATTGCCCTCATCTTTGAGTGACACTAGTATATAAGTTCCATATGGACAGAAAACTCTAGTTTTCTTCACCCATGTAACCCATGAGTGGTACACTGTGGGCGTGCAGTGAATTGCAAGTTGGAATTGAGTAAAGAAAATGCTCCATTGACCTAGGACTGGTGATTCCTTGAATCCTTCAAACCAGTCCTTCAAATTTCCAGGTGATATAGATTAGGTAGTTTTGTCTCAGTGTAGCAGCATGAGCATTTGCTCCTTTTAGGAAGTTCATTCAGCTTGCATGTTCATTGGGAAATAACAGTACAGCCTAGGATTGGCCGGTCCACTTCTCTATAACTGGGTTGTCCAATCCTATAAGTGGCTATTCTTCATAGGTGCTACTCTTAAAATTTGGCTCTCAGTTTTCATGAGAATTCTTCACATTAAAGTCTATTGTTGTTGTTGTTCTAGAAATCACAGAATGAGTGCAGAGTATGAGATCAAGCAGTTCACTCAGAACAGCACCAATGCTATTACCTAGGGAGTACTTTAGTTTCAAGATATATAACAATGATAATTTCTTTCAAAAATACAACTCACAATGTCAACACAGAGATCATGTACTACACTTAACAATTACTTACTAGCTACCAAAGGAGTTTTCTTTACATGATGACATAAAAAAATAGAAAATATTTCTGTAATGTAGAAAAACTTACTGAGAAAATGCCAAATAAGAAGAAAGTGGGACCCATTCATTACTTTAGTCATAGATTTCAGTTATCAAAGAACTATCCACGTGGGCACCTCCAGTTCTCACAGACATAGTTCTGAAAGCCCTTAGTGCCAGGTGCACTCTGCCCAGCTTACCCTGTCACGGCTACTCATTCATTTACAATTCACCTCTTCAGTGCCCAGCTTTGAAGAACCTACTTTCCGGGGTTCAATTGCACAGTGCCAGACAGTGTGTCATCCTGGGAAAGTGCCTGGCTTCCAGGTCCTCTTAAAACCAACAAACAAACAAGTACCAGAAGCTGGCAAGCCTGAGACTGAGCAAGTATAATTCACTTTTCCTCTTAGGAGGCCAACACATTCTCTTCCAAGCCTGTTAAGATGAGATGTGGCATCTTCATCAAATTACATCTGCAATTCCTTTGGGAGAATTCAAAGAATGATTTCCAAGTGTATGGTCATTTACTATTCCAAGAATTAGCTGAGAGATCATCATTCTTTTTTCTCTTCTCTTCTCTTCTCTTCTCTTCTCTTCTCTTCTCTTCTCTTCTCTTCTCTTCTCTTCTCTTCTCTTCTCT
>NW_004524624.1:7713991-7721087 GCF_000260255.1 Octodon degus | reverse complement strand
TAGAAACAATACCTTTTACAATTGCACTGAGGAAAATGAAATACCTTGGAATTAATCTAATTAAAGAAGTCAAAGATCTTCTTAAAGAAAATTACAGTACTCTGAAAAAAGAGATTGTAGAGGATTTCAGAAAATGGAAAGATATTCCATGCCCCTGGATAGGAAGAACTAACATTGTGAAGATGGCCATACTCCCAAAATTGCTGTACACATTTAATGCAATCCCTATCAAACTACCACCACCATACCTCACAGAGGTAGAGAAATCATTCCTAAAATTTATCTGGAACCAGAAAAGACCTGGAATAGCAAAGGCAATCCTGGGCAATAAAGACAAGGCAGGAGGCATTACAATTCCTGACTTGAAACTACACTACAAGGCTACTGTGATAAAATCAGCATGGTACTGGCAACAAAATAGACCTGAGGATCAATGGAATAGCTTGGAAGATACTGAAGTCCCTACAAACACACTCAATCACCTTATCTTTGACAAAGGGGTCAAATATACTCACTGGAAGAAAGATAGCCTCTTTAACAAATGGTGCTGGAAAAACTGGCTCTCTACATGCCAAAAACTATCACCATGCAGTAAGATAAAGTCAAAATGGATTAAAGATATAAACATTAAAAGAGAAACACTAAATTTCCTGGACAAGAAAGCAGGAGGAACTCTTGAAGACATATGAGTAGGCAAAGAGTTCATGAACAAAAATCAAATCCCACGGGAAACAACTTGAAAGAATTAACAACTGGGACCTGCTCTTATTGAGCAGTTTTTTCACACCAAAAGAAATTACCAACAAAGTGAAAAGATAACTCAGAAATTTGGAAAAAATCATGACAAATAAGTACTCAGACAAAGGTCTGCTCTCTAGAATTTAGAAAGAGCTAAAAAACTTTAGGGCCCCAAAATTTAAAGACCCAGTCCAGAAATGGGCATTTGAGATGAACACACACTTCTCAGAGGATCTAATTAAAGAAGTGAATAAATATATGAAAAAATGCTCCACATCACTAGCCATCCTCGAAATGCAAATTAAAACAACATTGAGATATCATCTCACCCCAGAAAGAATGGCTATCATAAAGAAATCAACCAAGAACAAATGTTGGAGAGGCTGTGGGGAAAAGGAAACATTCTCCACTACTGGTGGGAATGTAGACTGGTGCAACTGTTATGGAAATCAGTGTGGAGACTCATTAGAAAACGTGGGACTGGAAATCCCACTTAAACCAGCTATTCTTCTACTGGGAATTTTCCCAGAGGATCTGAAAACATCATATCATAGCGATATATGTGTGCCTATGTTTATAGCAGTACAATTTGTGATAACCAAATCTTGGAAACAACCAAGATGCCCATCATCTGAGGAATGGTTGAAAAAGATGTGGTATTTCTATACAATGGAATATTACTCAGCTATAAAGAAAAACAAACTCTAAGCCTTAATATTGAAGTGGATGCCACTTGAAGATATACTCATAAGTGAAATAAACCACACACAAGAGTGTAAATATCATATAGTCACCCTGGTATAAGAACTCAAAAGAAGAAATACAAATAGGAAAGTATAATACAACTAAAAGGAAAGCAAGAACTTGAGGACTAGACAATGAAAAGAGAGCAAGGAGAAGAGCTAGGAAACATGACGGAGGTAAGCCATACAGTTATATGTAGAAGATGGGTAAGGCAATGATCCTGAGAATCTTCAGAAGATTTTTAATCAAGCAGTTAACTGGAATGATTCTCATCCTGACTAACTATATATACAGACATCTGTGAACAAAGCAGCTGCACAGAAGATGGCAATTTGTAATAGTAGGTTCATGTTTGCAGTGCCTGTCATTCTGGTCTTCTGAATACGGGCTGCTTGTCATGACATTCCAGTTGCTGCCATGCTGTCTTTCAGATAGATGGCAGTTCAAAATGAAGGGGGTGGTGAATGAAGGCAGGAGACAGGAAAAGGAACGTTGCAGAACTGTCCTGTTACAAGGTTGTATATGGTTAGATTTCAGGACTCATGTGTAAGCATAAGAATTATATAATTCTTTATGCCTTTTTTAAAAATATATTTTAATTTTTAAATGTTTTTTCATCATATTCTGTAGGGGCTTAAAGTTCAACATATCAATACTTGATGAAAAATACCTGCTCCATGTTATGCCTAAGATGTTTGATATTCAGACAGATAGTGAGGTTAAGCTTAACAGCTTACATTGTATGGTAATAACAATAAACTTCTCTTCTGGAGGGTTAACAACCTAAGTTTGCAGACCAAAATTAGAGAAAAACAAGGGCCGAAAGGAAAGCCAACATTTTGGTGCTAGCCTTCCAAGGTCATTTAAGACTCAGGACATTTGAGAACTTGTACTGTAATGTCATGTAACTCAGTAGTGTCCCAAATTCTCTAATCAAGGAGATTATGGGATCAAAGAGGAAATTGATCATTGATGTATAGTGTGCCTAAGACGAGTCACATGGAGAGAAAACATTCTCTCAGGCTTTCACAGAGAGCACATTGGCCAAGCAATGGCCATGACTCATCCACATGTCTGACTCTGACAAAGGATCTACAATCTGAGGTACAGAATCTCAGGATAAATCCTGAGGGGATTTGACTGATCTTATCAGATCCAAAAGCTACAACTCTTTTTGCATAGGTCTTGCTTTACTTTGGTCTTAACCATCCAGCAGAAAAGTATAAAAATGAAGTATAAGAAGTAAAGCCATGCTTTTATGTTGAGCTGTAGGGCACTCAGGTCAACAATTTCACACACTGCCAGTCAAGTGGAAGACCCAATACTATTATGGACTACTGGACTCTTTTAGAATATTTTGCTGAGTTAACACACTGATAATATTCAAATGACGGAACTAAACAAAAAAGGGGATGAATGAATGAAAATACAAAATGAATGTCCATTTTGTATCTGTGTATTCAAAATGGTTAGGGTAGATATATAGTTACATTCTCTTAATGAATAGAGGAATTTGTTCTAATAGTATTTGTAAATAGGATATCATGTCTGCATCTTGTACAGCAATTAACCACTAGGAAAAGAGTATGCAATGTGTTAATTATTGAAACTGTCCTACCAATTTGATTTGAAATTGTCTCATTGCTATACATCTCTCAATAAAATTATGGAAAAAAATCAAGTAGTAATTTTACACATTTATGAGATAGTGTATTTCAACCTATGAAATCAATGTATAGTGATCAAATCAGGATAATTCACATTTCTAACTCCTTATTTAAATATGTTTGAAGGGCTTTGATAACTGGATCTGGAATTATTCTGACAGGAGGTGGTTGACCAAAGCATGTAATGGCTACCATTTTCCAAAAAAAAAAAAAAAGGAAAGAAAGAAAGAATTCAAGTAGCAAGAGTAGAGGGAATGGATGATTTGCGATAAGCATATGTGCCTGTAGGTTGCCTCTTACTTTAATGCTCTGCAATTCTCACATCCAACACCACACTCCGCTTGCCTATTTAAATATATAAGCCCTTCAGGAAGCAATAGATTTCTATGTTTTTAAAAAATTACAGATAAATAATGAATGCTTAGTATCTGTGGAGATAAACTATGCAAATACAATTTGATCTGGTTTCTCAAATCCTTAATGGACAAATAGCCTGCTTTCATCCTGCCCCTTCTCCAGAGTACAACAACCCTAACACCATACTTTTCAAGCAGAGTAATTTGTGAGGCTTTAATCTGTGACCTGGGCTCTTCCCCTCTTAAGGTTTTCTAGATTGCCTTGCACAAGGGCTGGTGTTGCTGGGCCCCAAGACTTTTCCCATCTAGAGACACGGAATTTATTACACTAGATGAAAAATTTGCAAACTATAATCTGCAGACTATTAGGACCTTTGGAGACCTTCGAAGGAAGTCTGTGATGTCAAGACTCGTAATACAATAAGAAGACAGAGTTGAAAGAATCCCAGAACTGCCCACCCTGATCTTAGCGGAGACTACTTTAAATCCCTTGCATCTGCTATGCTTTTATACCAGTTGCATGTATATAGTTATGAATCAATGAGGCCCAGTAACCAGAGCTACATCATGTTTCCCAATCATTATTCAGCCTTGTTCTTTTTTTAAAAAATATTTGTTTATTTATTTATTTATTTGGTACTGAGCATCAAATTCAGGACCTTGTGCTTTCCAGGAAGGTGCTTATGTCTCTGAACTACCTCCACTGTGGTGTCTTTTCACAGATCCCCCCCCTTTCCATACTCAACATCCTATAAAAGGCCATTTAGCCTGTAAGAGAGTGAGCTGGCCTGCTCTCTAGGGCCATACCAGCCCACTTTGTGTGTAGGCTATGAAATAAACGTGTCCTATTGAGCTCACACCTCTATTTCTTTTCCTCCTTTTGTCCTAAAAAAATTTTTGGTGTTAATTTGCTAATGTTGACTAGGTGGTTCAATATAAATGAAGAAAGGGTAATAAAATTCCTGGACCTTTAGCAGGAACCAAATCAGCAGGACCAAAATACTAGTAAATGATGCAGGAATTTATTTAACCTACATCTGATTTATATATCTTATAAGCAAGCAATATGGGAGAGAGATGTGGGGATCGAACCACAGGAACCTGAGCCTGATGGCTTTGTTGAAGCAGCTATATGGGAAGAGAACAAGTTATTGGTATAATCCACTTGATTATTATAATCAGCATTGTATCCTGGTAGACACCTTGCCTTTTAAAAGCTATTCATTACTCTAGGGCAGTAATTTTGGGTGAGCAGAATCCTGCTGGATAGTGGTAGCTGGTTTAGCTACAAGCAGCAGCAAGATGCTGATGGCAACAGAATTGGTGTGCCTAGAACCCCAAAACACAGTTATGGATGCCCAAACCAAGGCCTGGTCAACCAAGACAGACATGTCGGGTACATCCCCTGAACATTTCAGACCTCAAGGGTTCCACAGCATGATTGTCAGATCATAATATGGCACTTTATCTCTCCCTTATCAAGATGACAATTCGTACTGCTTCTATCAAGCCAAATCCAAGACTTGAATACCTAGTTAAAGGGTCCACAGCAGAATTCCATTTGATTTAGCTATAGGTAAAAATCTGTTCTAGGGTATCTAGAGATAGTCCTTATAGTAATTCCAAATTCCTTCCATTAATCGATCAGTTGCCTCCTTTAACCTTGCCCTAGAAATCTTGTCCTCTTACTAAGCAGTCATCTTTCTCTTTTCCCCTCTAAAGTAGAGTGTGAATTTTGTGCCACATCCTAGTCTGGATTTCTCTAAATCAGAGCTAAAGACAAAGTCCTACATGAAGTTAATTTCTGTGGATTCATAATCTTAGGAAAAGGGTGTTGGGATAAGAAAGAATTAAACCAGAGGCATGCTAAATAGCCTACAGGGCATGTGGGATGAGGAAAAAGAAAACAGGGCAGCAACAGCTGCGGGAGTAACCAAGAACATGTGGAACTCAAGGACACTCCTTCTGTGTCCTTGCTCCCAGATGCCTAGCAGGTTCTCATATAGAGCCTAAACATTAATCTTGGACACATACTAATAATCTTAGATCTTGTTGTGTTCCTCCAAAATAACCTAAAGGCTGAGACTCAAGATATATAAAAATAAAGACCAAAGGAGGGGCAGCAGCCTTTTTGCTCAAGCCCTCGCTTTGCTTACATGGAATGTCAGTGTGTCTTTGTTTGTGGCCAGTGCCCATGAGTCTTTCCCAACAAAAGGGCATAAGGAATTAAGGGAAGTAAAACCAAGCAAAGAGAAAAATGAGTTTTGTGTTTGTTTTTTTAAAAAAAAAAATATATTACCAAGGAGGATCACAAAGGGCAACTGGAATTTGAGCTCCAGGATGGTCTGAGAAACAACTGTGTCACAGAAGGATTATCTCTTGAAATGAATCACCATGTAGGACTTCAAGCTGAATAACCTTAAGTGCATGGCAGATTCACCCAGAGAGTTCACACTATGACATCAGTGAATCTTGGGTCTCAAAAGGACAGTTCTGGAGACATGAGGAAATGGTCCAATGGTCCACACAACCATGATAAGCACACACACACAAAAAAAAAACCCACAAAAAACAACACAAGATTCAAAAGATGTGGAAAGTACCTAAGAGGTACCAAGACCATCCACAAACAGGCCTTAAGAAGGTCCCAAGTCAACAAGTTGAAGGAAGAGCAGTTGCCGTGCCAAGAGAAGAGAACAAGTAAAGGAGACAAACATACCAGAAGTTGTGGAACACACCCTCAGAAGCCACTGGATTACCATCTCAGAAATTAAAGCCAGATAATTTGCCATAACCAATACTATCAATAAAGAAGTAAAGTTTCTTGAGAGGGCAGAAAGAGCCTTAACACTCAGGCACTGAGAGCACCTGACCAAACAAACAGGAATATCAGGGCTGGGCTACAGTTAGGTGTTCATTATGTTGATGGCATAAAGGCTTTGGTTGGGGTGAATGAGGAACCACCTTGGGATGGGCACAGGGGTGCTCATCCAGCAATAGGATACAGGAAATGAGAAAGGAATTTCTTCTATAACCGACGTTCAGAGTCAAGGGTGAATATGACAGGCACCAGGATTCCAACGAGAGAATCAGGTAAGTCAGTGTTTTAGAGAGGTAAGACGTACCAGCCACAACAGATCTAAGACGCCCCTGGACAGTGCTGTTTGCTGGAGGACATGGGAGCAGGAGGCAAGTTCCTTGAGAGAGAAGAGCCCAGAGTATGGCTACTTCCTCCTGTGTTAGATGATACTGAGAGGTAATTGTGGTGAGAACAGGAACTGCTACACAATCCAAAGGGGAGCTAAAGTCACATTAGAAGCTACAGTTTAGGTATAGTAGTGGTCCCAGTGCCATTCCAGAGTCAGAGAGACTTATCTTTCCAAAATCATATTTTTCTCTCTTTCCTCCCTTTCCTCTGTCACCTATTACTCTTCCTCCTCCTCAGCTTCTCCTTCCATTTATCCTTCTTCTCCTCTTTGTTATGTCTTCTCCTCCTCCTTCATTTTCCTCCTCCTCTTCACTCTTGCTCTCTCCTCTTTCTTTCTTTCTTTCTTTCTTTCTTTCTTTCTTTCTTTCTTTCTTTCTTTCTTT
>NW_004524624.1:7707339-7713891 GCF_000260255.1 Octodon degus | reverse complement strand
AACTCTGGACCTTGCATTTGCCAGGCAGGCACACATGTTGCTGAGCTATCTCTCCAGCCCTAGATCATCATTCTTAATCACATTACACATTCCAGACTCCAGTGCTGTCCTACACAGGTTGAATTACAGTATAGATGTGTTCTGCATTTGTGCTACACAGCGCAGTAGCCAGGGGGCATATGTGACTATCACATACTTGAAAAGTAGCTAACATGATTGAGGCACTAGATTTTTGTCACATTTAAGTTTAACTAATTAAAATTTATTCAAATTTTAAAATATGTATTATTAATTCATTTAAGCTCTCAAGTGTTAACCCCTTAATATAACAACAAGCAGATTCCCCCCCACAAGAATTAACTTATAGCAGCAGTACTGCTTTATAAATGTTTCATTATTTGTGTTGCTGGAAATTAGTTGGACTTTCATACTATTTTCTGCACTCAACCTGTTATGAAAAGTTTCATTAGAAGTACATGAACAAAGTCTAGCATCACAAGGATGAAGGTTGACAGAGAATTATTTTAATGGATTTTTCTATAATTATGGATATTCTTGGACATGATACCAAAACAAGGCAATAGTTTCTTAAAGGTTATTTTCAATGTGGGATCTCAAACTAAGGAACTATGTATATTCTATTACATTAAAATAAATTTATTAGAAAAAAATAAATAAATTTGTATTTTCAGGAGCCAATTTTCAACCTACAAAATGCCAAGGAATTTTTTTTTTAAATTATAGAACTAAAAAGTTCAGCATGTCACAGGATACAAGATCAACACACAAAAATGTACTATATGGGAATAGCTAAACTGAAGTTAAAATCCATTTATCTGGTAGCAGACTCAAAATGAACAAAATAATTAATATACTCTAATTTATCAGTATGTTAAAATTCATATAAAAATGAAAATATCTTTGAAAATCAGAAGTAGCATGGAAAGATTCCTTTCTTTCTTTCTTTCTTTCTCTTTCTTTTTTTTCTTTTCGTTTCTTTTTTTTCTTTTTTTTTTGGCGGAACCAGGGATTGAATTGCAGTATGGATGTGGTACAGTATGGCCCTTGCACTTGCCAGGGAAGCACTTATTCTGCTGAGCCATCTCCCCAGCCCCAATTCCTTTCAATGTTAAGGGTTACTATATAAGTACAAGAGCACTGGCAGAAGGACAAACATATGAACAAGCAAAAGATAATATGAAACCCTGAAATCTATAAAACCATGTCCAATTAATTTGCTGTAGATGAGCAGAGCAATACAGTGAAGAAGAGACTACTTGTTGGTTAAAAGATCTTGCTAGAGAATTGAATTATTATAATAAAATAATCGATTTCTAAACATCACACCTTATACAAAATTAACTCAATGTGGAGTTAACTGAAAAATATCAAACTGTTCTATTTTGGAGTTTGCCCCTCCCCCAAAGACCCTGTGTTAACAGTTTGGTCCCCAGCTTGCGGTGCTACTTCGAGGTGGTAGACATTTTAGGAGGTGGGGTCTAGTGGCAGGAAGCGAGGCACTGCAGGAGTGCCACTCAAGGCGACATTGGCATCCTGGCCCCTTTCAGTCTCTCCTGAATGGCAAACAGGTGCCCTGTGCTGCACAGGCCCACTGTGGTGTGCTGTGCTGCCACCACAGGCCTCAACAGCAAGGCCCAATGACCATGCACTGAAGCCATGAACCAAAATAAGCCCTCCCACCATTCCAGTTTACTATGTCAGGTACTTTGTCACAGGAAGGAAATCTGAGCAATACAACTGGACAGCTTAAAAACAGAAAAAATATATTGGAACTTAGAGTTAGACAGAGAGTTCACACCTGACACTGAAAAATAAAAGCAATTACCTGAACCCCATCTACATTTAAAACTTTGTTGTGTAAAAGATTCTACTAGTAGATGATAATAATAAGACATCACCTGGAAGAAAATGTTTCTAATGAACAGATCTGATGAAGAACCGGTATATAAAATGGACAAAAAGTTCTCAAAGCAACAATAACATTAAGTAATCCCATTTAAATATGCAAATGACACAAACAGATCCTTCATGGATAAGGTGTACATTTATCAAATAAGCACATTCAGAAGATGGTTAACATCATCGGCCATTTAAAAAGCTTATAGAAATTGTAAAGAAATAACATTTCATATGTATTGGAATGGCTAAAATGAACAGTAGTAAGTTTGGTTTCTGTTTGTTTTTGTTTTTTCCCCCACTGATAGTTAAGACACTGTCTCTCCCATTGTGCATGTGAGAATGCTGCAACCCATTCTGGAAACAATTTTATAATTTCATTTAAAATTAAAATGGAGCTTTCATGCAGATCAGCAATTGTATGCTTGGCCATACATTGCAAAGAAACAAAAACGTATTTCATTTAGAAGATTACACGTGAACACTTAGAATAGTATTGTTAGAAATGGCCCCAAACTGGGATCTATTTAAGTCTTTCAAAGGAGGAATGTCTAAGCAAACAGTGATATATCACTACATGAAATACTATTTAACTATAAAAAGGAACAGAGGCTGGCCAGATAGCTCAGTGGATTAAAGTGTCTGCTTAGGCAGACGCAGGGGCCGAGGTTTGATCCCTGGCCTGCCGTGCTGGCCCTGCCCCCGGGGCACTCTGAGACAGCGATGGGGACTGGACTTGGTGGACTGTGCCTGTAATCCCAGCCCTTGGGAGGCTGAAAACAGGAAGGATCACTATGAATCCAATCTGTGTAGTGAGATCCTATAGGCCCTGTGCTAAATACATAAAAAAATGAAAACAAATAAGAAGGAACAATCTATTGGTATATACCATAGTCTGAATAAATTTCAAGGAAATTATTTCCCTGAGCAAGAAACAAAAGACAATTTCAAAAGGATGTAAACTGCTAAACTTCCATTTATAAAATATTCCTGAAGTAATATAGCTATAAATATTTCAGACAGGTTAGTGTTTGGAAGTAGGGGTGTAGGGGGCAAATGAGTAAATAACAATACAAAAGGACAAAGAAAGAAATCATAAATTCATGAAAAAATGTCTCTTGCTTGTAGCGGTTATGAAAAGCTGCACACTGATGCCACTTCACAGAGCTACATGCACATGCATAACTGCTAAAATCTGAACGAGCTCGGTAGATCCATGTGAATGTTCTGGTTTTGATGTCATGTTATGTAATGCAGGGTGTGACCGCTGGAGCAGGCATAGTGAAGTTCACATTTCTTTGCACTTTATTATGAATCTATTACGACTTCAACATTAAAAGTCATAGGAAATTCATACTGCAACAGACTGAAATCAGAAACTGATATGAGAATCTTGCCAAGCAATGGGATTGGCAAAAATAGAGAACAAATAAACCAATTGCAAATTGTTAAAAAGGGTAGTAGTATATGTGGAGGTGATATATCTCAGCAAAATAAAGATTTTCCAAAACTTTCCTTAAAATATATTGACCTAGCTTGCCAGCTTTCCTCACATGATTTATTAGCATCAAAAGTTAGTCATTTTGAAGAAGAAGGGGGTGGTGAATGAAAGCAAGAGACAGGAAAAGGAATATTGTGGGACTGTCCTGCTTCAAGGTTGTATATGATGAGTTTTTTGGACTTATGTGCAAACATGAGAAGTATATAATTCTTTATCCTATTTTTAAAATATAATGTAATTTTTAAAATGTTTTTATCATATTATTCAGGGACTAAAGTTCAACATATCACTACTTGATGAAAAATACCTGCTCCTTATGATGCCTAAGATGTTTGAAATGCAGTGAGATAGTGAGGTTAAGCTTAAGAGCCTAAATCGTTTGATAATAACAATAAGCTTGTTTTCTGGATGGTTAACAACGTAAGTTTGCAGACCAAAATTAGAGATAAAGGAGGGCTACAAGGAATGCCAACATTTTGGCCCTAACCTTCTAAGGTCAATTAAGACTCAGGACATATGAGAACTTGTACTGTAACGTCATGTACCTCGGTAGTGTCCCAAATTTTCTGATCAAGAAGATTATGAGGCCAAAGAGGAAAGTGATCGATGACGTAGAGTGTGCCTAAGGAGAGTCACATAGGGAGAAGACACTCTCTCAGGCTTTCACAGAGAGCACATTGGCCAAGCATTGGCCGTGACTCATCCACATGGCTGCACTGAAAAAGGTTCTACAATCTGAGGTACGGGATCTCAAGATTAATCCTGAGGACATTTCACTGACCTTCTCAGACAAAAAAGCTACAACTCTTGTTGCATAGGTCCTGCTTTACCTTGGTCTTAACCATCCAGTAGAAAAGTATGAAGACAAAATATAGGAAATAAAGCCATGCTGTTATGTTGAGCTGTGGGGGACTCAGGTCAATAATTTCTGACATTGCCAGTTAAACAGAAGACCCAATGCTATTATGGGCTACTGGACTCTTTTAGAATATTTTACTGAGTTTACACACCTATAATATTCAATAACGGAACTTAGAAAAAATGGGGTATACCGATGAATGTCCATTTTGTATTTGTATATTCCAAGTGGTTAGGATAGATATATAATTGCGTTTTCTTAATGAATAGAATGATTTGTTCTAATGGTGTTTGTAAATAGGATCACAAGTCCACTTCTTGTACAGCAATTAACCACTAAGAAGAATATATACAGTGTGTTATTTGTTGAAATTGTACTTCCAATTGGATTTGAAACTGTCTCATTGCTGTTTATCAATAAAACTTTGAAAAAAAAAGTTAGTCATTTTGAAAACATTGGTTCACTGAGTTGTGCAGGCTCTATAAATGCTGGCACCTTACAGAGCACAATATAAAGAAACGATATTCATCAACACCATTACGGATCTCATGAGAAAACTAATTACGTACTGGGAAGCTATGAAACACATGTGTAATCAAGAAATTGAGACAGCATAACATTTTCCAAAATTATAATTTTGCCTAAAATTTACATTTCGTCATCAGTAGTACACTTTGTTAATTTTTATTGTAGTATTATGATTGCAAATTCAGCATTTCAAAGGAACACAGATCTATGATCTCATAGTTTCCACAGATGAGGGACTCGGAGTTACAAGGCTGCAATCAAGGTGTCTGCACAGCTACATTTTCCACTTCCCCACTTATTCAGATCCTTAGTGCACATTCCATCCCAAGCATCTTAGTGACTGAGGACTCCAGCTTTTTGTTTCTGTCTACTGAAGTCCTCCTGAGGCCTTGGGATGCACCTGCAGTTTCAGGGAACTATCCACAATCCTTGCTAAGTAAAATTCCTGGACCTGGAAACTTTCCTTGCTTCAACTAACAGGCAAGGAAAGTTTCCAGCTTCACTCCACTTAGTCAGAGTCCTGAGCATAGCATAAGAGAATCATGGGAGTGATGATCCCTGACCTCTGAAGTCAGCAATTAGTGGAAGGTCATATATCTCATCAGCACTGGAGGGGAAAAGCTACAGAGGGGACTAAAGAGAAAGACTGGAGTCACCTTGGGTCTGATGATTACAAATATTTGTTTTCCTGGAAGTGACTTAGTGCATTTCTGAGAAAAGGTGACCCATTTATCCATATCTGAGTAAACATATTTCTGTCTGCTATTCTTGCAAATTATATGTCTTGACACACAGGTAATTCAGAATAAATTCTGTACCACAGATGTTTTTTCCTGAAACAGTCATTGCACAGTTAAATGCAGCATAGTGCACTGTCTGTGTGTCCCATTCTAACTTACAGAATTTTGTATGACAGAATTTTTGTTATGATAGAATTTTCTAAAGGTGTGCATTAACAATGAAATTTTTTTCTCAGTTTTGAACTAATAGTGTTTAGACAAGATATCATGTCTGCATCTTGTACTATGAATAACTACTGCAAAGACAACAATATGTATTTTTTTTTAATTTTAGGGAAGGGTCTACAGGGTGTTCAAGGTCTCACTACCAGATTGGACTAATAGTGATTCTCCTGTTTACAACCTTTACAGCTTCCACCATGCCCAGTCTCAATTGCTATGTCAGCCCTCTCTGGAGGTGGGACCAGCACAGAGAGCCCAGGGATCGAACCACTGGCTGCTGCGCCTGCTTGCAGGTGCTTTAATCCACTGAGCTATTTGGCCAGCCCTATGAAATGTATCAATTATTGTAACTGTCCTACTAACCAATTTTGAAACTGTCTCATTGCTACTTCTTTCTCAATAAAATTAATATGAAGAAATAAAGTAATAAATTAAAAGTGATTTTATCCAAATATTTTCTTTTTCTCATCAAGGACTTTTAAAAATCAAGTAAAACCCCCTTATGCCAAAAAGATAGGTCAACCAGACAAAAAAAAATTAGCAAAGTAGCAGAACTGAACCAAAGCTTGAAACAAATGGACTTGGTGGAAATATGCAGAGTATTCCACCCAAAAACAGCAGAATACACATTTTTTTCAGCTGCACATGGGTCATTTTCTAAAAGAGACCACATACTGGTCCATAGGTCATGCTTAAGTACATGCAAGAAAATAGAAATTATCCCATGCACATTATCTGACCACAGTGCAATGAAACTGGAAATAAATGACAAAAGAAACCAGAAA
>NW_004524624.1:7690197-7698699 GCF_000260255.1 Octodon degus | reverse complement strand
TGCTCTCTCCTCTTTCTTTCTTTCTTTCTTTCTTTCTTTCTTTCTTTCTTTCTTTCTTTCTTTCTTTCTTTCTTTCTTTTTTCCTTCCTTCCTTCCTTCCTTCCTTCCTTCCTTCCTTCCTTCCATTCCCTCCTGCTCACCTTCTCACATTTCTCTGTAGTTCATGTGCCTCTAAATCTGTTCATGAAAACACTTTGTCCATAACTAACCACATTTGACAAGTGGGCATTGTGTGAAGATAAAGAACTACTACTGGCTTTGGAAAATTCATAGAGGAACTTACGGTGGTGGCTGAGGTATCATGAATCAGGCATTAGATTCATAGAAGGAGGCCTGGTAGTAGGAAGATAGGGAGAGAAAAGTTTGCATATACCTGATTTTAGGGGATATTTGGATTTTCCAAAGCCCATACCTTCTAAGGTATTGTATACTGATGGTGGGTTCTTGAACTCAGTCCATCCTATGATGAGCAGGGGGAAATGACTGGTTTATGAATGCAAAGAATCAAAGTTCTATGGGGCCTGTGTCATCTTATAAAAGACATATACCATGTCTAACAGGCTCATCATGTCTGTGCCATCTTGTCAAAAAGATCAAGTCAGTCCTCACTGTCCAGCTCCATGGAATCTACTATCCCAACCTACATGATAACATAAGGTCTCTTCCAAAATGAAGACAACTTATTTTCAAAAGAGGCATCTCCCTGTTTTTTCAGGCCTATAATGACTAAGAGACTAAAGGCAGAGGAGCTGATTTCCTCATTTTGTACCAGTCCCACTGCCTCCCAGAAAAACCAGAAATGCCTGTGGTTATCTCACATCCTATTCAAGCATGACAGTGCCCCATAGGGCATCACAGGACTAGTCAGGGCTAAAGATAGAATGTTGGCCAGGAAACATGACTTTCTGGTCTCAGAAGCCCAACAATTTTCTATGTTTTAATCCATTACTCCCCAAAGAAGCCTGTTGCCTATAGCAACCACATCACAAAGGATTGACTGAGATGCAGGCCCAGGTGTAAGCATTAGTACAGAGTAGGCATCAAAAACATACTAAGCTAGAGATTTTCATCACAAAAGCTGGAATGAAGGCAACACAGTCAAAAAGAGTTTATTTCCTTAAGGTAGGGCTCATTTTCTGTATAAATGCAAGCTGCCCAGAGATTCTACATGAGAGGCTTGCAAGTGAGCTTGGATTTCTCTGCATGTCAGGTGAATTCTTCCTTCTAAGGACTTACCAGTGTTCTCTGATTATTTCATGCATTGGGATCTCTTTGATGGCCAAGGATAATAGCAACTGTATGCATTTTTTTTATTTTTCCACTTAGTGTACAACTATAGAATTTAGACTTAGAAAAGCGGAGTGCTTTTTCTAGAGGTTTGTTAATAGGAGGCAATCTATGTCAACATCAAAGGAAGTTTGACTGACATTTTAACTTCTCTACTATATATTGAGAATTTGTAATATAGAAAAAGCTATATTGGGAACTTGGATGTTCCAATATAAGTTTTATTTTCCTCTATAAATGTATGAGCCATTAGAAGAATATATACAGCCAAAATGGTTAATACAGATGATGTAGAGTGGATGATAGGAAAGAGATATATGAGTCTGGCAGATTTCCTCCAGGAGGAAAATTGTGGCAGGTAAGCATTTGTGGATCAGCAGTGAGGCAGTGTAGAGCTTTTTAGAGCAGAGCAGATAATGTGACACAGGCTTCCAGGGGGAATGTGTGGGCTCAAGGAAGCGTCTATAGGCATTTTTCTGTAAAAGCAAAGACAGTTTGAAAGATAGACAACAAGGGGGTGGACTACAGACCTGTTGTTCTACCATTCTGACAAATATTCAAAGCCTTGGCCCTCACATCAATCACAGGAGCCTGCTGTCCCACTGGCTCACTTGTGACGTGCATAGATGTTTCAATGTACCAGGTTGGAAGGAAGCAAAAAGAAGGGTCCACCCACTCAGACCTGTGCAAATGACCTTCACCTTTTGCCTTGAAATCTCCCAGGGATCCTCAAAGCAGTCTATTATTTCCAATGTCAGAACACAGAAAGAAAGAACAGAATCTTTCACTTCTAAAAGGACATATGATGAGAGATATTTGTCATTAAATTGAGATCCTCTCTGTCCCTCCAAATAACTAATCAGCTTTTCTGCCTCTAGGCCCAGCCGGCGTCCTTTGAAGCATGAGCTCCTACCAGCAGAAGCAGCCCTTTGTCCCTCCCCCTCAGCCTCAAGGGGAGCAGGCCAAACAACCCTGCCAAGCCTCCCCCTGCTGTGTCATTTGTTCCCATTACCAAGGAGTCATGCCAATCATCTCTGCCACAACTTGGAATCAGCAAGATTCCAGAGCCCTGGCCCACCACAGTTCTTGAGCCAGAATGCCCCACGGTCATTGCACCAGGGTACACTTCTGGCCCTGAAACAGGATGCCCCACGGTCCCTGCACCGGGAAACATCATGGCCCCTGAGTTGGGTTGTACAACTGTGCTTCAGCCAGGATGCATCAGTGTTCCTGCACTAGGATACACTGTAGTCTCTGAGCCAGTATGTAATACTGTCCCTGCACCAACACCAGGATATACTATAGCCCCTGAGCTGGGGTAGACCATTGTTCCGCAGCTAGGATCCACTATGGTCATGGCTCCAGGAAATATCATAGGCCATGAACAGGTCACCGGGCCATGCCCTTCACTGGTTATTCCGAGCCCAGCTCAGCCAAAGAGCAAACTGAAATAATGGTGTCTACAGCCAGGCCCTGGAGAAGCTAATGATCAATTGCTGAAATTCTTCTTCCTCTCTGCTTCTGTTGCAGTAGTCGGTCTACCTTGCAAACAATGTGATGCTGCCCTGAGTCAAGTTGTCTGTCTTGTTCATCTTCCAAAATCGTGCGCTATAATGTCTTCCTTTGCATATACCATGAGCAACCTTCCGAGCCTGTGTTTTGCGGGGGGTTTTTGTGGGCCATTTTTCTTTTGTTTTTCTGAGTTTTTGTTGTGTGTGGTCTTTTTTTTTAAAAAAATGAATATTTCCTACTCTCCCCCATTAAATTTCTTCTGCAAGCTTCACTCTTGGCTATGTGTGTCATTGGCTGGATGTTTCCTCTTTCTTATTCTCCTGTGGTAAGTCAGAGCTTATAGACTAAGAAGATTTGTTATAGATGTTATGTTTATTCCTGGCACCATTTGCTTCTAAGGGGTTCTGGGGTCATATTCAAGGCGGACTGTTGTATATTATTGAGATCCTCTATAATGGTCCCTGGTCCCTGTCACTTTGGGCAGACAGAGCACTGGACTGTCGTTCCTGCATTCCATGGTACCTGTCACAAGTCACATCAGATCTTCTATATCTCACCCACAAGTATCCTATCCACTGCACAAAAATTTTACCTCTACGTATAGGAAGTTGCTAGTCTATTTTTCTCCATTTTTCCTTGAAGATACTCTAAAATATACAGAACTGAGCACATACAAAAAGAGACACATTTGTAAATGACCATGTATCACCTGTTCTTCCAGGTGGGCTCCACCTTTGTCAGGGAAGACAACGTTATCTTTTACTGAGTAGCTATTATTTGCTTATAGGCCTGAAATTACCAGGAAGAGGACACAGTGGGCAATGCTTCCCCTTGGACAATCTTCTCCAGGAGACAGGACACTTACATTCTTCTTGTACAGAAATGCATACAACTGAATACACATACATGCACGCGCACACACACACACACACACACACACACACATTTCTCTCTGCACTATAAATTTATAGTATTATGAGGATGTAGGTGATCAATTAGAATGGGTATGATTAAAAAATAAGTGCTGGCAAGGATGTGGAGAAGAGGGTACCTTAGACACTGTTAGTGGGAGTGTCAATTACTGCAGCTACTGTGGAGAATAGCATGCATATATCTCAAAAAAATTAAAAGGTAAAATCTGCCATGTGACCCAACTCTTCTACCTCTAGCTATATCAAGGAAGTGAAATAGGCATATAAAATGAATATCTGCCTTCCCACAGTTATTGTGACACTGCTAACAACAGCTAAGGTATTTATTCAGCTGAGGCCCATCAGTTATGATTGAATAAATAAAATATGGCATTTGTGTGCAATGGAATATTGCTCAGCTATAAAAAGAATAAAACATTGAGCTTTGCAGCAAAATGTATGAAACTAGAGGATATCTTGTTGAGTGTAAGATAGTTTGTATCAGAAATGGGATTCCTCAGACCAACTGAAACATGATAAAAGCATTTTAGGATGTTCAGTCAGGATGAGGGAACAAGGGTTGATGAGCATTTAGTACCTGGAGTCTACTGAGTAACATTAATTAGCAGTTAAACATCAATTAATTACTAGAGGTAAAAGTTGCTAGTGCAATTTAGAAAATTTTATGGTCTATTTATATTCTCATGCTCACCACTGAGATCTTAATGGCAAGATTAGGATATTAGCATATTAGGATATAGGCAACTGAAGCACTAATTAGGTTATGAGGGTTGAGTCTTTGAATAGGATTAGCACCTTTGTAAAAGTGCCCAAGAGAATTCCCTTTTCCCTTACAGTACATAAAGTTTCACTGGGGAAAGGGCCATTTGTTTACAAAGCAGGAGTCAGGCTTTCACCAGATAATGAATCTGCCTTTCTTTAGATCTGCCTGTCCCAGGTTCCCGAACTATGAGTGATACATTTCTATTATTTACAAGTCATCTAGTCTCTGACTTTGCTATAACAACCTGAACTTGCTAATGCAGAAATGAATTTAGAAACTAATTACTACTAGATGGATAGGGAAATGCAAAATAAGAAACAGCCTAAACACACAATTCCTTTGTTGTTGTTACATGCAATGATAAAGAACTAAGCCAAAATGTTAGGGAAGGTGCTGACGCTACATCGGGCTTGGATTTTGGCTAGTTTAGATTGAAACTACCTGTCCAGGGATGCTATCAAAGGGAAAAATGATGCTAAAACAACAGGCTGTAAGGCCATGATCCCTGATCATCAAGGAAGTAGTCAAGGTGGTGGGGAAGCAAACCAAGAAACTACCAAGTCCAAGAGCTAGAGTAGTAAGGAATTGTCTCATTTTTGTGGATTAATCTCATCAGCTTTTCCCTATGATTTTTGGAGATGCCAAGAAAGTTAGAATAATTCACACAAAAAATGAATTAATAGAAGTCAAGTAGTCAAAGCACTCACTGCAGTGAGTTGGAAATCTCAAACAGTTTTTAAGATATACCATGAATAAAGTAGACATTAATGACCTTAAAAAGGTCAACATGTAGCAATGTCAAAAATTGCTTGGGCCCATGAGAGCTCTGCCAGTTCCCCAACAATGACTAGACACATGAGATTAAACAACCTAGATTAAACAAATCTATTGAATTTACCTTACTTTGAAAAAAACTTAAAATTCAGAAATCAAAAATGGCAATGAGAAACCCGAGTCTGAATCACCAGGAGTGATGAGCTAGCGAAGAAACCATAAGGATTACTGATGGAGGAACCAAAATCCTTTGTCTCAACACCTAGTTAAATTTTCTCAGAAGGAAGTACTGTAGAACTGGTTAGTTGTTAATGTGGTAGAACAGGATTTATTCAAGGAGTATTGCAATGGGGAAAGAGTCCTTACTAGGGAACCTAACTGACTCCAAATAAGGTAAATTTAAGTGGGATTGTGTAGCCAAAGACCAAAATTAGGAGAAGCATCTCAATTATTTCCTGTTAGCTATTTCAAAAACCCATGTGAGTATCACAAAAGCAAATCCTAGAATTTAAAAGCATATTTTATTTAGGGTGATACTCCTATACGAAGGAAGTAATGGACACCAAGAAATTCATTTTTATGTCATCTTTTCTTGTGTGTTTGTTATTGGGTTGAATGCATAATTTATATAATCTTAAATATCTAGTAAACACTGATAACTCAGAATACATATCTGTTTTTACTTAAATCAGTGATGTCAAAGTGGGCTTGTTTATTAAAGATCTGCTCATGTAAACTTGAATAGTATTTGTGTTATTTTCGCCATTTATGGGAGTTTTAGGAATAAATCATTGTATAAATATGTATTTGTAATCAACTTCAAAAAGTACTGTTCTTGGTATTTTATTACTGAAATGAATAACACCATCTTAACGTAGAAAAACAATCACAAATACGTAAGATAAATACATACTTATATGTACATGAATTTTGTAGCATTCAGTCTATAATTTTATCATTATTTAAGTAAACACAGTACAGTAGAGATGGCCCCAACTTACAATGGTTTGATTTATAATTCTTCAACTTGATGATGGTAGGAAAGCAGTGCACATTTAGCAAAACCATATTTTGAATTATGATCTTTTTCTGACCCTAACAAAATGCTGCGTGATACTCTCCTAAGATGCTAGGCAGGGGCAGAGCACATAGCTCAGTGGTTTAAGTGCCTGCCTGGCAAGAACAAGGTCCTGAGTTCAATCCCCAGTACCACAAAGAAGAAAAATGCTAAGAATAGCAATAGCAGAAATGCATAATAATAAGGGTGAGCAACCCGTATTATATAGTGCCCTGTGTATCATTATAGGCAAAGTGTTTCAAATACAATTTTGACTCACAGTATTTTCACCTTACAATGGAGTTTATGAGAATATAATTCCATCATGACTTGGTTAACAAACAAAAGAAAGTCAGTAACAATTAATTCAATGTAAATCTAATTTATATTTTTATCTGAATAGTATTTCTTTTTTTAATTTAGGGCAGGGCCTACAGTGGGTGGAGGGTCTCACTATGTAGATCGGACTCGTAGTGATCCTCCTGTTTTCAGCTTCCCAAGCACAGGGATTACAGGCGCGTGCCACCCTGCCCAGTCTCCATCACCATCTCAGCTTGCCCCGGGGGCAGGGCCAATATAGCACACTGTGGATGGAACCCTGGGAGCTGTTCTCTGACAAAGCAGGTGCTTTAGTCTGCTGAGTTATCTGGCCAGCCCCTGAATAGTGTTTTTAATAGAGAGGAAAAAATGAGGTTACCTATTCAATAGGAACACTAAACTTTCAGCCAATATTTGCAGAGGAGACTTTTGAAGCTCTCTTTTCCCCAGTGAATAGCTTCTTAGGGGTGCTTGATTTCTTTGAAAGGCTCTGATGGGGGTAGGAGTCTAATAGGCCAATTACTGTAAGAGTCTAAAGTAGGAAGGCCAGTATCTGACAGGGTGTATGAAGCAATGGAAGAGGTGTGGCCTGCAAGGGAACACAGCAAAGGATTTGGGACAACTGAGTGGAAGACTGAAGGTACTGGAAGGAGGAAGAAGGAGCAGAGATGAATGGGAAAGGAGAGAGCTTAGATGAGATAGGTAGGACAAACTGTAGCTTCTCAAAGAGACCTGTGAAGCAAATCATGCAGCAAGAAAGAAAGTGGACAGGTTTGATGGAGCACACAGTCTGAAGGGTCTCAAGAAGGTGGATTTCAATGGACTGAAAACTTCCCATAAAAGCAACAAAAGCAAATAGTAAAAGAAAAAAGCAGCATCTTCATGAAAATTCAGGAAGCTATCCTGGCCCCAGAGTTCCCTTGCAGGTAAAGATCTTTCGGTGAACACATTCATGGCTGAAGATTCAACGTCCACCCTCACTGTGCTTCTGTGGACTCTCACCTGGAACACTGACTCAGAGTTGGATGTCCTGTCACTTAGAAGTGTGGACAAAGATTTCAAAGGTGAATTCATTGGGTTCTAGGTTGAAGTTCAGGGTTCTGGTGATGACTCCAACCCTATTTATGTCATAGGATCACATAAGAACTAGAGTTAGTTAAAAACAGCAAAATAGGTTTTATGTAGAAACTATTTCAACAGATGAGAAAGAACCTCACAATAGAATGGGCTCAATTGCAAATACACTAAAAATGCTGGAGATTTTTGCCCAGGAAGCATAATTGGGAGTGGTATTTGTAGACAGAAGAAGTGACATCAGGGGAAGGATAATTTTTTCTAAATCACCTTCACAGGGTTCTTGCTGAGAGCCAGCTAGGGTGATCAGACCTCAAGGATGAGGCATCAGGACTTTGAGCAGAAATCAAGGTGTTCAGATCTCAGGAGTGCATGGCTCTCTCTGAATTAACTTGCCAAACACAGCAGCCTTAGCAAAGATGATGGCCAAGGCTGAGTCCTAGTCAAAGAGAGGTCACAGAGGAACTTAATGTTTGGTCAGAGAGAGTGAATAGTCTGTTTTCTGTTGCTAATTGTTCAATCCCACAGATAGGACGATTTATGTAAAAAAGAGCTTTCTGTTAGGCCTAGCTTCAGAAGTACACAATTGAAGAGTCACATCTGTTTTGTTTTGTTTTTTGTTTTTTAGGGAAGTCTACAGAGTGTTCAGGGTCTCACTACTCAATCAGCCTCATAGTAATCCACCTATTTACAGCCTCCCAAGAGCTGGCCAGTCTCAATTGCCCTTTCAGTGCAACCCAGGGGCAGGGCCAGCATGGCAGGCCCAGGTATCAAACCCCTGGCCC
>NW_004524624.1:7687160-7690097 GCF_000260255.1 Octodon degus | reverse complement strand
ACCACTCTCAATAGCCCAATAACAGCCAATGAAATACGAGATGTAATAAAAAATCTACCAACAAAGAAAAGTCCAGGTCTGGATGGATTCACAGCTGAATTCTCAAAAAAATTTACAGAAGATGTAGTCCCTATACTCTTCAAACTCTTCCATGAAATTGAAAAGGAAGCAATCCTCCCAAAATCATTCCTGGAGGCAACTATTACACTGATACCAACAGCAGGGAAAGATGCAACTAAGAAGGAACTACAGGCCAATCTGCGTCATGAACATAGATGTAAATGTCCTCAATAAAATCCTAGCAAATAGAATTCAGCAAATCATCAAGAAAATCATACTCCATAACCAGGTTGGATTCATCCCAGGGATCCAAGGATGGTTCAATATTCGAAAATCTTTAAATATAATACACTATATCAATAGAGCGAAAACTTAAAAGTACATGATCATCTCCATTGATGCAGAAAAGGCTTTTGACAAAGCCCAACACTCATTCATGTTCAAAGTCTTACAGAACATTGGAATAGATGGCCTCTACTTCAATCTGGTAAGAGCCACTTATGAAAACCCAATGGTTGACATAATTCTAAATGTGGAAAATCTGAAATATTTTACTCTTAAATCTGGTACAAGGATGTCTTCTATCACCACTTCTATTCAATATAGTTCTGGAATCATTAGCTAGAGCCATTAGATAAGAGAGAGATATAAAAGGAATAAGAATAGGTAAAGAAGAAGTTAAATTATCATTATTAGCAGATGACATGATACTTTACTTGGAAGACCCAAAAAACTCCACCAAGAAGCTATTAGAATAAATACATAAATTCAGTAGCATAGCCGGATAGAAAGTCAATACCCAAGTCAATAGTATTCCTCTACACAGCCAACAAACACACTGAAAGGGAAATTATAGAAACAATACCTTTTACAATTGCACTGAGGAAAATGAAATACCTTGGAATTAATCTAATTAAAGAAGTCAAAGATCTTCTTAAAGAAAATTACAGTACTCTGAAAAAAGAGATTGTAGAGGATTTCAGAAAATGGAAAGATATTCCATGCCCCTGGATAGGAAGAACTAACATTGTGAAGATGGCCATACTCCCAAAATTGCTGTACACATTTAATGCAATCCCTATCAAACTACCACCACCATACCTCACAGAGGTAGAGAAATCATTCCTAAAATTTATCTGGAACCAGAAAAGACCTGGAATAGCAAAGGCAATCCTGGGCAATAAAGACAAGGCAGGAGGCATTACAATTCCTGACTTGAAACTACACTACAAGGCTACTGTGATAAAATCAGCATGGTACTGGCAACAAAATAGACCTGAGGATCAATGGAATAGCTTGGAAGATACTGAAGTCCCTACAAACACACTCAATCACCTTATCTTTGACAAAGGGGTCAAATATACTCACTGGAAGAAAGATAGCCTCTTTAACAAATGGTGCTGGAAAAACTGGCTCTCTACATGCCAAAAACTATCACCATGCAGTAAGATAAAGTCAAAATGGATTAAAGATATAAACATTAAAAGAGAAACACTAAATTTCCTGGACAAGAAAGCAGGAGGAACTCTTGAAGACATATGAGTAGGCAAAGAGTTCATGAACAAAAATCAAATCCCACGGGAAACAACTTGAAAGAATTAACAACTGGGACCTGCTCTTATTGAGCAGTTTTTTCACACCAAAAGAAATTACCAACAAAGTGAAAAGATAACTCAGAAATTTGGAAAAAATCATGACAAATAAGTACTCAGACAAAGGTCTGCTCTCTAGAATTTAGAAAGAGCTAAAAAACTTTAGGGCCCCAAAATTTAAAGACCCAGTCCAGAAATGGGCATTTGAGATGAACACACACTTCTCAGAGGATCTAATTAAAGAAGTGAATAAATATATGAAAAAATGCTCCACATCACTAGCCATCCTCGAAATGCAAATTAAAACAACATTGAGATATCATCTCACCCCAGAAAGAATGGCTATCATAAAGAAATCAACCAAGAACAAATGTTGGAGAGGCTGTGGGGAAAAGGAAACATTCTCCACTACTGGTGGGAATGTAGACTGGTGCAACTGTTATGGAAATCAGTGTGGAGACTCATTAGAAAACGTGGGACTGGAAATCCCACTTAAACCAGCTATTCTTCTACTGGGAATTTTCCCAGAGGATCTGAAAACATCATATCATAGCGATATATGTGTGCCTATGTTTATAGCAGTACAATTTGTGATAACCAAATCTTGGAAACAACCAAGATGCCCATCATCTGAGGAATGGTTGAAAAAGATGTGGTATTTCTATACAATGGAATATTACTCAGCTATAAAGAAAAACAAACTCTAAGCCTTAATATTGAAGTGGATGCCACTTGAAGATATACTCATAAGTGAAATAAACCACACACAAGAGTGTAAATATCATATAGTCACCCTGGTATAAGAACTCAAAAGAAGAAATACAAATAGGAAAGTATAATACAACTAAAAGGAAAGCAAGAACTTGAGGACTAGACAATGAAAAGAGAGCAAGGAGAAGAGCTAGGAAACATGACGGAGGTAAGCCATACAGTTATATGTAGAAGATGGGTAAGGCAATGATCCTGAGAATCTTCAGAAGATTTTTAATCAAGCAGTTAACTGGAATGATTCTCATCCTGACTAACTATATATACAGACATCTGTGAACAAAGCAGCTGCACAGAAGATGGCAATTTGTAATAGTAGGTTCATGTTTGCAGTGCCTGTCATTCTGGTCTTCTGAATACGGGCTGCTTGTCATGACATTCCAGTTGCTGCCATGCTGTCTTTCAGATAGATGGCAGTTCAAAATGAAGGGGGTGGTGAATGAAGGCAGGAGACAGGAAAAGGAACGTTGCAGAACTGTCCTGTTACAAGGTTGTATATGGTTAGATTTCAGGACTC
>NW_004524624.1:7683748-7685284 GCF_000260255.1 Octodon degus | reverse complement strand
CAGGCACTTTAATCCACTGAGCTATTTGACTGGCCCTAAAGAGTCACAACTGGTGATGGTCTTCATGGTGGCAGAATCCCGGAGTGGTGCAGGGCAACACAGTGTAGAAGACAGATCATGCATGTGTATGTGTATCTTCTAGCCTCAAACCCTTTTTTTGGAGAGCATCAGGATTCAGCCTTGGGTCCTCACTCTCTAGACCTTATCCAAACTTAATCACCTCTCCAAAGGCCCTGTTATACAATTTTCTGGTGGAAAAATTTCAATCGAAGAAGTGAGAGCAGATTTTAATTGGGTTAAACTGCACAGTACGGGTATACATCTAGATACTTACTCATTGGATCACATAATAACTCTATTTTTAATTTTTAAAGAAGACATCATTATAATCTATTAGAAAAATCCAACTTTTTCTAGAAGAGAACAATTTTATTGAAGACAAAAATGGCAATAGGTCTTTAGGTAGATGTTTTATATTGACCAAGTTACAATGAAAACACTGCATTGCTTAATACTCAATTTAAGATGAGACATACAGCATCAGAATACTTAAAGAAGCATGTTTCTGAGAGTTATCAGATCTCCACTATTAAGAGAGTGACAAAAAGGTAGTTTCCCTCTAAATTATTAATGTACTCCTATGTACAACTAGAAAATACTTATGTATCAGTGGCTGTCACCAAAATAAACCTCAACCTATAGTATACATACATTTTATTCTTCCTTCTAACCTTTAGCTGCCAATCTAAAGTAAAGTTTTGGTACATGCTGAAGAGGTGGTATATAATTCCAAATCCATAATCCATCTCTTCTATCAATTGTGAAAGAAAGATAAAGTGGGTGAACTGACTAGTTCTACCATTTGTCACACAATGTTCCCACAGGACATCTCTAAAGCTTGGATGTTACGCAGCAGAGTATGAACTTTGTACACAATAGTCCCAAGTACTTTACCAAAACCTCATATATATCTTAGAATCATACATACAGTTGTAATCTAAAATAGTTTTCCAGATATGGGATACTAAGAAAGAGCTCTTACCCTTGATCTCTATTTCTTGACTAGAAAATTTAAACTAATTGCATTTCAAATAATTTTTGACAAAGAGGGAATTATTTTTCATCTTGCTTTGTTATGTGTTTTATACCTTTCCCTCCTTGTTTCTTGCATTCATGTCTTTTTAAATACTTAACTGATATTTCTTAATTGATTTTCTTCTAGAAAAAGTTGGATTTTTCTAATAGATTATAGTGATAGAGTGTATTTTTGTTTGTGAAATATTCAAATGTCTTTCTCATTCTCTTTTGTTCATTTTCAGTAGCAATAGAGACTCTCTCTTTCTGGGGCCGGGGAGATAGCTCCGTACACTGTGTCTGCCTAGCGAGACTCTCTCTCTCTCTCTCTCTCTCTCTCTCATTTGTGGAACTGGGGATTGAACACAGACCCTTGCGCTTGCCAGGGAAGCACTTATTCTACTGAGTCATCTCCTCGGCCCCCCTTTTTCTTTCTTTCTTTCTTTCTTTCTTTCTTTCTTT
>NW_004524624.1:7676883-7683648 GCF_000260255.1 Octodon degus | reverse complement strand
TTTCTTTCTTTCTTTCTTTCTTTCTTTCTTTCCTTCTTTTCTCTCTCTCTCTCTCTCTCTCTCTCTCTCTCTCTCTCTCTCTCTCTCCTGGGAATTGAACTCTGGACCTTGCACTTGTCAGACAGGTGCTTGTGTCACTGGCCCCAGATATTTTCTTTTTCATTACCATGTAAGTCTATATTTAATATACCAAGTTTATATAGTTTAATTTAACTTTATATCAGCTTAATTTCAACACCTTACAAAAATATGATCTTAGTGTACTATTTCTCTGCCACAGATTTTGCAACAAAATCTTCTCTGTAGGTAGGATATTTGCAGACATAGACCTAGGAGTGAAACCAGTCAAAAGAAAAAAGAAAAAATGAGGGTGATACAGAGATCTCTGCTACCAAGAGTAACTGAGGCTGGATCACTTAGCACCCTCTCGGGACACAGAAAACGTGTGTCTTAGCCTTCTTTTGCTTAAGGATAAAGCAAAAACACATATTTTCTTTGAGCGCCAGACTTCCATTAGAAAAGTGGGAACACCAAGAAATTAACTATTCTGCACTTTAAACTTTCACCTTTAAATGTCACCTTTAAATAGGCATTAAAAACTCAAGTCCCACAGACATTGCAAACACAAGATGTTTAAGATAATATAATTGTACTACTGCTTTCTATTACTTCATAGAAAAGAACAGTTAGTGCCTATATTGTTTGAACAATTTTACATATCTATATCTGGTGATCTGAGCAACTACTTTGAAGATAATAATACATAATGTAATAATCATTGCTCATTTCCTATCATTTTGTTTTGAAATTCTGTATCAATTTTAATTTTTAAAAATTCTCCTTAAAATATATTTTTTTTAATAAAAGAACTGCTTGGTCAGGAAAAGATAGGCAGATTTGCAGGTATTGTGTGGAATGCTCCTTAGGCAACAAAAAGATTTGCTCACACTCCCTATTATGTATCTAGAATTGTCCACAAAGAGATCCTGAGAAAATCCTCAGGTAAGTGACAGGGGAACAGTAGCAGTCTCCTGCCCCCAGAAGAGGAAACCAGTGGGAAAACCAAAAGTCCCTGGAAAAGTAAGACTCACCAACAAAAGCCATTGGATTTATCCTCTCTGACCCTAAAGCCAAATTTTTTGGCACAGTCAACACTATCAATGAAGAAACAAAGCTTCTTGGAAGAGCGAAAAGACTTTTCATTCACGCACTGTGTGCACCTAACCAAACAGGAATATCAGGGCCGGGGTGAAGCTATGAGCTGGAATGAGTGAGGCATCGCTTCCAGAAAGGTAGCAGAGGGTTCACTTAGGAAGAGGACACAGAAATTGGAATTTCTTATAGAACCATACAGTCTTGTTAGTATCTTAATAATAGCAATCTGATAACTCTCAGAAACATGCTTGGTTCAAGTGATCTGTTGCTTTTAGTCTCATTTTAAACTGAGCATTAGGGGAATGTGGTATTTTAATGGTAACTCTGGTGAAGGATGAGCATGAGAGACTCAGAATCCAAGTTGAGTTAGCAGATCAGCCAGGAGAGGGCCTTGGAGAGGTTCCTCATAACAAGCACAAACTGGTCTAAGAAGTTGACCTCAAGGTCAAAATCTGATGGAGGGCATAGGATAAGGAGCCTGGTTCCTTAAGAGATAGGTATGCAAGTGTTTAACCATGATTTGGCTCGAGGTCCCTGAATGTGAGACTATCGAAAAATGGTTTTGATGAGAATAACCTCTACCAAGCCCCCAAAGAGAGCCACTGTCACCCTAGAGAATACAGATTTGGTGTGTCAGTGAGGGAGGTGGCTGATCAGATACCAATGGAGAAGAAAGGGGATGGGTGGGGAAGCAGTAGAAGCATTCTCTTTTGCATCACAAACCACAAACCTGTCTAAGATAGTGACTCATTCTCCAGAAGTTGGCATATAGTTCTTTCTTTCTTTGCTTCCTTCCTTCCTTCCTACCCCTTTCTGTCTCTCTCCCATAAATCTAGGGATATATCAATACAAATACTAATTGTCTATTGAGTGCATGTACTGAATTCCTGCTATAACTAAGTAGTTCATGGAGGTAAAGCACAATTACTGGCTTTGGGAATCAGGTGGAGCTAGCCCGTGGTGGCTGAGTCTGGTCTATCACGTAAAAGGGAGGTTACACAGCGAAAGCAAAGGTAATGTAGAAGCTAATCACATACCTGACTCTTGAGGATGTTTGGATTTCCTATGGGTCATGCCCACGTTGTATATTCAAGCAATTCTTGTTTAGTAACTTCAGGTTCTTCCTTCTGTTGGTGAACAGAGGAAATGACTAGTATGTGAAATCAGAGTATAAGAACTCTTCTTTGGGTGTTGCCCCAGAGAAAATAGGCATCATGAAAGGCAGGATCTTCAAGTAGAAATATGCTACCATGTTGGACAGATTCCTTCAATCCTGCCTGTTCATCCTATATGACATCTACTACCCCCGGTCAGCATGGCATTCTGATAATGGCTTTGCCAATATGACTAAGGAAGAGAATATAATCTCTGTTCCCTCTATAGAAAAAGCAAACAGTAACCATCCACAGATAACAATGTCTTGGTCAAATCTCACAAGTCAAGGTATAACTCTGAGCCATCTGTGATAACCCACAGAACTGAATTAAAATCTGCATTAAGAGAGAGTTCTACCTTGAACAGCATCATCCCCTCCCTCTACCAAGTCAACATACTATCACACAAAGAGAAATCTGCAAATCTCCCATATCTCACCAGGGACATGGAGAACAAACAGAGTCCTCAACTTCCCTGGTATTCTCAAATGCTTTCTAGACAACTCACTCAAGCAGAACACAGGAGAAAATTGAATAGGTAGGCCACATAGAGCCAGATGCAAACAAAGAAATATGGAGAGCTCACAGATACTAGCATGCAGATTTTAGTAGAAGTAGAGCATTTCTGTCAGTTGTGGTACTTGGTCAGAGGTACCAGGTAATAGGAGGGCTGCCCACAAATCGAATATGAGCACTCATAGAGGAAGAACAAAGTATTGTCTTGGATCCTAAGATGTTGAACCTCTAGACCCAGTCTAGGAGAGACAGGATTCTCAGAGTAAAATTCCACCACCTACCAGGCCATAGGTGGGAGTTTAAATGTCACTTCCTGTAGACCCAAAAGAAGCTTTGTCTAGTCCCATCCAGGGTGAGACACAATCAAAGTTGCAAATTAAAAGAAAAAGAAATCATTACTTCCACCACAGCTAGGAGTTTAATCAATGTTGGGCCCCACCTCAAAGCTCACTTTCATATTCTGCCTAAGAACCAGAACATCTCAACTTGGCACATTAACAGCTTACAAAACAATAGAAGCAAGACCAGCTGTTCCATCTAAATTCAAAGCTAAAATAAAGCAGTGGTATTAACACAACTTGAAAACAAACTCTGCCTAATCAGGGGCTTTACCTGGCAGTCGTGCCAAAATCATGGGCTCAAATCAATAGTGATGTTTTACTACTTTCAAAAATACTCACAAAAGCTGGAAATGGTGATTGTTTCTACAAATAAGGAACTGCTGATGTAAAGCATAAAGGATTAAATGTTGAGAAATTATAACATCTCTGAAAGAATCTAACAAATCTCCAAAAATGGACTTTAAAGAGAGATTTATGAATAGCTGGAAAAATAATTTAGGATAATGTCCTTTTGAATGTGCAGTGAACTTAAAGAATATACAACTTCAAAGACTGAATAAAACTTGAAAAATTGTGAACAAAACAAAAACTTCAATTAAAAATAGAAATAATTTAAAAACAGAAATCCTACAGATGATGAATACAATGTATAAAATAGGAAATTCAGCAGAAAACTTCCACAACTGAGTCATTAAGGGTAAAGAATACAAAGAAGTAATGAGGTTGAAGATAAAATATTTGAAAGAATCTAATCAGAAATAGAAAAAATAAGAAAGGATAAATAAACCTGTGAAAATTATAGTACACCATCAGAAGGACTATCCTTTAACTGCTAGTAATTAAAGAAAGTAAAGAATGAATTTTTAAAAAAAACCCAGAAATCATAGCTAAGGAAATGCTGGATAAAGACTTCCCATGTCTGAAGAAAGAGGTCACCATCTAGGTGCAAGTAGCATGCAGACCATCCACCTAATAAGCCCAAAGATGGATTCATCACAAAATATAATCCTCAAACTATCAAAAATTAAGGCAAAATATTCAGAACAGAAGGATATAAAACTGCATCACATACAAAGGAAGAAACAGAAAACCTGAAACACCAATAATTAGTAATGACTATATCAGAAATAAAAATTCTTCCATCAAATAAAAACTCTGTAAAAAAATTTTTTTACTACTAAATTCTACCAAGCTAATGAAGAACTAGTATCGATTCTTCTCAAAGTAGTTAAAATAATTGAAGAATAGGAAATCCTTTTGAAGTTATTCTACAAGGTTAGTATTACCCTGGTACCAAAACCTGACAGTGTGTACTGAACTGGACACACCCCACAACAACGAAATTTCAGCTCATATGCCTGGTGAATACATGCAAATCTTCAACAACAACAACAAAATCCTAACTGAATTCAACAGCATATTTATTTTTTTTCATAATTTTGTTGATAAACAAATAGCAATGAGACTGTTGCAAATCAAATCGCTAGGACAGTTTCAATAATTAACACACTGCATACATTCTTCTTAGTAGTTAATTGCTGTACAAGATGCAGACTTGAGATCCTATTTACAAACACCATTAGAACAAATCATTCTACTCATTAAGAGAATGTAACTATATATCTATCCTAACCACTTTGAATACACAGATACAAAATGGACATTCATCGGTATACCCTTTTTTTGTTAAGTTCTGTTATTTGAATATTATAGGTGTGTAAACTCAGCAAAATATTCTAAAAGAGTCCAGTAGCCCATAATAGCATTGGGTCTTCTGTTTAACTGGCAATGTCAGAAATTGTTGACAGGAGTCCCCCACAGCTCAACATAACAGCATGGCTTTACTTCCTATATTTCATCTTCATACTTTTCTAGTGGATGGTTAAGACCAAGGTAAAGCAGGACCTGTGCAATAAGAGTTGTAGTTTTTGGGTCTCAACAGCATATTTAAAAGTTCATTCACCATGATCAAGTGAGCTTCATCCTAGGGATGCAAGGATGGTCCGATTTATGCCAATTAATGCATCTCATTAAAGTCAATGGCAAAAATCATATGATCATTTGAATAGATGCTGAAAATCTTCTGAAAAGATTCAATATCCTTAATAATGAAAACTCTCAACATACTAGGTATAGTAGGAATGTACCTCAACACAATGAAGGGCATATATAACAAACCCAAGTCGACATACTGAACTGAAAGTGGAATTGAAAGATTTTACTCTAAGATTTAGAACAAGGCAAAGATACTCATTTTCATCATCTTTATTTCAAATTGCCCTAGAATTAGGCAGAGCAATTAGACACTTGAAAAGATAAAGCAAGTAGCCAAGGAAACAAAAGTAGAGCATCCAAACTGGAAAAGAGGAAATCCCACTGTTTTTGTAGATGACATGATCCTGTACATAGAAAATCGTATAGACTTTACACACAAAAAAAATCTGGAATTAACAAATGAATTCATTAATGCTATAGAATACAAAATCAACATGCAAAAATAGTATGACATATCTACACTTTAAATACACATTTTCTTTAAAAACTGAGAAAAATCACATTTGAAATACCCACAAAGAATAGGTAGATGTAGTGGTGTGTGTCTGTGATCACAGCTACTCAGGTGGCTGAGGCAGGAGGACTCCAAGTTTGAGGTCATCCTGGAAATATAATGAGACTTGTCTGAAAAAAAGAAGAAAAGAATAACAATAGCTGCAAAAATAAAATATATTGCATAAGAATAAATTTAACCAAAGACATGAAAGACTTCTACAATTAAAAACTACAAAATATTCATGAGCTGGACATGGTAGCACACACCTGTCATCTCAGGACTTAGGATGCTGAGGCAGGAAGATTGTCACAAGTTCAAGTCCAGTCTGGGCTACATAGTAGGTTCAAGGCAAGCCTGAACTGTGTAGTGCAACTTTATCTCAAAAACAAAACAACACACACACACACACACACACACACACACACACATTGATAAAAGAAATTGAAAATAAATAAATAAAAATATATCTCATGCTTGTAGAATAGAACTAATAATGTTAAAATATCTGTATTATCCAAAGTGATCTACTAAGTTAATCAGTACCTGTCAAAACACCAATGCCATTCTTCACAGAAACAAAACAGAATCCTGAAATTTGTACATAGGTATAAAGGTCCCCAAGCCAAAGGAATCTTGCACATGGAGAGCAAAGCTGAAGATGTCACATTACCTGAGTTCAAAATATACTACTGTCATGTCCAGGACTGTGTACAGTTACACTGAAGTCAACTGGAAATCATAAACTTATACTAACAAAGAATTAGAAATACAAATTGAGGAGAAAAACAAAATTACTTCAAAATTGCTGGAGATAAGGTAGGGATCTCAGGGATCATTATGTAGCATAAAAGGATTCTCCTTACTGAAATTTGTTGCAATTCAATTGGCTCTTTCAGGCCCTGAGACCCATAATTTGGCCACTGACACCCTCCATTATTTCTGAAATTAATGGCATGTAAGGGAAATACACACACAGTACACAAAAGAAAGAAAGAAAGAAAGAAAGAAAGAAAGAAAGAAAGAAAGAAAGAAAGAAAGAAAGAAAGAA
>NW_004524624.1:7649591-7676783 GCF_000260255.1 Octodon degus | reverse complement strand
AAGAAAGAAAGAAAGAAAGAAAGAAAAAAGAAAGAAAGAAAGAAAGAAAGAAAGAAAGAAAGAAAGAAAGAAAGAAAGAAAGAAGAAAGAAAAGAAATCCTACAATTTTTGATGACATTAACATGTAAATCTAAAAAAATTAGTTTTGTGGAAGTTGAGAATAAAACAGTGCTTACAGAGGTAGGGAAGAGGCAACGGTCAAAGGGATAAAGAGTCAGTCAATGGGTAAAATTTTATGGTAATATCAGTTGAAAAGTTTGGTGTCTTATATCACAATAAGGTGAAAATAGTTAACAATAATGCATCATATACTTCAAAATAGTGAGAAGAGAGGAGTTTGAGTTTACTACAAAGAAATGATAAAAGTTTATCAGTGACCAAAATGGAGGTTGACAAACTCAGCCCAACGACTCAAAGGACAAAGAAGAAAGCCCAGTGTTCAATCGTGGTCCAAACCCAAGATCTCAAGCAGAATAACGAAGTTTCAAATACCCCTACATGCCATCAGAGGAAAAAAGCCAACCACAGAGCTCGAAGATTTTTTAGCAAACCTGAGGAAAGGATATTGCCAATATGTTCTAGCCAAATCCAGGAGCCAAAGGGGAAGCATAACTAAGATGACCCAGAGAAGAACCAGCTGAATGCAGTGCACTCCACCTCCTCAAGTGAAGACGTGGATATTGAGTAACCTGAATTAGACCAGGGACTTTAGAATTATCTGTGGAGTCTCCAGAGGGCAGGGCCTTGGGAAAGGGTCAACTGTGTACAGAGCGGATCTTATCACAGCTAGTATACAAATGTGATGAATATAAAACTAGTAATAGGGGAAAAGGTTTAAGGTGATACATAGACTGATCTTATATTTACCCAATATACACACAAGTAAAAAACATCATATTATACCACTAAGTGTGCACAAGGATAAGTGAAACAATTTTTAATTTTAGTTAAGAAAAAGTTAACATGACATCTTTATGAGTCCCTCCAGAGTGAAGATAGCTCATTTGGTATTACTCAGCTAGAAAAAAAGTTAATCTCAAGGCTTTCATAGGTAAATGGATGAGGCTAGAGACCATACCCATAAGTGAAATAAATCAGTAAATATTGTAATATCTCCCTAGTGTGAGAGCCTGAAAGAGTAAATAAAATCTAACAGGTACAACAGATACTGTGAAAGGCAAAGAAACTATTCAAAGGAAAGGAAGAACTGGGATGAGGGAAAATAAAAGAAAGAAGGAAGGGAAAAAGATAGGTGTGTATGCACAGGATAGCTTGAATAATTGTACTGATGGTTTCTACTGGTCTGTTGAAAGGAACAGTTAATGCTTACATGTTTTGACCGATTTTGCATGCTTAAATATGAACAACTCATTGGAAGACAACAATATACAATATAACAATCATTGTTGAATTCCTGTCAACTTGTTTAATGAAATTCTGTATCATTTTTAATTTTTAATTTTACTAGTTTTTACTTTTAAAAAATAAAGAAAGAGAAATTAGATCATAATAGAAAAAAAGAGAGAGAGAAAGAAAGCATATCAGCCTGTCACGTCCACTCCCAAGGGAGGGCCATGACAACTGATTTATTTCTTGCCACCTTCCTGATGGCCTCCCAGGAGAACCAGAAATGCCACTTGTTCTTCTCTACATCTGCTTTGTGTACTGAAAGACTGAAGAGATGTATTTAAGCTAAAAATCAGGGTCTTGGCAAAGAAGCGCAAGTATTTCTTGTCTGAAGAGTTCAGCATCTTCCTGATTTAATCCATTACCCCTTGAGAGGCCAATGTCCCTTAACAACCACACCACAAAGGTTCACACAGGGGACATATTTTTGTCACACAACAAGCATGAAAAAGTTGTTAAGCCACAGGTTTTTCATCACAAAAGCTGGAATGAAGGCAGAGCAGCTCTCCACAATTCCATTTCCTTCCGTAAGGCAGGGCTCGTTTTCTGTATAAAAATTCAGTTGCCCAGAGACTCTGCACCAGACCTGAGAGCTGAGAGGACTTATTTGTCCAAGGTAAGAATCCCTGTTTGGAACCCCTTAATATTCACCTTCTGTTTCTTTATTTTATCGACAACTTCTTGACATCTAAGGATATGTTTATTTAAGGGAATATTTAAATGTAGTGGTAGCTTATACTGAAGGGTGCTAATGTAAATGTTATACATTTTCCACTCACTTAGAGCTGTGGGATTGAGGATCAGAAAAGGGCAATGATTTTCTCAAAGATTGGCATCATGAGGAAGATGGGAACTGAATGCCATGTTTAGGGTCTTCGCCATGATATTTTCATCACCTCTCCAATTTTACTGGGATCTATCAATACCAAGGGTGCTGCACCATGTCATTTTAACATGCAAAGTTTGATTATTTGCTCTATGTAATTGTATTCATCAGAGAATATAATATATGGGGACAACTTGGTAACCTGGAGGATGGAACATGAAGATAGGAAAAGGGAGGGCAGGTAACCCACTGGAGCATAATAAGGAAGGTGACCTGGAGTCTGGCAGAGGCATAGGGCACAATGTCACAACAGATAAGCTGTGAGGATGAGCCAGATGCAGTGCACAGCCTCCCAGAGGGCTCCTGTGACACAGGCCCCGAGGCAGATCACATGCGCCCCAGGAGAAGTACACAAGTGGGAAACTAGAGATGACCTGTTGTTCTACCATTTTTTCAAATATTCAAAATCTTTACCCTTATGTCAATCACAGGAGCCTGCTATATTTTGCCTGTTATATTTTGCTTATAATGTGCATAGATGTTTAGATGCACTGTGTAGGAAGTAGGCCAAAAGAAGGGTCCACTCACACAGACCTGCACAAAGCAGCTTTACCTTTGCCTTGAAACCTCCCAGGGATCCTCAAAGTAGCCTATCATTTCCAATGTCAAACACAGAAAGGAAGAAGAGAATCTTTCACTTCTGAAAGGACATATGATGAGAGATACTTGTCATTAAATTGAGATTCCTCTTTGTTCCTCCAAACAACTAATCAGCTTTTCTGCCTCTAGGCCCAGCAGCATCCTTTGAAGCATGAGCTCCTACCAGCAGAAGCAGCCCTTTGTCCCTCCCCCTCAGCCACAAGGGGAGCAGGCCAAACAACCCTGCCAGCCTCCCCCTGCTGTGCCTTTTGCTCCCATCACCAAGGAACCATGCCACACAGCTGTGCCACAACCTGGAATCACTAAGATTCCAGAGCCCTGCCCCACTGCAGTTCTTGAGCCAGGATGTACCACAGTCACTGCACCAGGATGCACCGTGGTCCCGGAGCCAGGATGTACAACTGCGCTTCAGCCAGGACGCATCACTGTCTCTGCACCAGGTTACACTTCTGGCCCTGAAGCAGGATGCACCACAGTCTCTCATCCAGAAAAGGCCAAGGTCACTGAGCCAGGATACACCAACATTCCTGAGCCAGGATATAGCAAGTTTCCTGAGCCAGAGTACACCAAGGCCCCAGAACTAGGATACAGCAAGGTTCCTGAACCAGAGTACACCAAGGCCCCAGAACCAGGGTACAGCAAGACACCAGAGCCACACCAATCTAAGGTTCCAGAGTCAATCCCCTCAACAGTCACTCCAGTCTCCACTCAACGGAAGACCAAGCAAAAGTAATGTTGTCTATGCACAGAAGATGATGACCAGCTAGCTGCTAAATTCCCCGGCTCTTCTGCTTCTATGTCTGCTTAAATGTCCATAGATCTTGTAATCAATATGTTCTCAACTCAAACCAAAGGCTGTCTTATTTGTGATCTGAATTTCTGTGCTTCCCCCAGCACACTCTGAAGAATCCTCCGAGCCTCTGAATTAAGAAGAGTGTCTTTGTGCCGTGCTGGTCTGCACCCTCTCAGAATTCACTGGAAAAGGGATTCTGGATTAGATGAAATGTGCTTCTGCTCTTTCACATTAAATCACTTTTGTCTGCACTTTTTGCTGTGTGTCATTGGTTGACTCTTCCCCTTTCCTTGGCCTCTCATTGTGAGTCAGAACACAGGTGCAGGGAGGAGCCGGGATTGATGTCTTCACTTATTGCTGGTGCTCTGTGCTTGTGTGAGGCTGTGCGCACGCACACACACACAGAGTGTTTATGGAACAACTAGAAATTGTGTGATGGTACCCAAAACATGTCACACCGGGTGTCACAGCTTGACTATGGCTTCCCTAAGTGTGCTGAACTGGGTCACACCGGAGTATTTCATGGGCCCTGCCCCAGTTGGTTACAAGAAATAATTATTCTTACATATTTTAACTTTATATTGTGCCTTTCTTCTTTATTTTTCCTTTGTGTTACTCCTGATACACACAGGTTCATGCAGTGTCATAGAAAAACACTCACTGCACCTTTCTACACCCTCACATTGTCACCTATATGATCCACATTCGTCATCTCAGAATGGGTCATCTTCTGCTGGGGAGTCCTACAGGTGAACCAGCCCAAGGAAAAGAGGATTCCTGGAGCTCCCCACCCCACCCTGGAAATTTGCAACTATCTCTTAGGGTTATGATACTTAAAATGAACACAGTATTTGTGCTCTCTCCCTCCCTCTCCAATCCTTCTTCTGTCTCTTTCTCCCAGAATACCCCAAAGAACAGCTTTCTCCAGTAATTTCAAACACAAGGTGAATTGTAAGCAGTTATTAGAAGTACCTGGAGGCCAGGGAGATAGCTCAGTAGAATAAGCACTTGCCTGGCAAGGGAATAAGCACACGGGCCTGAGTTCAATCTCTGGTTCTGCCAAAATAAATAAATAAATAAACAAACAAATAAATAAATAAATAAATAAATAGAAGTACCTGATCCAGGTGAGGTAAATAATTGGTGACAAAGTTAGGAAGAGCAGGTTATTAGGCTAAAGTAAAATCACAAAAATGAAAGAAGACTTTAATAGCATCAAGGATACCTATTCCATTTTTTAAAATTATACTCAAAATATTTAATTAATATGTAGTCAAGAAACTGTTTCTGTATCCCATCAAGTCCAGTTTGTCATAGTTTTAGTTCTCCTACAGTCTGGTCTTCATGGTTTCAGGGGTGACTATCCAGGTTTATAGGGCTCTGTAGAATGATTCTGGGATATTAGAGAACTTTGTCCAGCAAAGAAAGGACAACATACAGTTTTGGAAAGACTTCACCAGTAACTGGCCAATGCAATTTCTTAATGGACTGAATGGTCTACAGTAAATAAGTGGCATGGGGAAGAAGCAAGAGCCTGCCTGGTGCTCAGCCACTTCCAATAGGGTTGGCAAGGTCTCCCACATATTTGGAAACTAAGATAAAAATCGTTCAGCGAGTTAATGCAAGGTGATGAGTCTTTATCAAACTAACAGGAGAGAACCACATTCCTTGCATATGTTATATGCAGACAGGTTGAGCTGGCTCCACAGTACCCCTGATTTCCGCGGTGGAAAGATCTAGAATGACTCCAAGACAAATCACAATTAAATAGGCCAGTTTTGGGTGGGGACACAGACTCGGTGACACATAGCTACGATGAATATAAAACAATGTACCTCTGTCACTTTTATTGTTTGGAGTTACTTTTTAAAAATGTATTTTATTGGAGAAAATATATGTGACAAAATTTATTTTAAAACATTTTGAAACTCGCAATTCTGTGACCTTTAATTCCATTTACACTGTCCTGCCTCTTCGTTAAATTTATGCATATTTGTGGACTTGTGGAAGATAAAGAAAAATTGTGACACTAAATTCATCCAAATATACACAATAGCTTTTTCTGTCTGATTTTTCTTTTTTTAAAAAAAGAAATATTTGTTTATTTACTTATGTATGCGTGGATACATTATTTATTTGGTACAGGGTCTCGCTAAGTAGCTGAGACTCATAGTGATCCTCCTGTCTCAGCTTCCCCAGGGTTGGGGTTACAGGTGTGACTACTGTGCCCAGCCTCTGTGACCAACATGGTGCACCTGGAGTTCTGGGGCCAGCACAGTATGGTACCAGGGATCAAACTCAGGCCCTTGCACTTGTTAGGCAGGCTCTTAGGTCACTGAACTATCTCCCAGGCCGTCTATCTATTTTTTTTAATGTTCATTTTTGACTGCTGTAAGTTTCCCTAGTGATGGGTAGTATATGATTATTATTTTATATTTATTTTATAGTATTCTGAAGATGTTGCTGAGCTGGAGGAAAACTATATGTTCTGTACAGCAATAAAACACTCCCGAGGTTCTGCACAGATGTCATATGCATGACCAAGGGTGGGGCCCCTGTTTGCCCTATATCTTTCCCCATGCAAGGACCATTTTCTTTTTCTTTCTTTTTTTTTGCATATTAATTTTATTGAGAAGCAAACAGCAATGAGACAGTTTCAAAACTGATTAATAGGACAATTTCAATAATTAATACATTGCATATTGTAGTCTTCTTAGTGTTTCTTCATAGTACAAGATGCAGACATGAAATCCTGTCCAAACACTATTACAACAAATCTTTCTTCTCACTGAATTAAGAGGGAGTAACTGTATATCTTTCCTAACTATTTTGTATATACAGATACAAAATGGCATGGACCATTTTCTGTTGTCCTTTTAGAAACTATGGGATACTCCAAGCTTTCCCTTAGAATACTTGGCCCTCTAATTTTGTCAGACAACTTCAACAATTAAAGTGTTAAATGAGAAATTGTTCCTTCCCTGTCCCAGCTCTTCTTTTCTTTATATACTCAATGAGGGGAACAGTGGGTCTGAGGACATTGTCTGCACAGTTTTCTTTGCATCTGGAGGTCATTTGTATTGGGAATAACTTGAGCCAGATGGATCCTTTCTCCTTTTTTGCCTCCTCACACACTGGAAGCAGTGGTGCTTAGGATTGGAAGGCACTCCCTTCCTCAGAAGTACCTGCAACACCCTTGGAAAGTATTTTCTAGAAGTTTGGGGGCAGCTGGAGACAGGTTAATTTTCTCAAAACTACCTGTGAGGCTCCCAAATTTGTGTCTATCTCTTTGTCATTTAAACATCACAGAGACAAAAGGGAGATAAGAATCACACACCAGATTCCTACAGAAAGCAACTGTAAGAAATATGATAGAGTATTTTAGAACTATGGGAGATAAGACATAATTATTAACAGTACACTAGCCTATACTTTATGCAATAGAAGTTATTTCTCATAGCTAAGTAAAAATATGTTTCAATTACGTATTTTGAAAGCAAATAAATTCACAAACATTTTGTTATAAATCAGCTGATGATGAGAATTTTAACCTGCCATTTTACCAAGATACATTACTTAAAAATGAAAATCAATTTGAAAACACCTAAAACTGTCCTTCCTATAATCATTTTATTTATTTAACATATTTTATAACATGGGAATCATGTATAACATGGGAGTCATGTATGGAAACATGTAGTAGCAATCCATGTTCTTAACCATTAAAACAAAACAAAACAAAAATCAAGGAAAATGTGCTACTCATGTTATGTATGTTTTGTCAGTTTAGATTATATTCTGTGAAAAAAATCACCTTAAAACCTATAAATTCATATAGTAGAATTTTAATTTTCTTTTATTTTATAATGAATACAAAATGGTAAAAATAAATTAGGAACAATACAAAATTTCATTAAACAAAGTAATAGGCATTTGTCAGTGTTGCTGTATTGCATGTTATCTTCAAGTTGGACTGGGATAGAGTTTAACAGCATACGCACCTGCTGGGCAAGCACAAGGTCCAAGTTCCATCCCTCATGTTGTAAAACAAAACTAAGCAAACCAAAGCACCAACAAACAAACAAACACAAAACAAAAAGTTATCTTCAAATTAGTTGCTTAAGCTACCAGATATAAACCTGCAAAACTGATGGAAAAAGGTTATAAGAAATTAAAAAGAAGAAAAAAATAAATTTAAGCATTCACTGCTCCTTTCAGTAGACCAGCAAAAATCAGTAGTACAATTATCCAAACTACCCTGTGTATATACATAAATATATATTTTTCCGTTCTGTCCTTGGCCCTTTCCCTCATCCAAGTTTTGAACAGATTCTTTTCTTTCACAGCATCTATTGTGCCTTTCAGATTTTATTTACTCTGTCAGGTTCTCACACTAGGGAGATAATAGTGTGTTTGCACACATGGGTCAGATTTATTTTGCTTACCAATACAGTCTCTACTTGAATCCATTTTAGAATTCTAACTTTCCCTGTTCATAGTCCTTTGTGTGTTGACAGGAACTCAGGCTCCTTCTATGAGTCATAGCCCTCACTAATCACTCCTTTCATTGTATTCTATTGTTCAGACCAGGAAAGAAGCAGGAGAGAAAGCAAACTTTCTCTTACATCCATGGATAATGTGTAGCCGCACTGAAGTTCTATTAGCTGGATGTGAACCACATGATCACCTGGTCTCACCCGAGTACATATGTGCCCTAAAATAGAAAAGAATAGGAAATGTGTGGCTTCTCACAGCTCTGACACTAGTCTTCTGATTGCTTATATTTGTTTGTTTCTTCTTTTCATACATAAACATATAAGTCTACTGAAGGTAGTGAGGTCTAGGGTCGTTGGGTCAAAAGGCCAGACCTCTCCAATTTTGCCACTACCCAATTTTTAGTCATGTATGAGGGACTGTATCATCGCACTAGAAATTTCCTTATGGAAAACAGAAGAAAGAAAGATAGCTAGAATCTGAGCCACAGAGATTCCGAAATCCCTCTAAGCAAGGTCGCAGCTTACCTGTCTATGGGCTGCTGGTACACTAGGTACTGTAAAAGGGAAATAATTTGTTCAATGGGAAGGAAAGACTGGGATGAGGAAAAGGACACAAGCAAGAAGGGAAAAGATACATTTAAGTATATATGCAGAATGGTTTGGAGAATTGTACTGTCAATTGCTGCTGGTCTGAGAGGAGCAGTACATCCTTCTTTTTTTCTTTCTTGCTTTGACTTTCTTACAATATTTTTATTATTGTTTTGTCTTTTCTTTAAACAAATCTTACATGTTTATATCTGGCACCTGAGCAAATAATTTGAAGACAGCGTCATGTACTACAGAAGCTATTGTTGAATTCCTATTCCTTTGTTTAGTGAAAACTTGTACCATTTCTTTTTTAAAACAATAATTTTATTGAGAAACAAATAGCAATGGACAGTTTCAAAACTGATTAGTAGGACAGTTTCAATAATTAATACATTGCATATTGTCTTCTTAGTGGTTATTCATAGTACAAGATGCAGACATGATATCCTGTCTCATTTCTAATGCTATTTTTATCTATCACTGTTTTGTATTCTTTTTTTAAAAAAGTCCTTCATATGACTTTTTTTTAGGACTGGGAATTGAACTCAAGTGCTTGCGCTTGCCAAGGAAGCGCTTATTCTACTGAGCTATCTCCCCGGCCCTTCTCATATGACTTTGGTTCCATTCTTTTGGAGATGTTCTTGGCCTCTGGGGATTGTTCCTTTCTCACTAATCTCTCTTGAAGTGGGTTGGATCTCCTCTTCTAGGGAGAGGAAGTTTACTATGCCTTTCCTGCTGTGAGATCATTTCAGGACTTTAAAATGCTCACAAGTTTTTCTCTACCTCAGCCAGTGGTTTTTTAAGATAAAATAGTTTATCCAAATTTTTGCATGCTTCTGAATGGTTTCCAGTCAACTCCCTTGACTGTAACTCTTCAAATTTCTTTCTAGGACCCATTTTCAGGCTATGCTCATCTCACTTCCTTTCCCCAGCTTCTCTTTTTCTCAGTCTGCTGTTGCTCATCACTGTTTGAAACAATATGGGCAGGGCAACGGCATCTTTAATCTCATTTTTTTTCTATCCAATTTATTCTTAATGGATCATTAACCAACTTTTTCTATCAAATTTTTATACTACAACCTTTTCATTCTACTTTCAAATGACTACTTCTTATTGGTGAACTCATGAATACTTTGTCAAAGAAAGCCAGCAGTGATCACTGCTCATCAAATCTCTGCATCTTTCCAGTTACTTCTTTTTTGCCCACAAATATACTAGGAAAATCATCTGCTTCTCAGAAAACAGACAAAACATTTTCCTGAGCATCTTATTTTAGCACATTTAGAGATGCTATGGAAAAGTGGACTCGAGACAAGCTGATGCCCAACAATATAGGGAACTCTCAATCATAAATGCACACAAAGCCAAAAGTGTCATTGCATTAAACAACAACAAGAAAAGAACTTCATTTTAGACGGATAGGGCAAAGGAGATAACCCTATTAGCTTTGAAACCAAAGAAAGGATCTATGATAAATTCTAGGCTAGGATTTTAGGTAGGAAATCAGTGAGGGATTTTACTTAACACGATATAGTACTTATATAATTCTTGACCAAAAAGACAAGGCATGTGCCATACAATTCCTAGCAAGGGGTATTTTCCCCTTTATTCAGTTAATTTCATATCAACATCATATTTTCATTATTATTTTGTGTATACTGCAATATAATACTACATATTATAATACAAGTATAGTATTATACTTGCAATACTACTGCATATTACACTTCATATTCTGCAATCTATAGTATAACTATTTTTCAAAAAAACCCTACAATTCTATATTAACAATTTGAGTAACTCAGTGGCCTTTGTTATCATGTGAAGAACTGAAGTTTGCTGAAGAGCATTTCCTTTGTTGGTAAGCTTCCTTTCTTAAAAAAAAAAAAAAAAAACTTTATATGTGAGTTTAGTCTTTCTTTACAGTTAACCCTTCCTTTTTAAAGTAGAAACTTCACCAAACTCTAAAACTCAAGGAATGTAATTAACCTGTGAGGACCTACATGGACATTCCTTCAGTGCAATTTACTCAGAGCTGATGCAGACCAAGAGCTCATGAAGGCCAGTGAGTGAAGAAGACTCATCATGCCCTTAGGAAGGCTGACAGCAGGGAGCAATATCTGAAGACAGGTTTACCTCCCCTTTAGCCCTTTGCCCCTTCCCACTTACTCTTTCCAACTCAGCCTCAGTCCCACTTAAACAGGCCAGGGAAACTCCAGTATTTACATCAGATGTTTTCCTACTGTCTCCATATAACATAATCTTCACCCACATAACCTTTTCAAAAAGAGATAAAATCACAATCCCTACCTTATCACTGTTTCTGATTGCTCACGCTACTGTTCTTTTCCCATGACATGTAATATGTAATTTCATGGTCATTGGAATTTTTATCATTTATTTCCATCCTCCTCTAAGCCATGTGAGCTCCATGAATTTGGAGACCTTGTTATTATTCACTGATGCATCCCAAGAGTCTAGAACTCTTCCTCTGTAATCTATTGGGCAAATGATGAGAAGAATTTTTTTCTTGGACTGGAATATCTTCAAAGCTTTCATTGTTACTAGCAATCCCTTGTAACTTGGAGGTTAAGCAGGACATCCAATGTTGAGCACATATTCCAAAAGGGAGGTGCTAGAGCTTGTCATTACCTGAAACTCCCTGAGTTGTCATCTGAGATGACTTGTATTTAGTTTTAGCAATAATTGATTTTGCTCAGTTTTGGGACAGTTCACTATACAGGTCTGAATTTCCCCATAAGGTTAAACCCGAATTTTTGAGACTCATATCTCTGTTGGATCAATGAGATTATATTTTAAGTATGAAACAGAATAATGATTGAACTTTTTGTTCTTTTTCTCATGTGATAGGTATATGATACAAAAATTATATCTATAAGACAATTGTGCTTTGTTTTATAAGATATTATTTTGAAGTAATCATAGAGAAGAAAGGTGGATGACATCAAAGTGAAAAAAATGTGAACAAGATTGTCTCCAGTTGAGAGATTCTTCCATGCTGACTTCAAAGAAGTGTGTACAAGGTCGTTCTTCTGGAGGACCTCTCTACTCATGACCAGTGTCCTTTCAGTTAAAATGAACTTCATGATAGAAAAGAAAATAAAAGATTTTGGCATCAAAAATTCACAGTTTGAACTGTCTTCCTTAATTTATTTCTCCTTTCATTTATGGAATATTTTTGTTGCTTAAGATAAGATTCATTTTCTTTCAATAGTGGTATATAAATAAAGAATCTTTGTAGTAAAAAAAAAAAAAGACAATTTCTGATGAGGAACTAGGAAGAAAGAAAAGAACCCAATGCCATAACATAGGTTTTAGGGACTGAAAATCTGCTTTTACAAGTAGGACAAATACTGCCCTGGATTATTAAGTAAGCTTGTTCCTCTTTATCAGAAGAGAGTCCATCGCCACAGCTATTCTTTCTTCCATAGATTTCAAAGTTGTGCCCTAAATGAAGTTTTATTAGTAGTACTGTTGCCTGTTGCCTCCTATAATTATAGTTGCTCAACGTATGCCATGTTCTTCCTAATGTCTGAGGGGTGGCCATTAAGTGCCTAGGATGTTGTACTTTTTACAAAGTCCACCTCATCACTGCCCCCCAATGTACAATTTGATCTTTTCCCAGTATCCACCTCCACTATAATATCTGCCACAGTCTTTTCCAATGAAGCCTCCTTTGGTGGGCCAGCGGTAGTGTATCTCCAAGAGCTAGAAAGGCCTCGTAAGCTAGCAGGGCCAAAATGCCACAAGACAAATGGATAGTTGCTTTCATGGTGCTCCACTGAATTTTCTTGAAATCCTGCTGTGGTGAGAGGGAGCATTTTTCAAGAAGCTTAGGCTTCTGATCTCATTGAGGTGAAGTTTAACACAGAAGGCTTCTTTCTGGAATGCAATGCCCTGAAATAGTCTATGAGTGACCTCAATCTCGACTTTTCCAGAGTTTGAGAAGAAAAAAACAAATCAAGCCCAAATTTTTTAAAAATTTTAATTTAATTGTTTCTTTTTGGTTTTTTGAGTCTCACTATGTAGCCCAGGCTGGCCTTGAACTCACGTGATCCTCCTGCCTCAGTCTCCCAAGTCCTGCTATTACAGGTATGTACCACAAAGCCTGGCTAGTCCAACTTTCTAATAATCAACTTTCTACAGCTGATTTTCTGTGCTCTATATTAATTTCTGCCTGAAGAATTATTATGTTTACACATCTTCTTGGATTATGTTTCTCTCTCAAGATTGTCATAACTTGGCTTCTATAATAATTTGTATTTGACACTTAAACTCATGGGTAAGGAAATTTGGGGGATGTGAAAGAAGGAAACCTGAAAAGGAAGAAATATCTATTCAAGGTGGAATAATCTTTTATACCTCACCAAAGCAACTGATGGTCATATCCATGGGACATTCAGAGCTTCACTAAGAGATGATGTCACATCCCTTTATCCTGGAAATGAAAACCTTTATCTGAGGTTTGTCTCATTCCCTTCAGTGCCAGCATTGGCCAAGTCTACCCATGTGTGTTTCCTTTCGCATCCCTCCATGTTGTACACACATAAAAACAGTGTTTTCCATGAATATCATGTGTTGTAGTTTCATAGGAGCTTTGGATCAGAAAGGGAGGGATATGCAGCATGGTCCTATAGACCAACTTTGTCAAGAGGCTGTTCTTCCAAGCCTAGATGGATAGTGTTATATGACTACACCTGATTAAGCCATGAGGCAGAGAGAATAGTAGGAATGTTTATAAGGTATCAAGGTATCCAGTAGGTTCAACAAAGGTCATGACTAGATTAAGAAAATTAGTAGTAACCGCTCATGATAAGGACATCAGTGTGAAGGTCAGAGGCATGTGAGGAGGTGTCAGTTTCAAACAGCAGCTGTGTGGCTTACCAAAACAAGATGGCTCATCCTGAACTGCTGGTGAAGAAATTGGGCTCTCAGTATAGTAGAAAGATCCTTTATATACAAACTAGTTAGTGTGCTTAGAACAACAGAAAATAAAAGAAGAAAATCCAAAAGCTAGACTAAGAAAAATCTTGACTGGGGGAAAGAAGGCAGAAGTCAAGTACATGCATCAGCTCAAAATGTAAAGAGAATATTAAATATGAGATCCCTTTGCACCAAGGGATTTGGTTGCATATGAAGATGCAACCTCCGAGCTGAGGCTCAGGTCAGCCATGTCCTCGTTCTGGTGCAAGGACATAGAAGCAGGAAGCAGGTGGCCTTAGATCTGAGAATCCCATCGTGTGGACACCGTGGTGTTCCTGAAACTCCTTTTCAGGGTTGTAGGAAGGGATTTTGAGTAAGGAGAGTTTTACACCCAAGCCTAGAGGAATGCAATTGACACAAGATTCCTTGAATGCAGGTACGGTGCCAGAAATGACCTTGACCTAAAAGAAGGTGACCATTTGGACTCTAACAGAGAAAGAAATGGGTGGGCAAAGCAGCAGAGGCATCTATCTCTTGTTGATTCCTTACTACTCTTCTATCTTAAATCATGAGGCTTGTCACAATGAAGTGTATCCTGCATGAGAAACTAGGTTGGGCCAATGAGATAGCTCAGTGGACTAAGTGCCTGCTTTAAAAAATTCAGGGGCCAGGGTTTGATCCCCAGTCACACATGTCTCGCTGAGTCTGTGTGTGGTGGCGCATGCCTGTAATCCCAGTGCTGGGGAGTCTGAAAACAGGAGGATCACTACAATTCCAAGATGCATAGTGAGACCCTATACTAAATAAATAAAAAACAAACAAATGAGCAAAAAAAGAAACTATGTCATTCTCAAAGCAGCATCTGGTATCTTACAAATACCATCCATCCATCCATCCACTCATTCACTTATTCTAAAACTGTTAGTTCTCCAACATGTCAGGCTCTACTTGGAAATGGAAAGAAAAACAATGGTTTGGGGGACACGGTGAGGGAGGTCTCTGGTAATGACTGGTTGGTTGTGAGCTCAGGCACTCGTGGGAGATGACACAGCTGTGGACCTGTCAGGTGCTCCAAGCATTTAGCTAAAAAAAAGTAAGGAGGGAGGGACTTGGACTTGCTGTTGGAGGATAAGGTCTGACGTAATTGTCATAAGGTGACATAATTGTCAGTAAGTGCCAAAAAGATGGTCATGCTGATAATTTCATCATAAAAAGCTGAGTTAACAGGTGGATTCAGGGGTGAATCATATCTGACAGGGAAGGAGTAGACACGGCAGCTGTGGAAGTCCCATTTCCTTAAGGCAGGGCTTGTCCCCTACATAAAAAGCCAGTTGACCGAAGGAACCACATCAGACCCAAGTGATCTGACCATCTGCCTTGTTTGTGCACCAGGTAAGTCTCTTTATCTGGAACTTTTTAACCATTCACTCTAGGCATTTAATTTTTATTGGCACCTTGTAGACATTTTGACGTTTCTCCGCAATACTGAAATTTGGCTGTAGTAATATAGACTGTTTATCTGAATTGTGCTCTAGAAATGCCTTTGCTTTGACAGTAATTGTTTTTTGAGCTTAAAGAGACTTCAGACATGCTTGGTTCTTCCCAACCTTGCCTGCTGTGGTAGTGAGAAGAGAGTGGGCTGCTGAAGGACCTAGAGTTCAGTTTGAAACTGGGCGAGACTGCCAGCCCAGATCTAGAGGGCTTTTGCTACTCTTACCTATGTTGTAATTTTAATACAACATTATTCTTTCAGCAAATATTTTAGTGACACCTTATTTCATGTGGCCATTGCTAAAGAATAATTTTGGCTACAGAAAATTTACTCCATGAAGCTAGACTATATTTAGGAGAAAAAGAGTTAAACTACAATGAAGTGAATGATCAGTGTCAGGTAACAAGGGTGAGTGCGGTGCTGTCACAGGGAGGCAGGAGGCTTCTGGAAGGCTTACTCTAGAAGGCCTGCTCCCAACGTGCTATGTGAAGTGATCTGAAGCGGCTGGGCAACATTCAGAGGGGCACTTGAGGCAGAGGAGCCAGGCCCCAGGCATGATCCCGTGGGGTCATACAGTGGCCAGTTATCCTTTGCATGGTATCAGAAATGAATGTGTAGGTTGAGGTTTGTTTTTGTTTTTATCAAGTAGCATCATAGTTCCATGTGATCCAGGGCTGTGAGCATCGTTTTGTGCTGTGCTCCTAGTGGGTTAGGCTGTGCACACTAAAAGTGAATGCAAGGGAAAGCCCTGCTTCTGTGGAGTAGAACAGATCACATTTAGGTTCTATCTCTTCAGAGACTCGAAATCATGAAAGCATTCTTTAGGGTAGAAAAGGATAAATGACCCATGCTTTTCCACAGACCTGAAGTGACATGAAGCATGTCTTCTTTCTGAATGGCTCCCTGTTTAAATCATCTCTTCTCTGCCTAGGCCCAACCACTGTGGAAGCATGAGTTCCCACCAGCAGAAGCAGCCCTGCACCCTCCCAGCTCAGCTCCAGCAGCACCAGGTGAAGCAGCCTTGCCAGCCTCCACCCCAGGAGCCATGTGTCCCCAAAACCAAGGAGCCCTGCCACACCAAGGTGCCTGAGCCCTGTCAACCGCAGCCTGAGCCCTGCCAACCTCAGCCTGAGCCCTGCCAACCCCAGCCTGAGCCTTGCCACACCAAAGTACCTGAACCCTGCCAACCTCAGGTGCCTGAGCCTTGCCAATCTAAGATGCCTGAGCCCTGCCAACCTCAGGTGCCTGAGCCCTGCCAACCGCAGGTGCCTGAGCCCTGCCAGTCTAAGATGCCTGTGCCCTGCCCTCCTAAGATGCCTGAGCCCTGCCAGCCCCAGGTGCCTGAGCCCTGCCAACCCCAGCCTGAGCCTTGCCATCCTAAGGTGCCAGAGCCCTGCCAGTCTAAGATGCCAGAGCCCTGCCATCCTAAGGCTCCAGAGCCCTGCCAGTCTAAGATGCCAGAGCCCTGCCACCCCAAAGTGCCTGAGCCCTGCCAGCCCAGCGTTCCAGAGCCCTGCCAGCCTAAGATGCCTGTGCCCTGCCATCCTAAGGCTCCAGAGCCCTGCCAACCTAAGATGCCTGAGCCCTGCCATCCTAAGGCTCCAGAGCCCTGCCAACCTAAGATGCCTGAGCCCTGCCATCCTAAGGCTCCAGAGCCCTGCCCCTCAACTATCACCCCAGCACCAGCTCAGCAGAAGACAGCCCAGAAGTAACGTGCTCTACGGCAAGGTCCTTGAGGAACGGATCACTGGATACAGAATCCCCTTTCCCATTCTGCTTATAGATCCCAGTCACTTTGTAACAGCACGCTGTCACCTTAAGTGACAGCCCCTCTCTCATCTGTATCCTAAAAATATGAAGTTTTCTTTTCTGTACACTTGGGGCCTCGGAGCCTCTGAGGAACTTAGTACGTGAACTAGTTCTCAGCTGCTCAAAACTTGGCTGAAGAGGGATTTAAAGTGAAAATAAGTGATTCGGTTTTGTTTTGCTCCATTAAATGCATTTTGATTCCATTCTTGAGTGTGTGTGTACTCAGTTCCTTCATTCTATTTCCTCATGAAGCAGGAACTATTCAGAAAGCATCTGACCCTGGAACTGGGCTGGAGGAGTTCTCCAGAGAAGCGCTCCTGGGCTGACAGAAGGTTGAGCAATGCTGCCCCACAGTGTTGCTTTGGGCATGCACACCTGGAGCAGGGCTATCCTACATACTCAGGGAGCCCACTAGGGTTTTAGTTAATACCTGTCCAAGCTGACTCCAACTTGCCCTTCTCCTGCATCTGGCTTCCAGCTTGGATTACTCAACAGAGTGCTACTTATTTTAATGGCTGTTGTCCCTACTTATGTGAATGTGTTCTTCCCGATTTGATTCTTCCAAGTGCCTGCAATACAGATTGCCCAGATTTCCACGCATACTGGAAAACTCAGCCGCCACAGCACTACCAGCAGCTTTCCAATCTCTGAGTGTCAAATCTGAACCAGAAAAGAGATGATTCACAGTGCTTATGAGAGGTGGTTCCCCATCCTACAGCGTGCACCTTGCTCCCCATCTGTGCCATGGTGAACCTCACGTACAAACTCCGCCCAACGGACTGCGAGTCCTCACAGTGGCACACAGCAGCCATCAACCAGCTAAGGGGAATGAAGACGTTTAGGCTCACCCTCATCTGGAGTATAAAAACCATTAGTTTGAAAGAAATAGACATCAATACCACATACATACATACATATATGCTGCATTTATAGAAAAATCTATTACTTTTTAAACTCTTAACACATTTAACTGATGCATAGTTGTATATAGAGATGGAGCACAGTATGATAAACCTAAGTACATATACTATATGCAATACACAAATGAAGGTAATTGGAATTTTCATCTTATAATCATTTCTTCATAGCTTTGGGTTTCAAACTCTCCTACTTCTTCATAAAATATACAATATTCTAATTTAACTACAGTATTCCCACTGTGCTGTAAAACACTGTAGCTTATTCCTCCTATTTTATTACTTGGAGACAAAGTCAATTGTCTTGCAGGAGAATAAAAAGAGTCATAATTTCCATCTCTTGGTTGTAAAATGAACTAATGAAAAAGCCTACTAAAGTTTGGTGTAACTCCAAACACTTGGACACTTTTGATCATGGTGTTTTCCTCCTTCTTTCAAAATATTAGCCTGCTTGAAAAATGTTTATGTGAAAGTGATGTCACCTTGAATGGCTTCACGCTTAAGCAGTGTTTAAGACTTACAGTCATATCCAAGGGAATGCCGCTCAGCACCACAACCAAGTAATCAAAATGAAAACACAAGCTAAAAGAAACAAACAGAAAGGTTGTGCTCTAATTATGCTATGTTAATAGTCCTCCAAGACTAGCTAAAATAGCACATGTCCTTTTAACTGAGCCCAGGGGCAATGGACTGTATTTCCTCCTCATTCCCATGTGGATTGCTCCATGTAGTTCCTTCCCTCATGAGCTCAGCCTCTTAAAGAACTTGTCCTCCACTGAATGAGAGCAGGAAAGTGTTCTGAATATGGATACCTGATATAGGGTATCACTTGTAACCAGGAAAGATATACACCCCCACTGTTCTGCCTCTGCCTGGGTAGAACTTAGGTACAAGGCCCTATTGCCCTTACAAGGACCAGCAGTGAAGACTGTGACCGACCATGAAGGGCACACCAAAATCTATGTTTACAGTTGTGTCCAGAATAAAACATAGATTTTGGTGCGCCCTTCATGGTTGGCCACAGTCTGCACTGCTGGTCCTCAAACACCACTCCTCTTGTGTCATAGGTAGAACACAACTCCCTCAGGGAGAGTCTCCTGTCCAGATCAAAATCTAGGGTCTCTGAGAGACATAGAATTTTCCACACCATGTCTTTATACAAAGACATAGTCCAATGTCAATGAAAGATATGCACAAATTACTTCTTCCTGCTTTTCAGCATGCACTGGTGGGGCACACTCAGAGAATTAGGTAGAAATTAATTCATACCAAGGGAAGTAATACATCACAATAAGTAGTTGCTGGGCTTCAACATTCTGAAATTCACTCAGAAAAACACTGTGAAGCCACATACACACAGCCACCACCCTGAAGCCAGGATCCCCAGTAGCATCTCTTTGTTAAAGTCTTGAGTCTGCTCCCTGTAAGTGGTTACTACAATGTCCACAGGACTGGAGATTGTCCCTCATGTCCCAAGCAAGTGTGGTTTCAAGGCTCTCAGATACATGTTTTGTTCCTTTGACATCTAACCTGTGAGTCAGGTAGGGAATGTAATTTTCAGAAGTTTAATAGCCTCCTAATGTACTTCCAACCAGTTCTGTACACCAGTAACTAAACCAAATTTCTTTCTCAGAAAAGAAATCCTCTTGGGCTTATCTTATTTATCTTTTCTAACATAAGAATACTAGAGGTAATAAATAAATTCAGAAAGGTAACATGATATAGTATCAACATACAAAAATTAATAAAGCTCTTGTACACTAATACTGAACACACAGAGAAAAAAAGTTAGAGAAAAACCTCATTCACAATTATACCAAAATAATTACATACTTAGAAATTAAAGTCACAAGGAAAATGAAAGCACACTTTAAAGAAAACTATAGTACTCTGAAAAAGGAGATTAAAGAAAACATCAAAAAAATACAATGAAGACTGGGTGTGGTGGCCCTCACCTGTAATCCCAGGGCTTGGGAGGCTGAAAACTGAAGGATCACTATCAGTCTGATCTATGCAGTGAGACCCTAGAGGCCCTGTACAAAATACAAAAAAAAAAAAAAAAAGTATGATGTCCCCTTTTCCTGAAAAGGTAGAACCAATATTGTTTAAAAGGCCATATGACCAAAATTGATATAGGTTTAATACAATTCCTTTCAGGTCATGTTTTGCCCCACCAATGAAGGGGTGCAGAACTGTCTTCCAAAGGTGCACTCTTTTGCTTTCATCAGCTGAACGCTCTCTGAGCCTAGTGAGGTGGTGAAGTCCATCAGGATCCCACACATCTCCTAGTGCTGAAGATTGTTCAGGGAGGCAGGCACGTCAGATGACTTGCACAACAGTGCCACCACTAAGCCACTGCTTAATTCCAATCTTCCACTGGCTCTGTTGTCCAGAAACATTTCTTTAAGAGTCAGAAAGTCTGCCAACATGAGCAGCACGTGAAAGATGTCACTAGTTACGTCCTTTTTATGGTTCTATAACTTTTTGATGAAAGCAGATTCAATCCTGGGGTCTGCTCTAGTAGCAGTTCCTCAGTATACTTTTCCTCTACAGAAATACACTGAATAACAATGGGTGTAATACAATGAGTTTACCTTCCTGTGTCTTCAAACTCCTAGTAGTGCTTGTTCATGGAATTTCCCTGCTGAAACCCATCTTCTGTATTATTGTCTTCTAAATACTCAGCCATGACATCAAATCTGCGTCAGAGGCAGAGGAGGACAACACTAAGTTCTACTCCTCCAGCTCGGCTATGCCACAGAGCTGCCCCTCCCTTCAGAGTCCGCATTTAAGATTGTCAGGCTGCCACCTGCCACCTGCCAATGTCTGCACCATTTCATATCTTAAATACCATTTTTCAATGTCTTCAGTCATTACAAAGATAATCAAGTTTGCATTGGTTCTAGGTTTTTAGAATCAAATTCAATTTTAGCTTAATTCTGTAGCCAAATAATTAGTCTAGGCAGATTGAGTAAACAACTAAAGTTCTAGATTCTTAATGGAAAATTCTGAATGTGGTGATTCATCTCCCTCTTTATTCAGTCTAGAAAATAATTTTTTTCACATCATGGTGAGATGTATATAAGGTAATTTTGAAACAATATGTTTCTGTATTCAGAAGCATTAAGTGTATGCAAATGCCATGCGACATTTAACACTGCCTATTTCTAGAAATTTTAAGACTGTGCCTCTGCTCCTACTGAAGAATTTCCGAAGCTTCCCTATCCCCAGCCACTGATCGCCTGCACTCTACTTTGGGGTCTATGAACTTCACGATTCTAGTGACCTTGTCGAGTAGAACCATGCAGTGTTTGTCTTTTGGTGTCTCACTTACTTTGTTGACTGTAAGGTTTTCAAACTTCACCCATGCTGTGTCATGCATCAGCACTTCATTCTTTATAGTTGAATAATATTCCACATTACTGTATGTATTCATGGAATACTGCATGATATTTCATTACAGTCCATGTATATAATGTTCAAATCAGGGTAAGCCTATCTATCACCCAAGTAACAGAGCCTTCATCATTTCTTTATGTTAAAAGCAGTCAAAATCCTTTCTTCTCAGCCTTTTGAAATGTAACATATTATTGTTATTTACACTTTAATAGACTATTAAAACATTTTTAACCTGTAACATAATGCACAGTGAATATCCTCTCCCCATTCTGCTTTCCCTATAGCTCTACCAAGCATATGGTGACCACCATACATATGACTGTCAACTTTTAAGAGCTCAATATTTTATATTCCAGGGGCAGAATATAGCTCAGCATCTTAAGTACCTATCTGGAAAGTGCAAGGTCCTGAATTTCATCCCTGGTACAAAAAAATTATATTCCAGTTTTATTTTTTTCCATAATTTTATTGAGAGACAAATAGCAATGAGACAGTTTCAAATCAAATAGGTAGGACAGTTCCAATAATCAACACATTGCATACTGTCTTCCTAGGGGTTATTTGCTGTACAAGATGTAGACACGATATCCTATCTACAAACACTATTATAACAAGTTCCTCTATTCATTAAGAGAATGTAACTATATATCCATCCTAACCACTTTGAATACACAGATACAAAATGGACATTCATTTATATATCCACTTTTTTGTTTAGTTCTGTCATTTGAATATTATAGATGTGTTAAATCAGAAAAATATTCTAAAAGAGTCCAGTAATCCATAATAGTATTGAGTCTTCAGCTTGACTGCAGTGTCAGAAATTGTTGACCTAAGTCCCCTACAGCTCAACATAACAACATGGCTTTACTTCTTATACTTCGTTTTTATACTTTTCTGCTGGATGGATAAAACAAGACCTATGCAACAAGAGTTGTAGCTTTTGGATCTGATATGGTCAGTGAAATCCCCTCAGGATTTATCCTGAGATCCTGTACCTCAGGTTGTAGATCCTTGGTCAGTGTCAGTCATGTGGATGAGTCACGGCCATTGCTTGGCCATTGTGCTCCCTGTGAAAGCCTGAGAGAATGTTTACTCTCCATGTGACTCTCCTTAGGCACACTATATATCATCAATCACTTTCCTCTCTGGCTCCATAATCTCCTTGATCAGAAAACTTGGGACACTACTGAGTTACATGATGTTACAGTACAAGATCTCATATGTCCTGAGTCTTAATTGACCTTGGAAGGCTAGGGAAAAAATGTTGGCTTTCCTTGCAGCCCTCCTTTTTCTCCAATTTTGGTCTGCAAACTTAGGTTGTTAACCCTCCAGAAGAGAAGCTTATTGTTATTACCATACAACCTAGGCTGTTAAGCTTAACCTCACTATCTATATTCCAGTTTGAAATAAGATCACACCACATGGTCTTTCTATACTTTGTTTAATTCACTTAAGGTATTGCAATCCATATCTATCCATGTGGCCACACATGGTAGGATTTCTTTTTATGACCAAATAGTATTTGAATGCGTACATCAGATTTTCTTTCTCATTGTCATTGATGAACACTTAAGTGGAACATTATTTGTAAAGCAAAATAGAAATTAAAATATATTTGTAATTATATCAGCCAAGTATTATAAATTTCAAGAAGTTGTTATAGGTATTAACTATTTTAATGAATCTTGGCTAAACTTTCATCATGTTTAAAAAGTTTTATTATAATTAAAAAAAATTTTTTTTTCAGAACTGGGGATTGAACTCAGGCCCTTGCGCTTGCCAGGCAAGCGTTTATTCTACTGAGCTAACTCCCCAACCTTATAATTTGAATATTTTATAACATTCTTTTTCTATCACATTTTCTTTAATCATTTTATGAATTATGCAATAAATGGGTGTGGTGATTTTTTGGGCAAATTTCTGAAATGATGAATGACCTTACCTTCAGGAATAAAAGCATTGGGCTGGCCAAATAACTCAGTGGATTAAAATGCCTGCAAGCAGGTGCAGGGGCCAGGGTTCAATCCCTGGGCCTGCCATGCTGACTTCGTCCCCAGTGCGTGCTGAGACAGCAATTGGGACTGGGTGTGGTGGCATGCACCTATAATCCCAGCTCTTGAGAGGCTGTAAACAGGTGGATCGCTATGAGTCTGATCTAGTAGTGAGACCCTGAACAACCTGTAGATCCTTCCCTAAAATACAAAAAAAAAAAAAAGAAAAAATGCAATAAAAGCAGAAGACAGTCAGACAATGAGATTTATATCTTAATCTATCTGAGTATACGAGGAAAATTTTATCACAATTCCTTTGACTTTATTTTCAGATATATTTGTATAGTTTATTCATTTGTAGGGCCTTTTTGTTTAATGCTATATAATGTATACCAGTAAAAAGTGAGATAAATCAATATTGAAAAAACTTTTTCTTGACATTTTTAAAATAGTTATGCTACATTATGGAACTCTATACATTAGTAAATCAAAGTTAAGCATCAAGAAATAAGATTAAAACAAATATGATTTTACTCAGCTCTAAAATATTATAAGGGTAAGTTAATTAGATACATATAATGGTAAAAGATAGATATATAAGACCCATGATGTATGAATGCATGTGTGTTTGTGTGTGTCCACAGGTATGAATTATCATGCATTCCTGTCTCAGGTACAGTATGCTAAAACTTGGAGAAACATGTATTGTTCATCTTTTGGCAGCTGGGCTTGTAGCTTACCATGGAGGAGCTCAGAGTGTTGTTACTACCTCAACGTCTAAGGTGACTGAAGCCTTCATGACTTTAGTGTCTGGGTTGCCATGATGGACAGCTCTCCTGAGTGTCCTGTATGCGGAAGAGTCTTGAGCTTTAATCACTATTATGTCACTTGACATGAACCACACTTCACCAAGCAATTCTCATATTTTGGATGATAGAACTCAACGTTTGTTTACAAATTTGTGTTTCAGTCATGAGGCTCTGTGGAGTAGTGAGAAAGGCATTGTGTGAGGCACTTTTGATGTTCTTTGAACACTGGCACGTGTAGCACTCAACATGACCCACGCATGGATGACATTATGTGTAAACAGCTGACCTCAGTCCTGCAAGAGCCATGGCCAGTTGTAATCTTGATATAAAACACCTTTGCTACTGTAAGGAGCAGTTACAGTTCTAGGAATCTGCCAATTCTAGGCTGGGCTGCAATGACTCAGTTTCTACTGAAATTTCTGGAGCATGTGTGGTGACTGCACGGAGATTGGGAGTCTTTCCTCTTCTTCTTCTTCTTCTTTCTTTTTATTCTTTTCTTTCTCCTCATCCCTGTGAAAACCATACTCATAGACTGCTTCCTGATTACTCAGCTAAGACAAAGAAGCTCAACGATCATCCTATAAAATGTGTAGCTCTCAGGATTTAGTCAACCTTAGTGATGGCACGAACAGTTTTAAAAGGGTAAAAGGGCTGACCTCTGAACATATTGCTCGTGGTGGGGCAAAAGACAGTCCATTTGAGAGGAGGGTCACTTAAGTTTTCTTAAACTATAGATAAACTCATGCCCTCACCCCTCACATGTAGCTAACTCTAAACCCAATTACAGAAATCCAAAGTCATAAAATAAAAACAGGACAAATTGGATAATTGTGAAAAAATCAAATCACACTGTTCCTATGGCAGATACATGCTCAACAGTGTGTGTGAAATATAAACATTCTTGTAAAATTCCTGAAAATTAGGTAATATGGTTACTATGAAATCTGAAAGCATATAACCTGAAAGCAAAGTTCAGGTGGGGATCGACATCTCTGGGAGTTCTGACCAAAATGCAGGGAATCAGTCTTTGTGAGCTCACAGTAAAAGCTTCCTTGTTCTTTCCACACTATTCGCTTTTGTAGGGGTTCTTTGCTCACTGCCATCTGCTGCTTCCATAACATATGTCCTGAGTGAGCAAGAAACATTTGGGGGAGTGAGAGGAAAATAGAGTGGGCTGAAAGTCATGTAGGGCAGAGAACAAACACATAGGCAATGTTAAAAATGTCCTGTTGTTCACAGAGTTAAAACCTGGAAAGAGTGTGAGAATAAGCCAACTAGAAGATGAGGCCAACTTCACGTCTCTGTCACAATTTATATCCTTAGTAATGTGACCATCACCCCTCTCCAAACCTACTCTTAATAATTTATATGACACCCTTTGAAATTTTACAACTTATTCTTTACTAGAAGGAATATCAAGGGGACTTGATATAGGTATAGTTCAAGAAGTAAGTTTATAGAATGAATATTTGTGATTTTTACCTCCTTTTAATAGATTCTTTACAGTTGTGATTGAGTACTTCTTTTACAAAAGGGGGAAGATAGGTCATACATTCTTGAAAAAGGAGGATAGCACTGAGTAGGATGGTTCCACTCTGAAATCAAAGGCTCTAATCGCAGAAAAGTACATGTGCAGGTAGGGAGAATATAGCATTAAAAAGAGAACAACGTGTCACATTTGGGATCATCTACATGAAGGACAGAGGGGACAAACTTTCAGCCTCAAACAGGATCAACAGCTCAGTGAAGTCAGTGTCCACTCTGAAAAGTAAGAATTACTTTCCTCTGCACACAGATAAAGCTGCAAACCATACAGGAGACAGGACTGGCTGCAGGAATATACAGCTTGGTTTCAGCAGAACAGGAACAAGACCCAGGTGGTTTTAGCTCTTACTTTTCTTCCAGCTCCCTTGGAAAATTGTCTGGTGAAAGGGGAGATACAAATGGGTCAAAGTAGCACAAATAGACCAAGAAGTCTTGAGATTAAAGGAAGCTGAAGAACAGACTTTTTGTCCCAAATCAAGAAGATAGTCTTTGACTGACGTATTTGCCAATTCTCCACCAGTCATCAGATAACTGAAACTTACTGCTAGGCAGTAAGGCCTCTGAGTGACTAGGGTTCAGCATTCCATGGAGATGCTGGAACAGTATGTTTTGTGTTTTTCAGAGTTTCTGCCAAACCCATTATGAATGGATTTTCATTTTGATGAGGGAATTGCTGGGATATACCAGTGTTCAGAACTTAGCTTCCCCCCGCTGGGAAAGCCCTATGAAGAGGTCCTCTATTGCATGCTTATCACACTCCTGGTACTCAAGACCCAATCTGCCTTGGAGAACCTAGTGAGTGTGACTTCTTGATTTCTCTGTGTCTTATTCTTGTCAGTTACTGAACTTTGCAAGGACACAACAACTTTGGTGGGCTCAAAGTATGATCATGTGATGGATAGTATTTAATAGAGGGAATTTAAAGCTGGGAATTTAAAACAGTGATATATCAGCTTAGTTTTCCTTTACTGGTAGGTAGATTGAGGCCCATATGGGAAAACAAGATGACATGCAGAGTGCTTTTTTATTACAACAGAACAAGATTTTTCTGTACTTTTCTATATATTTCCAGTGTCTCTTTGCAAGTTTTATGTTTTAGCACCTATGAGATCCTCCAGCTCTTCTTCAAGTTCCCTTTGTTCTCTACCTAGTGTGTCTACAGGAACTTCATAAGAGTTTGAAATTTCTGACTATCTTTTGAAGATGCTATTTTGCCCAAATGAATGTACCAGGGTTTTGGCATAAAGTATTTTATGTAGGAAAAGTGCACAAGATAAATGAAGGTTTTACCTACACCTAATAAATTGCTTAGTACAAGAAGCCAGAAAGTTGTAAAAAGGAAGTTGAGACTCAAGACCATTCTGAAAGAGACCAATAATGTAGCCTGATAGTACAGAAAATTTTTCAAATGTTTTGTAAGGGATCCTATATTCTTCACATTGTCATATATTTGTCTCAGATTCTGAGACTCCAGAATCATGTTTTATCAGCAGCAGCAGTGCCAGTAGCCTTG
>NW_004524624.1:7647103-7648923 GCF_000260255.1 Octodon degus | reverse complement strand
AATAAATAAATAAATAAATAAATAAATAAATACTTTGTCATAAAGCAAGAGTCAAATAATACTATGACAAACTTGTATGGGATGCATAATTGATGAGACACATAATTTCCTTAGAACAGTGCCTGAGACCTAATTAGCACTTAATACATGGATGTGTGCTAGCAAAACATGACCTTCAGCACCATCTCCAACACCCACGTATTTGCTTCGGTAAGTGTGCTTCATGTAGCCAGTATAACAGAAATACAATGTATTTTATTTTCAATTTTAATTTTTATTAGTTTTCAATTATTATACTTTATTTAACAGTACTAGGGTTTGAACCCAGAGATTCCCGCTGACTACACTCACAGCTGTTCTTTAAATTTGTTTATCTTCAGACAGGATCCGCCCAAATTGCCTAAATTAAACAAAAGCATGACCTCCCCCTGCCTCAGCATCCCAGAAACCTTGTATTTTGTGCTTGTAGCAACACAGTAGACTAGGAGAAAAAGATGTTTGAGCTTCATTATTTTTTAATTTTCTAGTTAAACTCACTGTTCTGTGAGATATTGCAGATACAGATTTTTGGGAATTGGTGGAACATGGTGTGTAAAATTATGCTTGTCTTTAAAAATGCAGGTAGCAAAGAAGAAGTTGGAGAAAACAAAGAAAAACAAAACATGTAGTTTGCCGTCTTTATACATGGGCAATCTCCTTACTCTAACAACCCACAAAACTTCAAGGTCATCTTACTTCTCTTCTCAAAGTAATCTCTGGAGATCCCATAGGTGCACGATGTTGAAGTTTTCAATGTTTGCTTACATTTGCAAGTTTCCTGCCTGTGTACAGCCCATGTTCTCAATGCTGGGCCCAGAAGTTCAGTAAGTTCCGAATAAATGCTATGGAAATGCTTCCTTGTGCTGCCAAGTAACCAGAAAGGGGAAAGGAATAGAAGGAGGAGAAGCACTCCTCAGCTTGATAAAGTGAGAAACATGGTCTACCATTCAATTACAAATGCTTGTGTAGTAGAGTATGAGCCCCTGGAGACAGAAGTGAGTTTCAGTGATTCTTCAAGTAACACCTAGCATCTTCCCCAAGAAGGCATTTCTTAGATCTTGATGGCTGCTGAGAGGTCAAACCTTGAACAAATGTTACTACATATTGACCAGAAAGACATACATTGAACACACCTTTCTGAAGATGTCCTGTGTAACCACCCAGCATGTATTGCTCCTGAACATGAGTGGAATTCTCATAGCAAATAGGAGAAAGGAATAGTCTTGCCAATGTCAGCCAAATTGATGATAGCCGACTGCAGAGGAAAGCAAGGAAAGCCACGTAGTCTGCAAAGGATGGATTTTTGAGATCACACAGATTTCCTGGACCTTGAATGGATGTTGGGTCTGCTTGTTAGGAGGTCTTGGACTTTCTCAGAGTGCAGAAAAGTTTCTCCTATCAACACTATCAAAGGACGTTTTTTTTTTTAACCTGATTTGCTGAAATTCAAGAAGAAACTCTCATTAACAGTAAGAGCAGTGCGAAGAACTATTCCTGACATCTTCTGTGTCCTTAGATTAATGCCCTGCTCCCATCCATGTCCAAATTCTTTAGTCTCACACTCATCTCCAAGGTTCTCAGGAATGACACCCTGTCCCTAGTTACTTGGAGCCATTTCTGTAGCTCACACAATCCTATAACCAAAAGGAAGCCATCATCTTGCCTGCCAGGCTCCTGCTCAGAGGTAAATAAAATTCAACTGTCCTAAGACCAAGACCTGAGCCCAATCCTCACACATTTGAAGAATGTTTAGATTTAAAGTCCAATTCAGTTCCAAAGAG
>NW_004524624.1:7639492-7640398 GCF_000260255.1 Octodon degus | reverse complement strand
ACAGAAGTTACATTTCTTGTTATATAGGTCTTGCTTTATCTTGGTCTTAACCTTCCAACAGAAAGTACAATAACAAGGTATGAAAAGTAAAGCCATATTAATATGCTGAGCTGTAAAGTGTTCAAGTCAACAACTTCTGACATTGCCAGTCCTATGGATAACCTACTAGTGTTAGGGACTACTGGATTATATTGGATTATTTTGCTGAATTCATGTACCTACAATATTTAAATGGCAATGGAATACCCATTTCTGATAAAAGGGGATACAAATTAAGGACAATTTTGTATCTGTATATACAAAATAGTTAAGATAGATATGCAGCTACTTTCTCTTAGTTCAATGAGAAGAAGGTTTTGAACTAATACTGTTTAGACAAAACAGTACTGAACTAATACTGTTTAGACAAAATATGTCTGCATCTTGTACTAGAAATAACTACTACAAAGACAACAATATGCGATGTATTGATTATTGTAACTGTACTCCTAACCTGTTTTGAAACTATCTCATTGTTACTTCTTTCTCAATAAGATTATTAAGGTATAAAAAAGGAGTCACAAAGGTTGCCTAGTTGCATTAAGATTACAATCATTTCATTGTCTTTTTCCCTCTAATTACAAATCTGAAGTGATATCATATGATTATTATTGTTATTCTCTTATCAAATTCTTGATAAAGAAAGACTCGGCAACTCTGGGAGTCTCTCTCAACTTCTTCACATTACTTTTTGATGAATTACAAAACTGAGTTCAAAAGATTCCCACTTCTCTTGAGTCAATGTCCCAAATCCTGAACATAACATCCAAGGTCATGGAAGTATTTCCCATTTCCATCTCTGCAGGACTCTACCTGACACTTTTCCCTGATTCCTTCTCAGCCTCCAGTCATATACCTTAGTATGGA
>NW_004524624.1:7631289-7638357 GCF_000260255.1 Octodon degus | reverse complement strand
TGAGGTGAGAGGATCAGGCTTCAATCTCAGCCTGGATTATTTAGCAACTCAACAATTCATTTTATGGGCTGGCAAGATATCTTAGTGGACAAAGCTACTGCTTAGGCAAGCACAGGGACTGGGATTCAATCCCTGGTACTGCATGCTGCCCTGCCCCTGCCCCTGGGCACACTGAGCCAGCAACTGAGTCCAGGCCTGGTGGTGCACACCTGTGATTCTAGAGCTAGGGAGGCTGAAAACAAGGTCACTATGAGTCTGAGCTGTTTAGTGAGACCCTGTACTAAAAACATTTTAAAAATCACTATTTATTTTGTGTGTCTCAGAAAAAAGTGGGGGTATTACCTGGTAATACTTGGCAATGGTCTTGGGAACAAATCCCAGGGGGAAGCAATCGAAAAGAAAAAATGGAAGATGAGGGAAAGAGATCAAAGAGGAGAGGACCAGAGGAGAGGAGAAAGAAAAAAAAAACCAAACAGGGATAGGAGGAAGGAAAAAGATTGGCTCTTCTTCTGTAATCACAAATGTAAGTACAAAGAAACCAGAAATATGCAAGATTGGGAACACTGACTACTGTAAGATACTTGCTAGAAAGAGTGTTAACTGAGGATGATTTTGAGATAAAAAAAGTTCATTAGGTGTCATATGTGCAGAGAAGATGAGCTTGAGATAAAATGCCTTCCTACCTACATGCATTTTTCCTAACAGTGCCAAGAGGCTACAGTTGATAAAGAAAGCCAAAGGGAATAGGAACCAAGTAGGTAAGCTAAGCTTGGCAGTGTTTTCCCTCGGAGAATTTTTAGGGTATAGTTATTGGTATAACTGGAAGCAAGGGCATTAAACACTAATATCTTGAGGAATCATACACCCTTACATAACCCACAGGCTAGACCTCAAAAGAATGAAAGAGATAAAACAGGTATCAGAGCCCCATAACACAAAGCTCAATTGGCCAGGAAACTGCAAAAGTTACTTTGTCATGAGGGGACAATGCACAGTCTTGATACCATAGCACATAGCTCCTTGCAGGGAATAGAATCAAGACCTTAACAATGAATTGTGTTTGGGGACATCTGGGTATGAATAGGTGTGGATTCACCATGCTTTTCTGAGACGATTTCAGGAAATGAAATCCCAGCAATCGCCACTCATCTCCCATTGTTCTCTTTTGTGTTAGGTAGTTTCTACTTTGACTTCCTGTACCTGCATCACCATTCAACGCTGACCAGCAGGAAGAAGTGACTCATCTGTTTCTTTCATCACTTGCTCAACAAATAATTGTCATAAGAACATAAGATGGAAACAAACCTTTTCACCCAGAGACCCTAGATTGTAGCTGGGTAGGAATAATGAGGTTTCTTCCTTAAAGAGTTATATTCTTATGATACAAAAGGAGTAAGTGCATTGCTGTGGATCAGAAGCATAGGCTGAGGCCAAGCATGGATAGCCTCACCACAACTGGTTTTCTTCTGGGAACTGGATTTCTTGACTTTCTGAGGAGACTGGCCCTTGTAATCAAGTTTTTCCCAAGCCATTGAGAACAGAACAAGTGTGTCTCATTTCTGGTGTCAAGTGGACTGAGTGCACCTCCTCTATATTCAGTATATTTTCCCTTTTCTTGTGCCTGAGCTCTGAGAACAAGGCACTTAATGATGCTGAAAGCACACAATGGAAGGAACTTGGATCACTTTGTTACTACCTGGAGTACATTTTGCCTATCCACATTGGCTTGGGGAAGACATTACTTCTACTTCATTCAACCCAATAAATAGGACATTTGTTGTTTTAGCTAAGCGGTGGTAGTTATAAAATAGCAATTTTTTCTGCTTTGTTAACTTGGTTGCTTGGTGATAGTGGTGAGATGTGTTCACTTGGAAAAAAAGCTAAACTTTACCTCACACTTACGCAAGAAGACATTTGGAGTGATAACACTTTTAGGTCAACCTTTTTCAAGTAGATCTTTTATGTTGTTGTTGTTTTTTGTTTTGTTTTGTTTTGTCAGAGATGGGTGTTCCCCTGTAGTTAGAGAAGCTGTATTTGGAGAAGTCTTTAAAGGACCTTTTCATACTTGATGCCAGACCAAAGGTTGTAGGTACTTGAATTCAGCAAACTAACCCAATATAGTCCAATAGTCCATAATAGTAGTGAGTTACCAGCTCAACTGGCAACCGTCAAAAGTTGTTAGCTTGAGCCTTTTACAACTCAGCATATTAATATAGTTTTACTTTTAATACCTTGTGGTTACAATTTTCTGCTAGATGGTTAAGACCAAGTTAAAGCAAGACCTGTATAACTAAAAATGTAACTTTTTACATTTAGTTTAGGTCATTCTATACACAAGATAGTTAAGACAGCTGTTTTCTTTTAGTTCATTCATTGACAAGAAAGGTTTGTACTAATACTGTTTTAGACAATATATCATGTCTGCATCTTGTCCTCTGAATAATTACTACAAAGACAACAATATACAATATATCAATTATTGTGACTGCCTACTAACCTGTTTTGAAACTGTTTCATTGCTATTTGATCCTATTTTTCTCTCATTAAAATGAATAAAAACAAATAAACAAAAGCAAAATGTAATGATCAAGAGCATCCTAATTTTTGTTACAAATATATCCAATATTAATAGTTTTCTTCATTAGATATTTTTCTTATTAAAAACAATGACCCTATATAACTGGAGAACAATTTATTTGAAACTCAGTAAAATAGTAGGACTAGTGAGTACCCCTGACCCCCTAACATCACTAAACCTGCTACATATTTCCAATATTGATGGTATATAGTAAACACTACCACACTAAAATGTTCTATGGAAATTGAACAAAATAGATGCAAAGAACAAAGAAAATCTAGCAGAATAAGCATCAAACCCATGCCTCTAGTATCTATTATTTTGGTTTTTGAACTCACATATTCTTAGACTGACTCTTCTACCTGAGGGTTTTCTTGGAAGATACTTCATGCTGATGTTGATGCAGAAGTCCTCTAGCATCTCTGACTTTCAGGAATTTCCATTGTCTCTTTAGCTTTCTTCACACAGTTTCATACCTTCACTTGTAGTGACTGAGCCTCTCTATCCTTCCTTTATAATCTGCATGGAAATCTTCATGAGCACATAACTCCTGAATTCAACATACCCGAAAAGGCAGCATCATGTGGATCATGCTGAGGTCGGCTGCAAACTCAAGCAGGAGCCAGGGTGCCTTGGACCATGAATGCAGTGGCCTTTGAGTACACCAGTCCCTGATCATGGCAAAATGGAACCTGCCAAGCCTTCTCACTGGAGGGTCCCTCCTGAGCAGTGGGCTCTACGGCTGTCTTCTCAAATGAAAGATTTAAACTTTTGCCTCCTTGAGCACAATGGGTGGTAGTTTAACAAGTTCTATTCTCCCAAATGGCCTTGCAAGGCCACCTGAGCAGTTGCCACCAAAGCTCTGAGACAGTGACCCCCTCCCCCGCAAAAAAAAAAAAATCTGACATAAGAGATTTTCAGGCAAAAGCACAGCTCATCATTACAAAGCAAGCACAAATGTCTCATTACTATCTATGGGTTCTGAATCTAACCTTCAGGTTTTCTTGTTTCCTAACCCACCTTCACCCATGTTTGGCATTGCACACTTTGTGAAAATAGGATTTTTTTGAATGTTAAAATTCTCCACAATGAACAAGAACCACCCTAATTCCAGCCTTCTGAGGCCTGAGATAAAGCAGCAAGACAGAGCCCTACCCATTGCCCTCTGACTGTGACCTCGGCAGAGATTAGCAGCATACCTTCTTTCAAGCATCGTAAATTAAAAACATGCTTTTCAGTTGAACATAAGCTCAGTTTCTTTCTCTTTATTTCTTTCCACAAGAAAGGAGAAGAAGTACATTTTTGGCATCAGCAGCTGACTTTGTTCTTGTTGTCATTGTTAATAACAGCAATGTGTGGTGTATGTTTGTGTATTTGTGTGTTTTAATATTTTATTTTTGTTCCCATTTGATTCAAGTCTTAGGTTCCTAAATGTATGTTGTTTCAGCTGGGTCTGTAATAATGATGCATGAAAAAATACTTTTTCATTGCTTTAGGTTCATACTGTACTACTACAGGCATCAAAATGGCTAAGCAACATTGTCCAGGCCTCTAAATTTTAACTTCATTAGCTTCAAAGTTAGGAGTATAACACCTGCGGCACAGACTCATTCCTTAAACAGAAAAATGTAGGTTCCTAGCCTAGTATTTAGCAATGAAACTTTCTTGCTCCTGTTGCAGTCCTCTTGTGATTGCTAATGTTTTCATTGCTGTAAGAAAGCATACAAGAAAGGCTAACGGGAAAGATATGTAAGGTTCTTGAACTTGGCAATACTTTTATATCTTGCTTGATCTTTCTCTTCTAATTCAACTCCATTTCCACCTGGTACTTTAAAGACATTTAGGAACTTGGGAATCTCACGTGTTGATAGCACATATCGAAACAAGTTTTAAAAGAGGCTTTAATAGGTCTTTGGAAGAATATATGTCTGAATCATTCATTTCTCTTCTAAATAAAATTTAGCTCTGCTGAATTGGATTAACCTTAATCTTCAAGTGAAGAGACACAGAAATTTTTTCTTTACATAGACTTGACATGTATTAGTCTTTTTAAATATATTTGAAAGTTTTATGCATCTACCAAGAATAGAACTGATAACAAACTAGGTCTGTCTAAATACAAGCAGCTTGTAAAATGCCAGAACTCTAAAACTTCTAAAATTTCTGTATCATTTCTTAGCTTCACATTTCATTGTTTTACTATTTATCTTATTTATACAATATAGAAAAATTAATATTTTGTTGCATGTAACATCTGAAACATTATCTAACATTCACTAATATTGATTTCCAAAGACTTCGTAATATTGCATGCGAACACTGTTTATGTTTTTTCTCTAAATACTCTTTTCATGCTACGTAACAAGTTTAACATTCATTCTCTCAGAAACACAAGTTGAAGACATTCTTGTCTTTCTAATACAGCCAATGCTGCTGTGCAGATTTTTTATATGTCTCCTGATGTAAATATTAAAAATTTTCCTATTTATATACACTGGAGAATAAAATACAGAGGTATAAAACATGTCAGTATTAAATTTTATGTCACTGCAATATTTTTCCAAAGTGGCTTTACTGCTGCACACTCTATGCTTTCAGTTGCTTTAAAATGAAAAAGACAAGAAGTTACTGCCTCTGTATTAAATTTATATTTGGTTTTACATTTGTGACCAGGTGATTAACCTAGAATGTTTGAGTAAGTATGGGAAATTGAAAACTCCTAATGAAAAAGTCTTAGCGTTCTAAATCACTGTTGTTTCCCTCCGCTTAGTCTTTTAAATAATCTTTTAATTTCATCATGTTGAATATATATGACACAGTTTTCCTATAAAAACATTTTAAGCATACAATTCAGGGACATGGCATAGATTCCAATACCATGCAACTGATGATTCACATTGTCAATTTCTAAAACTTTTCACAGCATTCTGGACAGAAACCCTGCATCTACTAAATAAAAATGGTCAACTCTAGATCTTGCCTGCCTTTATTTATCTCTAACAAATTCTGTTTCTATGAACTTGATTGCTTGAGGTAAGTCTTAGGAGTGGAATCATCTGACACTTATCCTTCGGTATGTGACTTATTTCAAGTAAGAAAATGTCTTCAAGATTCATCTATCTGGAACCTAGCTGAGATCCCCAGCTACCTGGAGAAGTGCTGCAGGTAAAGGTGAGAAAAAATAGAGACAGATTTAATAACATGAAAGGTCACTGCCTCAGGATGGGGAAACACAAGAGTGCTCTTTGCTTGGCCCACATTTATTTTTACCAAGAGAAGAGCAGGGGGAGGGGAGGGAACCTTTCCTGAAACAGGGAGAACAACCATGTAGAATGAGGAACAAGCTTAGGAACACAAAGCAAACAGGGTAAGAGCCATCCCCACCCCTGGGTACTTGCCCTTCCTGTGCTGTGCTCAGCAGACCTCCTCCTGCCTGGGAGCACCATCACCTCCTGGCCAGGAAGGTCTCAGGGCTCTCGCTCATTCACCCACACTGTTGCACAAATCAGGACTTCATTCTTCCCAATTCCTGATTACAATTCCATATGACTGTACATATTTGCATGCTGCTATGTGCTATTTCAATACATGGATATGCTGAACAGTGTCCAAGCAGGGTAAGCACATCTGTCACTCAGATCCTAGGATATTTACCATTTCTTTGCATTAAAAAAATGAAATCTTTCTTCACTTAAAAGAACTATGCCATATATTATTGATATCTAAAGTCACCCTGCTATGCTACTGAACACTAAATTATATTTCTGAAATATGGAGTGTATGGCTCAGTGACAATCCTCTCTTTACTCCTCCCTGTCTACTATGAAACCCAGCCTTTGGCAATTACTATTCAACCATCAACTTCTACGAGATCAGCACATAGATTCCAAATGCACAGGAAATCAAGCATCTTGGCCTTCCTATGCCTGGTTTTGTTTTCTTCACATAATGTCCTCCAGGTCTATCCAAGTCGCTATCTGCTTTGCAGCTGATGGACACAAAGGCAGAGAATATTTTCAAAAACTTGGAAAATAGAAAATTAATTTGTAATTATACCAGCAAAATTTAACATTATACCTAATGTTACGGGCGTTTCCTATCCTACTCCACATGGTGTAAATCAAAATGCCATTATGCTTACCTACATATTCATCAAATGTAAGTATTTTTCCTGATACTTATCTTGCAAATAATCTCATTTAATGATCTTAAGAATTCTACTTTATTTATGTTTTATAATTTTTCTGACTCAGGAAACAGATGAAACAATGATGGAGAGTGAGTTTAAGTTTGAAAATAAAAGCAGAGGGCAGGAAGCCAGGGGACTGTGCGATGCCATTTATCTGACCGTGGAGAATCCTTGTCACTGTCCTGTGTGCTTACAAATATTTCACACATAGGTCACTCTGGAATCTTGCTTGGCAGGGACTTTTCTTTCTGTATTGATAAAATATGGGATGAAATAACAAATAATTAGACAGAATTTTTTT
>NW_004524624.1:7624962-7630464 GCF_000260255.1 Octodon degus | reverse complement strand
TTGAGGCAATGTGAGGGAGAGTGAGGAACACATTGAGTAAAGTCACTGTACTCTGCCCTTCGCCTACTGACACCAATAAAAAAATTTCCATATGAACCCTACACTGATGACATCTTGTATGTACATCTGGCCTCAGCATGCTGCAGTCATAGGTCTGCCTGTCCCTGAAGATCATAGCAGAGTTGATCTCCCCCAAAAGCCCTTCCTTACTGTCAGGAGCAGTGATGGTTCTGGGAGTGTCTCCTACCAAACTAAGCAGCTGTGACGCTGGGCTGACTCAGTGTTCCCGTAGTGTGAGCTCAGAGGCTATTGCTATAGAGTTCAGATGTTTCTTTTTCTTTAGAGGTAGAATGTGTCTTCTTTAATGGGAATGTCACATTTTAGAAGCTGTATGATTATTTAGCCAAGAGTAGGAGGCTTTCGCACAATTACTTAAATATGTAATTCACAATTTTTCATAATTTCCACTGACTGCATGAGGAGTTAAAAGACTCATGTAGGTCAAGTTCTTTAATGCATGGATGAAATAGGTCTTGAGTGACCAAGATGTGACAAAATAGATCACTAGGAGAGATCAGTGGGGCAGGAGAGGATGCCAGATTTTGGAGACCTGACAGAATGGACAGAATTAACATGCAGAGGACGCTTACAAGAACTGTCTTTAAATATGAACAATCTCTTTGGAAAGAGTGTGTCAGTAAGCCAATATAGACCCTCAGGGTATGTTCATGCCTCTACCTCTAGCTTCAGACATTTGAAAATCAGGCCTTCTCTGAAACTGGGGATTGAACTCAGGGCCTTGCGCTTGCCAAGGAAGCATTTATTCTACTGAGTCATCTCCCCAGCCCCAGTGTCTCCATCTTGATCTCTGCTGTAGGGAACCTCACAGAGGATCACATGCATGTGCTCCATGAATTAAATGTAAGGGCCAGCAAGATAGCTCAGCAGATTAAGCACTGGCTTAGACAAGCACAGGGACCAGGGTATGATTCCCTGGTACCACATGCTGCATCAACTCTGCCCCTAGTGACGCTGAGCCAGCGACTGAGTCCAGGCATGGTGGTCTCAGCACTGGGGAGGCTGAAAACAGGAGGATCACTGTATCAAACACATTTTTTAAAAAAAATAATTAAGTGTAAAATGAATGATTGTGGTTTTCATTCACTTCTCCTCCTTTCCTTAATGTGGTGATGTAGTACATTTATTTAATAAACTGTAACTGTTCTCATGCACAGCCATGCAGGAAGGAAAAAGGAAGAACTGAGCAGTTTGATCAACTCTGGAAGCAAAGTCTTTCCTGGGAGAAAGGGGCCTCCATGAGCACGGAGAAAATAGCTTCAAAGATAAAGAGGAAGATGTCAGTTCAGAGTTGATTTCCATGAAAGAAACAGTATGAGTATAAGTTACAGGTTTATACAGGAGCAAATGATGGCCCAAGAATGTAGTACCCTCTGTCATAAGAAGGGACTGGCTTCCTCTCTTCATGGAAGAAACCTCCAACTCACAGGATAGACATGACCTGACCTGGGGCACATGGCTTTTTAGAGATGGAACTAGAACCAGAGCTCAGGTCATTACAATTTCTCCTCTAAACCAGAACTTCCAAGAATGAGGGGAGGATATTCAAATGAACTTAATTAAGGATAGTAATGTGGCCATCAACTTTAGCAGAACAAAGGTATTGATAAACTTCATAAGGCTCAAGGATGATGAACTGTATTGTCCCAGTAAATAAAGAGGGCCTTCGAGACCCAGTTAGGGAAACCACCACATTTGCAAACAGCCATGAGGCAAAGGAAATAGACTGCCAAGGCAGGTTCTGAGTCACAAGCACTTAATCCAGTGAGGGCTTCCTGGAGCACATTATTTCCAATTCTACAAAGTGCCTGTCCAGCCAGTAATGGATGAATTTGCATTTGGATGAGGAAATGACCAAGCCAGTCCATGGTGAGGAACTTCCACTTCCCCTTGGGTGGGGCAGACAGCCCTATAAAGAGGCCCTCTGGGGCACAGTGGCTAGACTTCTGGCAGTAGAGTCTCAAACTTCTTTCCAAAAGCTGGTGAGTCTGATATTCTCTGTCAATCTCTTTCTTCTTCTCCTCACTTGTTGGCTACATTTGATTTGAGACAGCAAGTTGGGTGTGCGCAGATCATGACTATGGGATGGGTGTTCCTTAACTGATGGATGCTTAAGACTGGGGAAATGGATGCAATATATGGGCTTCCTTTGCTTTTGTTGGGTAGACAACTCAATATCCACATGGGACACTAGGATAATGGGGAAGCCTGGACTTGACTTAAAAGATTGAAAAAAGTGCATCTCTCTTTCCCATATACTCTTGCAAAGGTATATGACTTAATTAGGTGTGACATCCTTTAATTCTTCCTGAGTGGCCATTTCTCTCTTCTCCTATTTGCCCAATGACGTTCTCAGGCAGTAATGATGCCAGGACTGAGGTGCTCAGGACTGTTAAACTTTTAAGCATCTCTGGGGAGATTACATTTATTCTAAAACTGGGGAATTATACTCTTAATGTGGAAGAGAGCTCCATTAAGTCAGAAGAAGAGAATATGTTAAGCCAGAGAAATAATATGCTGTGGTATTGCATAAGCTTTTCTTTCACTACGCGAGTTCCTTCTTCTGAACACTGCCATATGATTTCTTTCAGACTCTCAGACCCCAGGATCATGTCTTATCAACAGCAACAGTGCAAACAGCCCTGCCAGCCACCTCCTGTGGTCAAAACTCCCAAGTGCCCGGAGCCCTGCCCACCTCCAAAGTGCCCGGAGCCTTGCCCACCTCCACCTTGCCCTGAGCCCTGCCCACCTCCACAACAGAAATGTCCTCCTGTGCAGTGTCCCCCACCCTGCCAGCAGAAGTGCCCGCCCAAGAGCAAGTAACAGCCTCAGGATTCCTCAGATCAGGAAAAGGCCAGGAAAACTGGCTCAGCTCCTTCTACAGTATCCCTTTTGTCTTCTCCTCAAAGCCTTCCATGGACGCAGAAGATCCTTCTTCAGTCTTTCACCAGTAATCTGCTTCTGATGGCTCCTCCCTCCCTGCTACAGGAATTCTTAGTAAAGCTCTCTTATTGGCACTACTGAGGAAGAGACTGAGGAAGGACCCTCCTAAGCTTTGCCAGCATCCCAGACCTGAGGAAGCAAGAGTGGCCTCTCTCCCTTGGTCCCACCCAATGATGTCTTCTTAGCCTCTCAGGGATAAGAACAGGGATTTTTATCTCTTGTGAAATTGTTTCTTCACTTTCAGTTTCTGAATAAAGTACATTTTGTGGCAATAGCAAGAATATTTTTCTCTCTTCTAAAGTCAGCTTTATTAGCAATACTGTATCATTTTGGCTTATTTGTATCTCTGTTTGATCCCTAGGTCTGGCTCCCAAGATTATGTTGTCTGAATTTTGGGACAAATGAAATTATTCTCATCATTTCAAAGTCTTAGTATTTTCCTTGAATAATGTTTGATCATTTCTAACAACACATTATGAATTTCAGTCTCTCTATCACAATGCATGCAAACTGACACCAATGTTGTAACCTTTTGCATAAAATTGAAGGAACACACAGCCTCTGCTTGACACAGTGTGGGGCACCCATCATGTATGTGCCTGTTAGCACTCACAGGTCATTATTGTTTCCATCATCTTTCCTGTCACCACAATCCCCATATTTCTCCATGGACACACTATCTTTCTTTAAGTAGTAGAGGGGAAACAATTTGGTTTATTTTATTTATTTATTTTAAAAAGAGTTTTATTTTATATTTTATTTGTTGGGCTGGGAATTGAACCATTGTTTTTCCATTGTCATTATCTGGGACATTTTTTAAACTTTCTGATTTGAGGCTAGATCTCACTAGGTCACTAAATTTTCTCACTTGATTGCTAAGTTCTCTCGATGGATGCTTTCGTCACATTTCCTGAGACATGGAAAGAATCCTCGTAAGCTTGAGTGAATGTGACCTCCCAGCTGCCTTTTGTTTCCTTACTTTAATGTCCTTACTCTAATGTCCTACACCCATTCTTCCAAGATTTCATTCTACCACACATTTCTGAAGCATTCATCAGTATATGCTGTAATTTGGCTCTAAAATATTTCCCAACCCCTCATCTTTGGAAGATGATTCAGTCATAATGGTGCTGTACTCATCCTTGGAATCATCAGCTAGCGGCTCTGTAGCTGAATGCCCTGCTAGGAGGTGTTCAGTGTTGGGCCCATGGGAGTGTGACCTGGAAGAGTCTTCCTCCCCAGCACCGCTTCCACTCTCTGCCTCTTGATCACCACAACATGAGCAGCTTTCTTCTGCTGTGCACCTCTGATGTGGTATGTCTGCCTCGGCTCCATCTGACTGTGGAAGGAAAGCTGTAAAATCCCTAAGCTCCAATAAACCTGTCCTCCTTTAAATTGTGGGTGTTGTGTTGTAATAACAAGAAACTAAACCACAATTAATTGCTATATATTGACCTTTAATGGAGAGCTCTTGCTTAAATCACTAGGATTTTACAGATGTTACAAAATTTTTCACACTTGATTATGTATTTGCCAACAAAAGGAGTTTTTTTTTTTTTTTCCTTATGCCTTTCATTCCTTCCTCCTATTACACTGGTTGGAAAAGTGACTGCCATTGCCTTGCTTCCAACTATAGAAGGAAAGTCATCTAGGATCGTACCGTTTAGTATAATGTTACCAATTGATTTTACTTAATACCTTTATAATACTGAGCAATAGCCCTAGTTTATTAGTATTCTGATATTGTTTAAAACCTGAGTGTTCTAGTTGTTAAATGTTTTTTCTTTATCTTTCTTCAATTGGATTTTAGTGGTACATTGTAAATATACATAATGATAACAGAGAATCTGTACCTGTACACCATAGTACCTGATTTTCCCCATTCTCCTACTGATAGTACCTGATTTTCCCCATTCTCCTACTCTCCTTCCACTTCTCCTTTCCTCATTTACAAAAGCCTTGTTCCCATTTTTCCTTCTTTCTCACATGTTTTACTTTTTCCTTCTTTCATTTCACCCTCCCCATCCTTTCTTCCTCTCCTCATTTGAATGTATTTTTCCTATTTCACAATCTCTAATATATCAAATACTTTTATTTATATATTGAGATGATAATTTAGGAATTGCTTGTCTATATTCTGTAATAAGACAAAAGGTTGATGATTACACTAACATTTCCATCCTACAATTAGTTCAAATTGATCATGTTTTTTTTTCTTTTTATTACTTACTATTTAAGAAGTTTTTATTATTTAATAGGAATTACTGTAAGATGCTATGGACAGACCCAGTCCTAGCCCAGGTCCGGTGAGTGTGTGGAGAGCTTCCTGCTACCCTGCGCCGGCGGGACCAGTCCCAGCCCAGGCGCAGCATAGGCAGGACCCTCTCCCGCCCCCTCGGGCCGGCCCCCACCCCTCCCGCCGAGTAGGAATTTCTGCCGACTTCCGGGAACCCCCAGACCCAGTCCTAGCCCAGTTCCAGT
>NW_004524624.1:7571741-7624057 GCF_000260255.1 Octodon degus | reverse complement strand
GACAGAGTCTCAGATCTTGAAGATGCTGGTGTAGCTAGTGAAAAGGTAAGAAATACAGAAATTCAGCAATTTCTCTTTTATTGGCTTATTTTCTCCTGATATGAAATTGAGGCTGACCTCTCATATACTGTCCATGAACAGTAAGAAATTAGAATTAAGGACGTAATAATTATGATAGCCCTATAAAACATGAAATAGTTTAAAAATCAACACTTTGGGGCTGGCCAGATAGCTTAGCAGACTAAAGCACCTGCGTAGGCAGGCTCAGGGACCAGAGTTCAATCCCCAGGGTGTGCTGAGAAGTGGACTGAGACTGGGCATGGTGGCGCATGCCTGTAATGTCAGCACTTGGGAGGCTGAAAACAGGAGACTTACTGAGTCCAATCTACATAGTGAGACCCTGTAGACCTTGTGCTAAATATTGAAAACAAAATCAACACACTATTTGCAGCACTTCTCAATACCCATAAAATATTACTGAAAACACTGAAGATCTGTATAAATGAGATAATGAAAATTCATATATTGAAAGAAAAATGTTATCACAGCAATTCTTTTAAAGTTATCTATAAATTCAATACACTCCTAGTCACAAGTCCATGGACTTTATTGTAGAAAAGGAGACATTTCAAAAATTAATAGGGAAATGCTAGAGACCTAAACTTGCTAAAATAATGTTGAAAGAGAACAGAGTAGAAGGACTGTGTACTCTAAAGCACAGTTTCTAAAATGTAGTAGTACAAAGAGATAGAAATCAATTGAGCAGAGTAAAATACTCATGAATATTGTCAATTATTTCTTAAGCATTTTCATAGAGGAAAGGTTATGTTCTTCACAAATGATCATGGAATAATTGGGTAGTGTTACTTTACACAGTGCATCTCAACTTTTACACCATGTCAACTAGAAAAATGAAATAAAAATGTATGGCAGACATACACAGCAAAGCTAAGATAATACAATTTTAAGACAGAAAGTTGGGAGAAAACTCTCATAAATAAGTTAAGCAAAGTCTTCTAGAACATAAAATGCACAAATTATTAAAAGTTTATACATATGCCTGAATCAAAATTAAAAATTTTGCTCTTTGTTATGGCTTGTATCTAAATGTCCTTGTGAAGTCTCATGGGCACATAGGTGGGGATTTCCAGAGGTGGCTGAATTGAAAATATGTGGTGTTTTATTAGGGTATGTGAGATTGGGATTAAAGGTATGTAGTACCAGATTAGCCCACTGATTGGTTTATAATACTTCAGACTGTGGATAACTGGAAAGGTGTGCAGGACACCATCCAAAGGCTTGCAGCTTAGTTGGAATGAAAGGGAAAGGGGAGTTTGCTGCCTCCTGTTTGCTTCCTTTTGCCTGAACTGCATTGACTATTTTTCTTCCATAATGGATCCAGCCAACTATGGTGTCCAACCTCTATAAACCATGAGCTGAAATATACCTTTCTTCTTTTAATTTGTGAGTATTGGGCATTTTGTCTTAGCAAAAAGAAAAAACCTAAGATAGATTTTGGTAACAGAGAACTGGTGTCATTGTGTGACACTACCTGACCACGCAGTTCAGAAGCCTTAATAATTGGCTTTTAGGAGAGCTGGGAAAACTCTACTGATACCCCCTAAAGAGGCAGCACTGAAAAGGTATAAGCTGACTTTGATGGGAGATTCTGGTCAGAACTTAGATGATCAGAATGTCAATAAAAATTTAGACAGTAAAGACCAGGCTCAGGAGGTATCAGGTCGGAATAAGAAGTGTATGGTTTATTGGACTTCAGACACCTAGAAAGTAAGGAGAAAAGGTTTATTTCAGCTCACAGTTTAGAATGTTTCAGTTCAGAGTTAGAGAAGCCAGGAATGTGGATTGTTGCAGGAAAGTTGCAAGTGGGCAAAGTCAGTCCAGGAGAGAAATCATGGTGGCTACAAAAACCAGAACTTCACCATTTGCCAAAGTTTATATCTGATGTGTGAGGTGGAAATATTGGATATAATGTTTGCTCCACTGGATTTTGGGCTTGCTTTGGTCCAATTCCTTTCTATTCATTCTTCTCTTCGCACCTTTCATAGTAGGAAAGTTTATCTTATGGCGCTGCATGTTGCATGTGTTGAAAATTTATCTTATACAGGGGTGAGCGGCTAAAAGTTTGCCTTAATCTCAGGGGAAGTTTAAAAGTTGGAATTAAGAACATTGAAGAAACTGTTAGGATTTTGGCAAAACTTAGAGATGGGCTAAGTCCCTTTTGAAAGATGGATTGCACAAGTCTTTAGAGGCCAGGGCAGAAGGTTATGGTTTGCTTCTAAATGCCTCCATTAAAGCCCCACATGCTCATGGGAAGGGCTTTCTGGAGGTGGCTGGGTCACGGATGTCTGATGTTGGATTAGAAAGCTCCCAGGAATGTGAACCACATAGACTCAGTTCCTTAAGTATTTTTTTTCTCTGAAGAGCATTTTAAAATTTATTTCATGAACACAGATTCTATTTTGCCAGGGAGTTATTTATTCCCTCTTGTTCCCATCTCAAGAATGAAGAAATGTAAAGGTCAGACACTGACAGACAACGGTAGCTGTACTACTGATATCAACATATGCCCCAGATGTGGAATTATGACTCATACTGTGGGGATCCATAAGTTTTGGGGGGTACTATAATAGGACCCCTAAAGTAGTAGAGGCAAGAACTCAGCAGAACGTGAGAGCAAAAAAGACACTGAGGATACCACCATTATTATACAGGAACAGTTGCTTGCTTAGGGCTGTTTGTAAATTCTCAAGTCTTCTGCTGGCTCCTTCTAGGGTTTCCTCAAGGATAACATACTGTGATGACCTGATGGTTTGTCCCTGGCTTTCCCAGATGCACTCAAATGTCAAACGTTCTTCCATTTATATCTGCTATGAAATTAAGACTTTTTTTTTTGGCAGGCTGAAGTTTCTAAGTGTAACTGTTCTTGCAAACTCCCAGCTCTTTTTCTATAGTAACTTGGAAAGCAAACATGGAAACATGTTCTAGAGAGGGGTCAAAAAGATCAGAACTCCATGAATGAGAACAGAAGGAACCCACTAAAGAGAGCAAACAATTAAACACAGGAAAATAAAGAGTACACAACAGCAGGTAAATAACATGTTGATTATAAATCAATGCATCTCAATTATAACCATTAATGTAAATGTACTTAATTCACCAATTAAAAGAAATAAACTTGGGGGCTGGGGAGATGTGCTTGCCTGGCAAGTGCAAGGGTCTGAGTTCAATCACCAGTTCCGCCAAAAAAAAAAAAAAGAAACTTAAAAGAAATAAACTGGCAGTGGATTAGGAAGCAAAATCCAACAATATGCTGTATACAAGAAACACACTTAACTCAAAAAGACATTCATAGACTGAAAGTCAAAGGATGGAAAACAATGCTACACTCTCCAGCACCTCAGAAAAAAGCAGGGGTAGCAATCCTGTTCTCAGACAGTCTCAACTTCAAACCAAGAATGATCAAATGAAATAAAGGAGGCCACTATATACTGGTTAGGGGAAAAATTAAAGAGGAAGAGGTAACACTCATAAATGTATACACATCAGTTCCTGAAGTATTTCCAGTGCATATGTAAGCCCGCATCTAGAGACCAGCAGACTGGGGAAGCATTTAATCATAAAAGAGTGCCATTGACAAAAAGAGGTTAAAACTCCCAAAATTTCTATTGGTGTAGCACCATGAAATGTTAAGATTTCTGATGATGAAATTAGCTGTTAAGTGCACATGTAAGTGGAAGCATTTCTGATGGTTTGCTTCGAGAAAGAGTGGCTTAAAATCATAATTTGACACTGCATTTTCTGAAAACTGGTGCTTCTGTTTCTTGGTCCTATGGTGTCTGAATACTGTTAAGCTCTGAGTGAGCAAATCTGCAGAAAAGTTGATGGCATCATTGCTGCTGTGCCAACAGAGCCTAATTGGTTTTGAAGCTGTCTCGTTGCAATTTGTTTCTCGATAAAATTAATAAAAAAATTTTCATAGAAAAGGGAATACTGCAAAAGAGTGCCTCAGAGATGGGTGTGAAACGAAATAAAGTGGACATCAGGTGGAATTAAGACATTAAAAGAAGGACACAAAAGGCAGCTGGGAGGTTACTTTTCCTCAGCTGATAAGGATTCTGCTCATGTGGCAGGAAATATAAAGGAAAGCATCCGCTGATGAAATTTAGCGACCGAGTGAGAAAATTTAGAGACCTAGTGGGACCCAGTCTCAAAGCAGGAACTTTAAAACAATGTCAATGCAAAAACAATCCATTCAGTCCCTATCACACAAATAAAATAAGAAGTAAAACTTTTTAAAATAAAATGAACCAAATTGTTTTTCCTTAGGTACTACTTCTATAAAGACACATTCTTGGTGGAGAAATGTGGGAGTTGTGGTGATGAAGACGAAGATGGAAACAACAACAATCTACTATTGCTAACAGGCACGTATGTAATGGGCACCTGGCACTGTGTCAAGCAGAAGCTGTGTTCCTTCAATTTTATGTAAACGGTTACAACACCAGTGCCAGTGTGCATGCATTGTGATACAGAGATTTAAATTCAGAATGTGTTGCTAGAAACAGTCAAACATAACTCAAGGAAAATATTATGACTTTGGAATGATGAAAATAATTTCATTTGTTCCAAGATTCAGACAACATAATATTGGAAGCGAGTCCTAGGGATCAAACAGAGATGAAAATAAAACAAAATGATATGGCATCACTAATAAAGATGATTTTGTTATTTATTTATTTATTTATTTATTTGCTTCTTTCTTTGTTTCTTTGGTGGTACTGGGGATTGAATTCAGGACTTTGCACTTCCCAGGAAAGCACTTATTCTACTGAGCTATCTCCTGGGCCCAAAGATGACTTCAGAAGAAAGAAAATTATTTATGTTTTACCACCAAATGTACTTTATTCAGGAAGTGAAAGTGAAGGTACAATTTTACAAGTGATAAAATATCTGGTAAGCTGATTGAGAGGCTAAGAAGACATCATTGGGTGGGACCAAGGGAGAGAGGCCACTCTTGCTTCCTCAGGTCTGGGATGCTGGCAAAGCTTAGGAGGGTCCTTCCTCAGTCTCTTCCTCAGTAGTGCCAATAAGAGAGCTTTACTAAGAATTCCTGTAGCAGGGAGGGAGGAGCCATCAGAAGCAGATTACTGGTGAAAGACTGAAGAAGGATCTTTTGCGTCCATGGAAGGCTTTGAGGAGAAGAGAAAGGGGATACTGTAGAAGGAGCTGAGCCAGTTTTCCTGGCCTTTTCCTGATCTGAGGAATCCTGAGGCTGTTACTTGCTCTTGGGCGGGCACTTCTGCTGGCAGGGTGGGGGACACTGCACAGGAGGACATTTCTGTTGTGGAGGTGGGCAGGGCTCAGGGCAAGGTGGAGGTGGGCAAGGCTCCGGGCACTTTGGAGGTGGGCAGGGCTCCGGGCACTTGGGAGTTTTGACCACAGGAGGTGGCTGGCAGGGCTGTTTGCACTGTTGCTGTTGATAAGACATGATCCTGGGGTCTGAGAGTCTGAAAGAAATCATATGGCAGTGTTCAGAAGAAGGAACAGTAGTGAAAGAAAAGCTTATGCAATACCACAGCATATTATTTCTCTGGCTTAACATATTCTCTTCTTCTGACTTAATGGAGCTCTCTTCCACATTAAGAGTATAATTCCCCAGTTTTAGAATAAATGTAATCTCCCCAGAGATGCTTAAAAGTTTAACAGTGCTGAGCACCTCAGTCCTGGCATCATTACTGCCTGAGAACGTCATTGGGCAGATAGGAGAAGAGAGCAATGTCCACTCAGGAAGAATTAAAGGATGTCACACCTAATTAAGTCATATACCTTTGCAAGAGTATATGGGAAAGAGAGATGCACTTTTTTCAATCTTTTAAGTCAAGTCCAGGCTTCCCCATTATCCTAGTGTCCCATGTGGATATTGAGTTGTTTACCCAACAAAAGCAAAGGAAGCCCATATATTGCATCCATTTCCCCAGTCTTAAGCATCCATCTGTTAAGGAACACCCATCTCATAGTCATGATCTGCGCACACCCAACTTGCTGTCTCAAATTAAATGTAGCCAACAAGTGAGGAGAAGAAGAAAGAGATTGACAGAGAATATCAGACTCACCAGCTTCTGGAGAGCAGTTTGGGACTTTCCTGCCAGAAGTCTAGCATCTGTGCACCAGAGGGCCTCCTTATAGGGCTGCCTGCCCCACCCAAGGGGAAGTGGAAGTTCCTCACCATGGACTGGCTTGGTCATTTCCTCATCCAAATGCAAATCCATCCATAACTGGCTGGCCAGGCACTTTGTAGAATCAGAAATAATGTGCTCCAGGAAGCCCTCACTGGATTAAGTGCTTGTGACTCAGAACCTACCTTGGCAGTCTATTTCCTTTGCCTGGTGGCTGTTTGCAAATTTGGTGGTTTCCCTAACTGGTTCTTGAATGCTCTCTTGCTTTACTGAGACAATAATATCCTTCTATTGTTCAACATCCTTGAGTATTAAGAAGATCCTTGATTCATTTGTTCCTTTTATGCTGTGGTACTTAATGAAGCCTATTTGCATCTCCCCTCCTCATCCTACAAAGACAGAAGGGCAGACCTAGGATGGCCTGTGGTCTGGTCTTAGTTCAATCTCTAACAAGCCATGTGCCCCAGGTTAGGTCGTGTCTGCCCCATGATTTGGTGTTTTTTTCTATGGATGGTGGAAACTGTCCCAGAGGACTACATTAGTTGGGCATCACTTGCCCCTGTATAAACCTGTGTTTTCTTTCATGGAAAATGACCCAGGAACTGACATCATTTTGTTTGTCTTTGCAGTTATTTTTTCCCTGCTCATGGAAGGACTTTTCTCCCAGGAAAGTCTTTGGTTCCTCATTGGATCAAGGCCACTGAGTGCTTTCTGCCTTCCTTCCTACATGGTTGTACATGTGAGCAATTACAGTTTATTGAATAAATGTACTCCATGACTACATTAAGAAAAGAAGCAGAAGGGGATGAAAGCCACATCTATTCATTTTACGTTCAGTTCTCGAAGCACATGCATGTGGTGCTCTCTGAGGTTCCTTGCAGTGCAGAGAAAAATGGAGACACTGAGAGCCTCTCTTTAGTGCATAACTAAGAGCAGGTTTGAGGAACAGAGAGGGTCTGACCACCAAAGGTCTGAAACTAGAGGTGGAGGTATGGACTTACCCTGAGGATCAACTGGCTTGCTCACACTCTTTCCAAAGAGGCTTTACATATTTCAAGGCAATTTTTGTAAGCATTGTCTGTATGTAATTCTGTCTACTCTGTCCACTCCCACCCCTTTCCAGCTTCAGTCCCCCCCCCTTTCAACCCCCTGATCTGTCCTAGTGGCCCATTTAGAGAAGGATTTTTTTCTTTTCCTTTTTTTTTTTTTTTTTTTTTGAGGGGGGCTGGCTCAGGCTGCCTTAATGGCAGGTCTGGTGTGGCATGTGGAGCTGGAGATCAAACCATGGTCCCCTGCACCTGACTGAGTTTGCCTAAGCAACTTTAAACAACTGAGCTAACCTGCAAGCCCCCTATAGTGGTCCATTTTGTCACATCTTAGTCACTGAAGACGTAGTTATCCATGCATTCAAAAGTTTGTGCTTCACAAATCTTTTAACTCTTCATGCAGTCAGTGGAAATTATGAAAAATTGTGAAATACATATTTAAGTAATGTTGCTAAAGCCTCCTTGTCTTGGCTAAACAATCAGGCAGGCTCTGCAAGTGTGGCTTTCTCATTAAAGAAGGAGGAACACTCAAACTCTATGCAGAACTCGGAATCCGTGCTTAGACCTTACAGGAACACTGAGTCAACCCTGAGTCATGTGTGCTCCCTTGAGCAGGAGACACTCCCAGAACCATCACTGCTCCTGACAGTAAGGAAGGACTTTTGGTGAAGATACATTCTGCCATGACCCTACAGGGACAGACAGACCTGTGACTGCAGCATGGCGAAGCCAAGTGTGCATGCAGGGTGTCATCAGTGTAGGCGTCATATAGAATTTTTTTATTCATGCCCATGGGCAAAGGGCAGAGGAAAGGAACTTTGCTCAATATGTTCTTCATTCTCCCTCACATTTCCAGGGTTGAAACCCAAATGATTACAAAAAGATGTGATTTGTACCATCCAAAATTTTATTTTTTTAATAATTTTATTGAGAAACAAATAACAATGAGACAGTTTCAAAACTGATTAGTAGGACAGTTTCAATAATTAATACATTGCATATTGTTGTCTTAGTGGTTATTCATTGTACAAGATGCAGATATGATATCCTGTCCACAAACACTATTAGAACAAATCTCTCTATTCATTGAATTAAAAGAAAGTAGTTGTATATCTATCCTATTTTGAATATACAGATACAAAATGGTCATTCATTTGTAACCCCTTTTTTTGTTTAGTTTTGTCAGAGATGGGTATTCCATTGTCATTTAAATATTGTAAGTGCATAAATTCAGCAAAATATTCCAATATTGTCCAATAGTCTGTAATAGTAGTGGGTCTTCCATAGGACTGACAATGTCAGAAGTTGTTGACTTGAGCCTTTTACAGCTCAGCATATTAATATGGCTTTACTTTTTATACTTTGTTTTTATACTTTTCTGCTGGATGATTAAGACCAAGATAAAGCAAGACCTATACAATAAGAAATGTAACCTTTGTATCTGATAAGGTCAGTCAAATCCCCTCAGGATTTATCCTGTAGCCCTGTACCACACTTTGTAGATCCCTTGTCAGTGTCAGGCATGTGGATGAGTCACGGCCATCGGTTGGCCAGAGTGCTCTCTGTGAAAGCCTGAGAGAATGTTTTCTCTCCTGTCTAGAGAGGATTACAGTGTCAGATAACAGTTTTGGTTACACCTAGAGCCTCTTCTGTATATTCCCCCTTCAAGGAGACTACATGATTGCATGGGAGCATCAAAGCCTGGCAGCTCTGGAAATGTCAGATTCTTGTGCTGAATTCACAACATTCATTTCCTTAGTGCTTTGCTACATGAGGGGTTTCTGGAGATAACAAGCAGCACTCTGCTGATGTTTCTCTAACTTTAGATGTGTTGACCTGGGATAGGTACAAAGCATGCTTCACCTTCTACCTGCCCCTCACACACAGAATGCCATGAGCCTTAACTGTGTGAAAGCCTGTCTATCTCTTTCTTCTGTTTGTCTGGCTCTCTTCTATGTATCTCCCAATCTTTCTTCTGTCTATTTACCCACAGTTACTCTATATCAAGTTAATTCTTTAGTCTTTACTAGTCTAACAATGTTTGGTTCAATTCTACTTCTTCTATTTCCTAGTTTACAAAGGATTTTAATGTGAGCCATTACTATGTGAAGAACAAGAAGAAAGCTCAAGGTTTATTTTAGTTTTTCCTAATTATTTGTTACTTCATCTCAGAATTTACTACTACAGAAAGAAAAGTCCCTGCCAAGCAAGATTCCATAGTGACCTATGCATGAAATGTACATGAGGACACAGGTTCTGTGACAAAGACTCTGCCATGGTCCGATGAATGGCATCACGCAGACCCGTAGCTTCCTGCCCTCTGCTTTTATTTTCAAATCCAAGACTCAGTCTCCTTCATCATTTCATCAGTTTCCTGAGTCAGAGAAATTACAAAACACATATAAAGTAGAATTCTTAAGATCATTAAAGAAGATTATTTGGAAGGTGAATATTATGAAAAATATTTATGTTTAATGGATACACAGGTGAGCATGATGACATTTTTGATAGGTCAGAATTCAAAGTTTCCCAGGCACCTTGCCCTAAACATTGCCCCTGTCAGTTTCCCAGGTAACCTACCCAACCCCAATCGCAACCTGCCCCACATTGTACTCTGGTCTCGGCTACTTCCCCTTGACCCACATTGGTCTCAACTCACTCCCTTCTGACATAAACAAAATTAAAAAGAAAGATAAATGATGTCCACCCAGATCTGGCTGCTCCAGTCTGCCCTGAAACCCATGATCTAGCTGTTACTTGACTGTTCCAGCCCGCAATTACCCTCCCTGAAAGATCCTATAAAGTCTCCTGCCCCCTTTTGTCTAGTGCTGCCTTGGACCAAAAGGCAGCCCCCACATGTGCTTTCAATAAACCTGCTTCATTCATGTCAGTGTGTCTGGTTTGGTACTGCATGGGTTCAGCTGTCCAGGTTTAACTGTTCAATTTTGATTAACAATATATGAAGTAAGAGATACCCATCACATTAGGCATAATGTTAAATTTTGCTGGTATAATTACAAATTAATTATTTTTATTTTCCAATTTTATTTTGGAAATACTTTCTGCCTCTGTGTCCATCGGCTGTAAAGCAAATAGCGTATGGCACGTACACACAGTGGCTCCTGTGTGGCCTTAAAGGACTTTCTCTCCTGTGTTAAAACATGGATAGACCTAGAAGACATTATGCGAAGAAAACAAAACCAGGCATAAGAAGGCCAATGACGCTTGACCTCCTGTGTATTTGGAACCTACTGCGCTGATCTCATAGAAGCCGATCATAGTATACTAATTGCCAGAGGCTGGGTTTCATACCAGAGATGGAGAAGTAAAAACAGATTGTCACTGAGTGCTACACTCCATATTGCAGAAATATAATTTAGTGTTCTGGAGTATAGTAGGGTGACTATAGATAACAATAATAGATGATATAATTCTTTTAAGGTTTGAAGAAAGAATCTCAATATTTTTAATGCAAAAAAATGGTGAATATCCTAGGATCTGAGCAACAGATGTGCTTTCCTTGCTTGAACGCTGTACCGCATATCCATGTATTGAAAGAGCACATGGCCGCCTACAAATATGTACGAGCCTATGGAACTGAAGAATGAAGTCCTGATTTGTGCTACAGTGTGCGTGAATGAACAAGAGCCCTGGGACCTTCCTGGCCAGGAGGTGGAGGCACTCCCAGGCAGGAGGAGGTCTGCTAAACACAGCACAGGAAGAGCAAGTACCCAGGGGTGGGGATGGCTCTTACCCTGTTTGCCTTGGGTTCCTGAGCTTGTTCCTCATTTTCCCTGGTTGTCCTCTCTGTTCCAGGAAAGGTTCCCTCCCATGACCCTGCTCTCCTCCATGGGAAAAATAAAAGTGGGTCAAGCTAAAAGGGCTCTTGCATTTTCCCATCTTGAGGCAATGAACTCCTAGCCCCCCCTTTTATGAGTTACTAAATTTGTCTCTGTTTTTTCTTCATCTTTCGCCTGCAGCTCTTAGCCATGGATCTTTGCCGGGTCTCCCCAACCCCGCCCCAATAGATGAACCTTGAAGATGTTTTCTTAAGAGAAATAAACCACATACCAAAGAATAAATGTCAGATGATTCCACAGCTAAAACTTACTTCAGGTAATCAAGTTCGTAGAAACACAGTTTCTTAGAGGTGAAGAAAGGCATGAAGTGGTAGATTTGCAAGTTTTTCTCCAGCAGGTGTAGAGTTTCTATCCTGGATGATGTAAATGTTCTGGACACTGACAGTGTGAATTGTATGGAATCGATGTTATGTCCCTGAATTGGATCCTTAAAATGACTTTTATATGGAAGCTTGTTCTATCCTAATCAACATAATGGAAAAATAAAATTATTCAACAGGCTGAGGAGAGGGTAATGGCAGCGATCTAGAACACTAAGACATTTCCCTTAGGAGTTTCCGTTTTCATTTACCTAAACTTTCTAGTTTAATTACTTGGTCGCAAATGCTAAAATATATATAAATTTAGTGTAGAAGCAGTAGACTTCTTGCTTGTCTTTTAAATATGAAAGAAGCTGATAGTGTACAGTGTGTAGTAGTGAAGACATTATGCGAGTGAGTTACAACACGCAGCCCTCCACTCTATGGCCCATTCTTCAGTGTACATAAACAAGAAATCTTTGAATATGTACACCAGGAGACAGGTACAAAATGTTCAAAAGAGCACTGTTTGTATCAGCAAAATGTGAATGTCTTTAAGTCAATTTGGTAAGGGAATGAATATTAAATTTGGTTTAGTAACATAATAAAAATGTTTAGTGAAAAAGATAAACTATGATCACATGCAATATTATGAATGGATCTTTGCAAATCAGTATTAGTGAAAAGATGGTGTTCTGGATGTTACATAAAATAAAATAGTTATTTTGACACATGATATAAACAATTAACATAAATTGTAAAACGAGGAGGGCCAGGCAACATAGCTCAGTGAACTAAAGAGCCTGCTTAGGCAAGCTTAGACAAGTGCAGGGACCATGACTCGATCCCCAGTGTTATAACCTATGTAACCGTCTCCATTTTTGTAACTAAAACAGCTATTTTGTTATACAACTCTGTACGTTTCTGTTATAACCTATGTGATTGACTCCATTTTGTAACCAGAATAGCCATTTTATTATATGCCTCTGTATGTTTCCACTATAACTTTATTAACAAGGACTGTTTGGCATAAGCTGACAACTTAGACTTCATCTTTGTGGCTCAAGCCGTCCGTCTGGCCTCTGAACACAGTTTTGCTAATGTTCAAAATATTCCTTTGTTCTGAGCCACAGATTGTTAAAAGCAATCTGCACAAAGTTTCCTGTGATCAGCCTCATATCCTGAGATAACTTTCTGTTCCAAGGACAAGTCCCTGTTCACAATGTTTCTTGTGATCAGCCCCATATCTTAAGGTAATAACTCTCTGTTCTAAGGATAAATCGCCATTCCCAAAATTATCTCGATACCTTTTTGTGACATCCTGTGATCAACACCATGCCATAAGAATTAATTATTTGTTCTTAAAAATTGTAACTGCATGTTAAAAGAATGTAACCTGTTTCCTGTAAGTGGACGCTGACCCCAGTGCTGCATTCCCTCGCGCTCAAGTCACCCCCTGCTCTTTGTGGTTTTTAGCTTTAAAAACCCTTGTCTCTCCCCACCTCGGGGTGCATGTACTTGGAGACGAGAGTACGTGTCGCTGCTGAGCTCAGCTAAATAAAGCGCTTTTAGGTTGAGTCCAGTTTTTGATTTTTGGATTACAACACGCAGCCCCACATGCTGTGCCAGTCCTGCCCCCAGGTTGGGCTGAGCCGGCCAGAGTCTGGGTGTGGTGGTGCATGCCTGTAATCTCAGCGGCTGGGGAGGCTGAAAGCAGGAGATCACCATGAGTCCAAGCTGTGTAGTGAGACCCAAACCAAATACATTTTAAAACAAGTAAAACAATGAGATGGGAAGCTAAGATAGATAGATAGATAGATAGATAGATAGATAGATAGATAGATAGATAGACTGATTGATTTTCCACTGAAAAGAGACTTTCAGTGAGGTACAAATGAACCTTCATGTGAACTACAATGCAGGCGTTCCTGGAAGACTGGCAAAGAGCAAGCTGCCCTGGAAAGTACATTTCTGAGACATCTACACTTGACAACTGAAGCCTTTTCCCTGTTCTTGGATTCCTTCCAAAAACCCCAACCTGTCACCCCAAGAGCAGGCCCTTTTGTGGAACTCATCCACAGCGCATCAGCAAATCCTAAATTTTCTAGTTCCTTTGACTGGCAGTAAATTCCTTTCGCCTGCTATCAACTGCCCTGAACAGCACTTTCCAAAATGTAAGTCCTGTGTATCTTGGTTCCAGTGACACATGACAGTTGTACTTGCTCCATGTCCTCCACATTTGGTAGAGTTACTCTGTCTAATCCTACTAGCTCTAATAAGTGATTGTTATGTCTCCTTGTAATTCAATTCTTATCACTTTGGTGTCTATTGGCACTGATCATTTATTCATATTCTTTGGAAAAAATAACTGTTCAAATCATGCTATCCTTTACATTTTTGACCTGTGTTCTTGCTTTTAAATGTTCTTACTCTTAAATCAAAAATATTGGTTAAAATACTCTGCCAGTGGCTTGTCTTCATGTTCTTAACATTCTCTTATGAAGAGTAAAACTTTTAAATTTTGATGAGTCAAATTTATGTACTTTAGTAGTTTGTGCGTTTGTATACTATTAGACCTTGCTTAAATTGTTGTTGCAAAGATTATTCTGTCATCTTTCCTTCTTAAAGTTGTATTATTTTAGCTTTAACAATTATGCCTACCACACATTTTTTTATTTTTCCATTTATCATGCTATACTTACTGAAATTCACTCTCCCATCTTTCCAGAATCATTTTTCAAGAACACTACCCCTTTTCTTATTTAAACATTTTCACTTTAAAAAAAAAATAAAGTCAATTGTCCATCTGTGCCTATTTTACTTATCTTTGTTCATCTGGCACCTATGTCTGTATTTATACCATGGTGTTTTAGAAAATAGAGTCAAAGTTAAAATAGTATGAGTCCTCCTACTGTGTTCTTTCACAAAATTATTTTAGTACATTCAGGCCCTGATATGTGCCTATTAACCTTTGCAGCTTCTTGTCAAGTTTTACAATGAATTGTCTTGTCTTTTAAATAGGAAAGAAATCTTGGATTTTGGGTAAGGATGAATTGAATATATAGGTGAATTTTAAAAGTATTGTTATCATAGCAATGTTGTATTTCAAGGCATGAACTTTTATATTTCTCTATTTCCACAGGTCTTTTACAACTTTTAAGGAATATTTCTTTTCATTTTACAGAGACTTTCACTTAATTTGTTAATTGCTCCTTAACTACTTCATATTTTATTGTGTTATCATAAGTAGTAGTTATACATATCACTTTCCAAATGTTTACTGATAGTACATGAAGCACAATTTATTTATTTCCATGTTTTGACTATTTATACTGAGAAACCACTTAAATCTTCAATTCTCTTTACAGATCCCACAAGATTTTCTGTACATGTCACTATCTGAAAAAAAAAAAGTTTTCTTTCTCTATCAGTAAGGTTTCCATTACTCTCTCTTTGCTTTTGGCATAGATGGGATACGTAGCTATCTTTGCTGCATTTCTAATATTAGAAGAAAAGTAATCAGTATTCTACCATTTAGTATAAAGTGAACCACAGTCCTCCTTGATAAATTTATGGTGTTGAACAATGTCCCAACTTACTAGTGCATTGACAATGTTTACCATGGATAACCCACTAGTATTATGGACTACTGGACTATGTTGGATTATTTTGCTGAATTCATGCACCTACAATATTTAAATGGCAATGAAATACCTGTCTCTGACAAAACTAAACCAAAAAAAGGGATACAAATGAAGGACCATTTTGTATCTGTATACACAAAATAGTTAGAATAGATATACAGCTACTTTCTCTTAATTCAATGAGAAGAAAGATTTGTACTAATAGTGTTTGGACAGGATATCATGTCTGCATCTTGTACAATGAATAACCACTAAGACAACGATATACAATATATTAATTATTGAAACTGTCCTATTAATTGGTTTTGAAACTATCTCATTGCTATTTTTTCTCAATAAAATTAATAAAAAAGATAATGTTTACCATGAATGAGTGCTACATGTTGTCAAAAGCTTTTTATGTATATATTGAAGTGATAGTTTAGAAACTGCTTCTTCTTATTATGTCAATATGACAAAATTTAAAGATTAAATTTATGTTGCCTCTCTATAGTGAATGAAAATTGACTCCTATATATTATTCTTTTTTTATTACTTATTATTGAAGGAGTTCTCTGTATATTTATGAAAGGTCTTTGTTCATCATTTTTTTCTTTTTCTTGCCTTACATGTTTTGGTTAAATATGATGGTGACCTGTAAAATTACTTTAAAATGTAAAATCTGTTATTGCTTTCTGAAAGTCATGGTCTGGGCAAGTCTTTTTTTTTTTCTTGTTTGTTTGTTTTCAGTACTGGGGATTGAACTCAGAACCCTGCACTTGCCACGCAAGTGCTTATTCTACTGAGCTATCTCCCCAGCATTCATTTCTTTCTTAAAGATTTCATAAAAAGCCCTGAGCCAGTATTTGCATGAGGAAAAAGTGAAGTTCCCGGCATTCCCCTCAGCCCGTGCTGACACAGGTGGGAAGGAGGCTCATAATCTTCTGTGGCTTACTCTGCAGTAGGGCAGTTTTTGTCTCTACTTTTCTTCTAATTAGCCTGTTCTTTTCATTGTCCTAATGCAAGGGGCAGGAAATTTTGGCTAGGGCACTTGATGCCTACATTTCTTTGCTTCTGCCTTATCCATTACCACATCTTGGAGATGTATCCTAGAAATTAAGCCCAGGGAATTGGTGCTGTGTCTTCCATTTTCAGGTCCCAGGATTCATAAATGATCTGCTTTTTCCTTTCCTCCATCCAGGAATATATAGATAGATAGATAGATAGATAGATAGATAGATAGATAGATATGCTTTTAATTGTGATTATTCAAAAAACAAGGGGGAAGTATGCCTAGTACACCTTCCAGAAATAGAAATTTCTGCTAAAATTTAGTTAGAGGAGGAAGAGAACAGTTATGGTAACCAAGATATGAAATTTCAAGAACTTTCACTCTTCATAACCTAACCTTACATGTGACCCTTCCTTGACTGGAACAAATGAAATTACAATAAGAGCAAGATGATGATCCTCTTAATTCTACCAATGCCTCCATCTTCAATATTGCTTATTCATTTGTCATAGTGCTCTGCATTTTATAAGAAGACCAAGGGTGTTACTTTTACTCTTTGAAGATAGGAAATTGTTTAAATGTACATGTCTTGCTCCCGGTCTCTCAACAAATAAATAGCAGAACAGGAATTCAAACAAATACAGAAATTTTTCCTAACCAGCCAATCTTATAAAATCAGGTGATGAACTATTCATCTTGTTTGTTTCAGATCAAATCTAGAGTCAAACAGATTCAAAAAGCAATTTCTCATGAAATGCTACCTTTGAAAAAAAAATTTAAAGAAAATTGATTTTCACTACAAAACATCACCATCTGGGAAGCTCAGTGAAATTTCAAGTGGTTTGACTGTGAACTGAACTGTGAATGTCACCAAAATTAGGGACACATTTGACAGCTCTCTGAAACAGAAGTGGGCATAAAATTGGACTCATTCTTCAAATGTGTGAGGATCTGTTGTGCTCACGTCTTGGTCTTAGGACAGCTGAATCTAATTTATCTCTGAGCAGGAGCCTGGCAGGCAAGATGATGGCTTCGCTTTTGTTGTAGGATTGTGTGAGCTACAGAAGTGGCTCTAGGTAACTAGGGACAGGGTGTCATTCCTGAGAACCTTGGAGATGAGTGTGAGACTAAAGAATTTGGACATGGATGGGAGCAGGCATTAATGTAAGGACATAGAAGATGTCGGGAATAGTTCTTCGCACTGCTCTTACTATTAATGAGAGTTTCTTCTTGAATTTCAGCAAATCACGTTAAAAAAAAACTTCCTTTGATAGTGTTGATAGGAGAAACTTTTCTGCACTCTGAGAAAGTCCAAGACCTTCTAACAAGCGGGCCCACCATCCATTCAAGGTCCAGGAAATCTGTGTGATCTCAAAAACCCATCCTTTGCAGACTACATGGCTTTCCTTGCCTTCCTCTGCAGTCGGCTATCATCAACTTGACTGACAATGGCAAGACTCTTCCTGTCTCATATTTGCTATGAGAATTCTACTCATGTTCAGGAGCAATACATGCTGGATGGTTACATAGGACATCTGCAGAAAGCTGTGCTCAATTTATGTCTTTCTCGTCAATACGTAGGAACCATTGTTCAAAGGTTGACCTCTCAGCAGCCATCAAGATCTAAGAAATGCTTTCTTGGGAAAAGTGCTAGGTGTTACTTGAAGAATCACTGAAACTCACTTCTGTCTCCAGGGGCTCTTACTCTACTACACAAGCATTTGCAATTGAATGGTAGACCATGTTTCTCACTTTATCAAGCTGAGGAGAGTTTCTCCTTCTCCTTCTATTCCTTTCCCCTTTCTGGTCATTTGGCAGTACAGGGAATCATGTCCATAGCCCTCACTTTGAACTTATTCAACTCCTGAGGCCAGCATTGAGAACATGGGCTGTTCATAGGCAGTAAGTTTGCAAATCTAAGTAAGCATTGAAAACTCCAATATCTTGCACCTATGGAATCTCCAGAGATTACTTCGAGAAGAAAAGAAAAAAGACCTTGATGTTTTGCATGTTTTTAGAATAAAGAAATTGCATATGTATTAGAGCTGGCAGACCACATGACTTATTTTAATTCATTTCTCCATCTTCTTCTATGCTACCTACATTTGTAAGAGCCAGCATAGTTTTACACGTATTCCACCAATTTCCCAAAATTCTCTTTCTGCACTATTACATAGAAAAGTGTGTTTTATTAGAACATTAAAAAGTAATAAAGTTTAAAAATCTATTTCTCCTAATCTAATGTATTGTTACAACCATGAAATATAAGGATTCTGGGATGCTGAGGCAGGAAGAGGTCAGGTTAGTGTTTAATGTAAGCAACTTGGGGAGATCCTGTCTAAAGATAAAAAAAAAATTGAAAGAATGGTTGTGAATGTAGCTCAGTGGGAAACTCTAGGTTCAAATCCCAGTACTCTTAAACATCAATATGAAATTTGATAAAATGAATAAAAATTACAATATAAAATAAAGTATATTTCTATTATACTAGCTGTATGAAAACACTTGCTGAATCAAGGATTTTAATAGAAAGAAATTATATATCAAATGAACAAAAAATGTTATTTAGAGGGAAAGGAAAGATTACAATTTCTCAGGTGGGAGAAATTGGTGTCATGTTGCCACATAGACAAACAGGACCTCCTTTGAAGGAACAAGAAAAATAGTTGTTGGTCTTCATTGCAAAGGGCTGGGATGCTGACACAGGTGAGGATTTCTTAAAGCATATAAAACGTGCTTTACCACCAGGAATCATCACAGGCACATTGCAGATTGTGAAAGCCTTTGAAGCGGAAGGAAGCTGCTGCTGCAGAAGCAGAAGAGCCCATTTCCATCTCTTTTCATGATCTGAGGAGCCCTGAGATGGTTACTTGCTCTTGAGCGGGCACTTCTGCTGGCTGGGTGAGGAAGGCTGCGTGGGAGGACATTTCTGTTGTGGAGGTGTGCAGGGCTCAGGGCGCTTTGGAGCTGTGCAGGACTCAGGGCACTTTGTAGTTATGACCACAGGAGGTGACTGGCAAGAGTGTTTGCACTGTTGCTGTTGATAAGACATGATTCTGGAGTCTCAGAATCTGAAAGGAGTATATGACAGTGTTCAGAAGACAGGACTCCCATAGAAAACATTTGAAAATCTTCTGCATTATCAGGCCACGTTATTGCTCTCTGCTAGTAAAAAAAAATTGTTTTTCAGAACTGGGGGTTGAACTCAGGCCCTTGTGCTTGCCAGGCAAGTCCTTATTCTACTGACTATCTTCCCGGCCCCTAGAACATTCTTGAGTTAACTTCCTCTTTACACTTTTTTGGTTTTCACAGTACAGCCATTTACACTGCTAGGTTTGAGAAAGCTTTCATTTATCTTGTGCCGCCTTCCCAAAGTCAGCATCTCAATGCCAAAGAACCCCATATATTTATTTGAAAGAGAATTTTATATTCAAAAAAACCCCATACCTTTTAAAGAAAGTATTCAGTTACCACCTTAGGGAACCTATGAAAACTAAGTAAAAATCATAACCATTCATTCTATAAACTTACTTCTTGATCCACACCTCTGAGGTCCCCTTGATAGTCCTAGCACAGAATGAGTTGTAAAATCTCAAAGCATTGTATGTGAATTATTAAGAGTAGGTTTGGAGAGGGGTGAGGGTCATAATGCTAAGTGTATAAGTTAGGACAGAGGCATGATATGCAACAGAGGACCTCTTTATAGGGCTTGCTGCCCTACCCAGAGGGAAAGGGAAGTTCTGACCACTGGTATATCCCAATAATTCCCTAATCAAAATGTAATTCCACTCATAATTGGCTTTACAGGAACCCTGCAAAATACAAAACACACTGTTCCAGCATCTCCGTGGAATGTTTCGTCCTGGTGACGCAGAGGCCTTACCGCCAGGCAGTAAGTTTCAGTTAACTGATGATTGGGTGGAGAATTTGGTGGACACTGTAACTGTCAATCAAAGGCTGTCTCCTTCACTGGGGACATAAAAGACTTTCTGTCTTTTGGCTTCCTTAAATTTTAAGTCTACTTGGTCTATTTGTTCTATTTAGACCCATGTTAATCTCACCTTTCATCCTACAAATTGCCAGCGACCTGGAAGAAAAGTGAGACCTAAAAACCACCCAGGTCTGGCTCTTGTTCTGCTGATGCCAAGCTGTGTATCCCTGCAGCTGGTCCCATCTCCTGCCCGGTTGCAGCTTTATCTGTGTACAGAGGAAGTAATTCTTGCTTCTCAGAGTGGGCACTGACTTCACTGCGCTGTCTGTTAATCCTGTTTGAGGCTGAAAGTTTCCTCCCCTCTGTCTTTCATGCAGATGATCCCAAATTTGATTTTTGATTTTCAAATTTTAATGCTATGTTTTCCCCATTCATGTGTGCACTTTTCTGTGTTTTGATTCTTTGATTTCAAAGTGGGACCAACCTTCTGAGTGCTGTCCTCCTTCCAAAAAAAAAAGGATGCTATATCTTCCCCCTTTTTAAAAGAAAGTATTCAGTTACCACTTTAGGGAACCTATGAAAACTAAGTAAAGGGCTGGTGAGATGGCTCAGTGGTCTAAAGCACCTACTTAGAACAAGCTTGGCAAAGTACAAGGGACCACGGTTCAATCCCCCAGCACCACATGCCAGCCAGCCCTGCCCCCTGGTGGGCTGAGCTGGCCACACACACACACAAATAAATAAATAAATATTAAAAAAAAAAAAAAGAAAACTAAGTAAAAATCACAACCATTCATTCTATAAACTTACATCTTGAATCACACCTCTGCGGTCCCCTTGATAGTCCTTCTAGGACAGAATGAGTTGTAAAATCTCTAAGCATTGTACGTGAATTATTAAGAGTAAGTTTGGAGAGGGGTGAGGGTTATAATGCTAAAATAAGTTGGGACAGAGATATGAACTTAGGCTAATCTTCTATATTGGCATACTCTCACACTTTCCAGGTTTTAACTCTGTGAACGACATGATATTTTTTTACATATTTTTAACGTTGGTTGCCTACATGTTTATTCTCTATCCTCACAATAACCTCCAGCCCTCTCTATTTTCCTGTCACTCCCCAAGGTGTCTCTTTCATTTGTCCACCTCTTCACAACATGCTCACTGGGGACATATGTTATTGTAGCAGCAAATGACAGTGAGAAAAGATAACCCCCACAAAAGAGACCAAGTGTGGAAAGAACAGGTAAGTTTTTATTGCCAGCTCAGACCAACTGATGTCTGGATCCTGGCTCAGAACTCCCAAAGCTGTCGGTCTTCACCTGAACTTTGCTTTCAGATTATATGCTTTCAGATTTCCACAGTAACCATATTACCTCATTTTCAGGAATTTTACAAGAATGTTTACATTTCCCACACACTGTGGAGCATCTGTCTGCCATGGGGCAGTGTGGTTTGATATTTGTCCAATTCCCCAAGTTGTCCTAACTATTTGTTCCTACTTTATGACCCTGGATTTCTCTAATTGAGTTTAGGGTTAGCTGCATGTGAGGGGTGAGGGCATGAGTTTATCTATAGTTTAAGTAAATTTAAGTGACCCTCCACTCACATGGACTGTCTTTTGCTCCACCATGATTAATATATTTAGGGGTCAGCTCTTTCACCCTTTTAAAACTGTTCATGCCATTACTAAGGTTGACTAAATCCTGAGATCTACACATTTTACGGGATGATCCTTGAGCTTCTTTGTCTCAGTTGAGTAATCAGGAAGCAGCCTATGGGTGTGCTTTTCACAGGGAGAAGGAGAAAGAACAGAAAAACAAGAAAGAAGAGGAAGAGGGAAGACTCCCAATCTCTGCAGTCACCACCCATGTTCCAGAAACTGAATCATTTCAGCCCAACCTAGAATTGGCACATTCCTAGAACTGTCCCTGCTCCTAACAATAAGGAAGGCATTCCACATCAAGACTGCAACTGGCCATGACTCTCTTGGGACAGATGTTTACACACGGTGTCATTGGTGCATGGGTCATGTTGAGTACTATGCATGCGGTTGTCAAGGAGCACCTAGCTTTGCAAAAGCATAAATAAAAGATGCTTACCCACAATTCACCAGTGTATAATCGGTTCCACTATGTATCATAACTATTTTTAATTGTATTTATTTTTATTCATTTTGATGAGAAAAAATATAAAATAGCAATGAATCAGTTTCAAAACAGGTTAGTAGGGCAGTTACAATAACTAATGCATTGCATATTGTAGTCTTCATAGTAGTTATTCAGAGGACAAAATACAGACATATTATTTTGTCTAAACAATATTAGTACAAACCTTTCTTAATAAATTAAGAGAAAGTAGCTGTGAATCTATCCTATCTTGTGTATACATATATTTTTTTCTTTCTTTTTTTTTTAACAAAATGGTCCTTTTTTCCCAAAGTTTTATTGATAAACAGATAGCAATGAGACAGTTTCAAATCCAATCGGAAGTACAGTTTCAACAAATAATACACTGCATATATTCTTCTTAGTGGTTAATTGCTGTACAAGAAGTGGACTTGTGATCCTATTTACAAACACCATTAGAACAAGTCATTCTATTCATTAAGAGAATGCAACTATATATCTATCTAACCACTCTGAATACACAGATACAAAATGGACATTCATCGGTATACCCCATTTTTTCTAAGTTCCGTTATTGAATATTATAGGTGTGAACAAACTGGTCCTTTATTTATACCTTTGCAAAGCTAGTGTCATAACAATTTTTTTAAATGTCAAGAAATAACTTTGATTTTTGCCAATATTCCTTTAGTTTGTCTCACTTTTTACTGCTATCTGCTATACAACATTAAACAAAACAGTCCATAAAAAATGAATACACTGTGTGAATATTTGTCAAAATAAAAATAAAGCCAAAGGAATTATGATAAAATTTTCCTGGCATGCTCAGTTAGATTAAAGATCAAAGCTTCATTGTTTTACTGTCCTCTTCTTTTATTCCTGAGGCTAAGGTCATTCATCATTTCAGAAACTTACCAACTCACATAAATCACCAGACCCATTTACTGTATAATTCATAAGATGATTTAAGAAAATGTTTTAGAAAATGAATATTATAAAATATTTGAATTAAAATAAAATTTAAAATATAATGAAAGTTTAACAAAGATTCATGAAAATAGTTAATAATTGTAACAATTTCTTAAAAAGTTACAATATTTGACTAATTACAGATACATTTTTTAGTTTCTATTTTCACTTACAAATAATTCTCGACCTAACTGTTCATCCATGACAATGAGAAAGAAAATCTGGTACACACACTGAAATGTGCCATTTTATGCCATTTGGCATAAAAAGAAGTCTACCATGTGTGACCACATGGACAGATATAGCTGACAATACCTTAAGTGAACTAAACAAGGTATGGAAATACAGAATTGTGTGATGCCATTTAAAATTGGAATCTAAAATATTGATCTTTCAAGGGCTGGGGGTTCGATCCCCAGGCCTGCCATGCTGGCCCTGCCCCAGAGTGTGCAGAGACAGTGATTGAGACTGGGTGTGGTGGCATGTGCCTGTAATCCCAGCACTTGAGAGGCTGTAAGCAGGAGAATCACTATGAGTCCAATGTAGTAGTGAGACTCTGAGCACCCTGTAGACCCTTCCCTAAAAAATATAGAAAAAATAAAATATTAATCTTGTTGATCTCTTAAAAGTTAACAGTAGTAGGTATAGTGGTAAACATATGCTTGGTAGAGCTGTAGGGAAAGCAAAATGGAGAAAGGATGGTCACTGTGTATTGTGTTACAGGTTCAAGAAATATGTTTTAATATTCTATTGAACTGTGAATAACAAAATATGTTACATTTCAGAAGACTGAGAAGAAAGGATTTTGACTACTTTTAACACAAGGAAGTGATGAAAGCCCTATTATCTGAGTAATAGGCTTACCTGATTTGAGCATTTCAAGACCTATGCATGTAATGGAATCAAATATCATCTAGTACCTAATATATAATAATTTAGAATATTATTCAACTATAAAGAATAAAGTCCTGATGCATGAGACAACATGGGTAAATCTTGAAAACCTTACATTAAATGAAATATGTGAGATACCAAAACACAAATACTGATTAGTTCCACTCCACACGTTCAATAGAATAGTTAAATTCATAGAACACAAAGTAGAATGGAGGTTATTAGTGGCTGGGGAGAGGGAAAGATTGGAAGTTCTTCTTCAGTAGGTGCAGAGACACAGTCTTAAAAGTTCTAGAAATGAGCAACATTAAATGATTCATGGCCTTTGAATATACTAAATGACAATGAATACTGAAACATATTGTTTTGTAGGAAATTGTCTCATGTTCACTCTACCATGATGGAAAAAGATTATTTTAAAGACTGAACAACAAAGTTGAGTCATGAACGTTAAGAATTTTCCATTAAGAATATAAAATTTCAGGTGTTTACTCAGTCCATCTAGACTAATTATTTCGTCACAAAAGTAAACTATAATTGAATTTAATTATAAAAACCTAAAACAAATGCAAACTTCATTATCTCTATAATTGTTAAAGACCATGAAAAATGGTGCTTAAGATATGAAATGGAGCAGAAGTTGGGAGTTGCGGAGGTGACAGCCTGAGGTCCTGAAGTGAGGACTCTTCACATACAGGCAGCTCGGTGATGAGGCTGGGCTGGAGGAGGAGAATGTAGTGCTGTCCTTCTCCTCTGCCTCTGATGCAGAGCTCGATGCCACCAGTGTGCATTTAGAGGACAATATCACAGACAGTGGTTTTGAGCTAGCACAGAGAAACTTCATGAATGAGCACTTCCAGGAGTTTGAACATTTTTACTAAATGTGTTTCTCTAAAGGAAAAGTACATTGAGAAGAAGCTGTGGGAGGAGATCCTGGGGATCAATATGCTTTCATGAGGAAGTCACAGCATCCTAAACATGAAGTGGCTAGCGACGTCTGCCACTTGCTACTTATGTTGACAGGTTTTCTGGCTTTTAAAGAAATGTTCTGAACTACAGAGTGGAAATGAAAGGTTGGAATTAAGCAGTGGCTTAGTGGTGAAACTGTTGTGCAAATCATCTAAAAAGCCTGCCTTCCAGAACAAGCTGCAGCACTAGGGAATGCACAGGCTCCTGATGGATATCACCAGCTCACTAGGCTCAGAGAGCATTTGGCTGATAACAACAGAAGAGTGTACCTTGGAAAGACTGACTGTTCTGCAGCCCTGTATTGGTTGGGCAGAGCCATGACCTGACCCTCCTGGCCACACTGTTCCTGAAACACCTTCTTGTATTCAGTAACCCCAGGGATTCTCCCCATGTGAACACCACACTCAGGTGCTTCTGAGCCTACTGTTGTGGAGCAAGACTAGGGCCAGATCCACCCCTCTGACTCCCACCACCCCTCCTGGCATGCCTGAGGATGTGGCTGCCAGCCCAAAGAAGAGGCCACTGTCACCAGCCCTCCACTCCACAAGGCTTTTCATGAGTCCCTTGTGTATTCACATTTTTCTATCTCACTGGTCAGTTTCAGTGCTTCGGCCTCGATGGGATTTCTCTTCGGTGATGCTGAGCTAATCTAGGGGGTCATTCATCCCAGCCAACAACCTGGGCTGAAATCTCAGAATCTCTTATTCCAGGCTGGAGCTTTATTTCTGCTGAGAGCAAGCAATGGGGAGTGAGAGCTGCTGTCTTCCTGAAAGCTCCATTGAAAATCAACCCCCCTGTTACATTTGCAGGCTTTGTAACACTGTCTTATGCTGATGGCCAAGTAGTCTCTTTTGCTAGAAATCACTTTTGAATGCTATTTTCAAGAAAATCTTTTTATAGATGAATACATAGGCTAATTTAGTGAATATGTTCTTGGGAATTTCTATGATCGCCCACTTAAAGATCAAAATCTTATGTGGTGTGTGCTCACACAGTGCTGCGAAAGCAAAAATAGTAAAAGAGGTTGGTGTACCTCTTTCCCTGGTGCTGTGTATGATGTCTGCAGAGACATCATTCTGAAATAGTCTGAATTAGACTAAGCTACCCTCCTATCATAGCACAACAATGCGTTTCTCCATATTTTCTCAAAATCCTTCTTTATTAGACTTTCTAGCTCCTCAATTGATGAGCATTTGGGTTGCTTCCAAGATTAAGCTATTACAAACTGTGCTTCTGTAAACATAGGTGCATATATATCACTCTCATACAATATTTTTAATTTTTTAAAAGGAATTTCCAGACTAATTTCCACAGTGGGTTTACCAGTCTACACTCCCTCCAACGTGGAGAAGGGCCCCTTTTTCCCCCACAGTTCCACCAGTGCTTGTTGTTGGTTGATTTCTTGATGACAGCCCTTCTTTCTGGAGTGATATGAAATCTCCATGTTGTTTTAATTTGTATCTCTTGAGTGACCAATAATGTTGAATATTTTTTCATGTTTGTTTTCTGTTTATCTTTTTTCATCTGAGAAGTGTGTTCATCAGGTCTTTGAATTGGGCTGTCAGGTCTTCTTCAAGTTTTGTATGTTCCAGATGTAAGACCTTTGTCTGAGGGACAACTGGGTAAATTTTTTTTCCAACCTGTGAGTTGTCATTTCACTCTGAGATTTATTTTGGTGTGCAAAAACTGTTAGGAAGACGAGGTCTCAGTTGTTTATTCTTTGAATTATTTCCTGTGCCATCTGAATGAGTAGAACAGATTAGAAGATGCAGATACAACTCCAAACACTGTCATCCCCTTAATCTTTGACAAAGAAGCCAAACATGTTCACTGGAAGAAAGATAGCCTCTTCAATAAATGGCACTTGAAAAACTGGCTTTCCACAGGGGGAAGACTAAAACTAGCCCCATGTCTATTACCATGCACTAAAATAAAATCAAAATGGATAAAAAGATCTACATATGAAACAGAAACACAAACTCTACTGGTAGATAGAAATCTTGAAGACATAGATGTACACAGAGACTTCATGAACAAAACACTGTTCTGATATTTATAATTCCTGTTCATGTACAAGCTTTGGATTTTTATTATTCTTGCTTTTCTAACACATTGAGGTTCAGCTTAAACTTACTTGGGTAGTCTTCTGGGCATTCACAACTTCAAATTTCTCTCTTAGGACTGCTTTCATTATGCCCCACAAGTTCTGCCATGTTATATTAGCACTATCATTTGATTCTAGGAAGTGATTAATTTCTTTTTTTATTTCATCGGTGACCCAGTGATTGCTCAAGATGGTACTTTTTAATTTCCATGTGATTGGGATGCTTTCTTTTTCCATTGATTTCTAGGTTCATTGTTTTATGATCCAATAATATGCATGAAATGATTTCAAGTTTTTTGCCTTAAGTTAAGCATGTGATGTGGGCTAGTAGGTGGTCTGTGTTGGACAAATTTTGATTGGGAATTTGAGACAATTGTGTATTCTTTGATTAGGTGCAACATTCTGTTAAGCCTACATGTTCAAAGGTATGGCTCAACTCTGATGATTCTTTGCTGGTTTTTATCTAGTTGATTTGTGATAGTGGAATGTTGAGGATTCCCTCAGTACTCAGTTCTGTTGATCTTTGTCTGGTCTTTTATGTCCACTCATGTTTGTTTCAAGAAAATGGGTATGTCAGTGTTTTTTGGGCATGCCCATATATTTATAATTATTATCACTTCTTGTTTAATTGGTTCCTTGACAAAAACATAGTAGCTTTTACTTCTTTTCATCATTTTTAGCATGAAGGCTTAAAGATGAAAATGAAAATATCCCTTTAAAAAAAGACTATGAAAGCATGTCTTTTTGTATATATAAAGATTATATACCAGAAGCAGCACTTGGATAAAAGAAAACATAAGGTCATCTATGAAAAACTCAAGGTGGGCCTGCCAGATAGCTCAGCAGACTAAAGCACCTGTCTAGGCAGGCTCAGGGACCAGGGTTAGATCCTCACCCCTTGCCTGTGTGCCGTGCCAGCCCCACCTCCCGGGGGTGCACTGAGACAGAGAGTGAAACAGGGCATGGTGGTGCATGCCTGTAATCTCAGCCTTTGGGAGACTGATAACAGGGGGATGACTATGAGTCCAGTCTGTGTAGTGAGACCCTGTAGACCCTGTACTAAATATATTACAAAAAAGAAAAACAAAAGTTCAAGGTAAATTTGTTTAAGCTATGATCATAGTTTGGATCAACAAAATTTGCTATCTGCAAATTAAATTCAATACCTGAGAAGACAAAAATTAATGGACAAACTCAAGAAATCAGACATACCAGCATCTCCAAAGCAGATGCAGGTGCTGGTAGCTTGAGTATAGTAGTCCTGCACCCAAGGACCTCTTCATAGGTCTTGCTGCCCCATCTAAGGGGAAGTAGAACTGCCTAATGCAGTGCTGGACCAAAAATGTCCTAACCAAAATGCAAATCATGGCTTGGCAAGGACTTTGCAAAATAGGAAATAACCTGTTCCAGTTTTGTTACTCTGAGGACCAGTTTCATTTAACTGATCACTGAAAGAAATTTGGTGAAATTCATGAGCATTTAATTCATGTTTAAATGCCCTTTCTTTGCTGAGGACAATATCCCCTTCCTGTCTTACAGCTCCCTTGAATATTAACTGATTTATTTGTTACACTTTAGCTGAATGCTGTCTTGCCGTATTTACCCATTTCCATCTTTCCTTTCCTCATAGTTTTCCAGTGTGTTGGAAAGAGAAACCCAGAAAATGGCCAATTTGTTCCCAGTTCTATTTTTAAGAAGTTCTGTGACCTCATACATTTTACCTCCCCTCTGTGTGTTTGAGTCTTTCTTTGAACTGAGGTGACCAATACCTGATTCTCCCACTGAGTGCTGACTTCATTGGGCTATTTCTTAAACCTATTCAAGCCTGAAATTTTCTTCTCCATTTTTGGCTGTCACTCATAGAACCTCAGGTTTAACTTAAATTCTTTATCTTTTTAAGCTGTTGTTTTACTCATGCATGTTCTCCTCCTTGATTGGCAAACAAAATCTCAAGCATCCATTCAATACATAGTTATTGAATCACACCCATTTGATCCTCTGTCATATTCCCTATTTGCTTTAGGCACTGGGTCAAGTCCCACCTACATATATTTGATCTGTTTCCTAGCTTTGTGGCTCCCAACATATGCCCCTTTTCTGTTTTGTTTTGAAAATCAAGATTCTATGTACACAAGAAACAAATAGAAGGAAGCAGGATGTGTGTGAAACACTCCATGTTCAGGCAAGTAAAACTCTCAGGTTCTTTGGCTTTCTCCCTTCTGCTAATTTTATTCTTAAATGTAAGGTTCACACTCCATTACCCTTTAATAAATTTGCTAAATTACATAAATTATAAAACATAGATATGGGGTAATTCTTAATTTTATTATGGATGAAGGCTTAGAAGGTGTGATACTACAAAATTTTTTCATATTATAAAAGAGTATTTTAAAGCTACAGGACATGTGACCTAAACTCAGATGAAATACCTATAAAATTTGTTAGAAGTTGTATTTGGCTACTATAATCATAGGTGATTTTTGTTTTCTACTTCTCTTTTCAAAATATTTTCCACTTAAGTATCTATCACCTGATGGCCAGATTTTGAAATATAGTATAAGTACACAATGGACTGCAGGTAGACCATTAAACATAGGTAAAGTTCTGTCATTTGTGACAACATAGATCTGGAAAAGTTAAGTAAGATACATAAAGACATAAAGACAAATATAACTGCATTGTCTCACTCATATTTACAATCTTCAAATTTTATTTTCTAGAAGCTGAAAGTAGAATAATGGTTACCAGAGGATGGGTACAATAGCAGGATGTCAATAAGGTTCATTTCAAAATAAAGCAGAAGACATACTTTCAATGTTTTTAATACAAAGAAATAATAAATCTTCTAGTTAAAATATATGCTTTCTCTGATTTGAACATTACACCCTCAATATGTATGTATTGAAGTATCTCATAAATATGTACAATATAATGGAATATTCAGCCATGAAGATGAACAAAGTTCTTACACATAACACAACATGGACACATCCTGAAAGCATGTAAGTGAAATATGTCAAATATCTAAAGATAAATACTGTACTCATTTCACTTAAATCAGGCCAAGTTCATAAAAAGTGGTATGGACATGACCAATGGCTTTGCAGAAGAACAATGGAAGATCATTACTTCATAGGTACAAATTTTCTGTCTGGGAAGATTAAAAAATTGTGAATATAAAATATTTGTGATATTTTTAAAATATTAAAAATATTTTAAATATTGTGATAAAAATTGTGGAGATTGTCACATGTCATTTTCAATTTACTTAAGTCCATTCAAATGTAAATTTAAAAATGACATTTCTTAAGTGCTCGGCTGGCAAGCACAAGGGCCTGAGTTCAATCCCTGGTTCCACAAAAAATAAATAAATAAATTAAATTAAATTAAAATAACATTTCTATTACTATTGTTTGCAGGACACAATGTTTAAATTCCTCCTGTGGAGTTAGTGTACACACATAGTACTTTTTAATTCCCTTTTCACCCTATTTTTTCCTCCCTCCTTAACCCTCGTTCCTCCCTCCCTCTGTAGCCCTGTCCATCTCTTGGATACCTTCCAAAGTGAAAAATATCTATCTCCTTATTTCCTATAATATATTTTTTTATTTTGTCCTCCATTTATAATTGGAATTTCTCATACAAGAGAAATTATTTGCTATTTAAGCTTGCATGTCTGATTTATTTCATGAAAACAATGGTCTCAAGGGGCACCTTTTTTTTCACAAATGACTCAGATTTATATATTTGGCAGAGGAATACTTTATCATGTATACATGTTACATTTTCATTATCTATTCGTCTGCTGATGGACTGATAAGCCACTTCTAAAATTTGATTATTAAGAGTTGCACTGATATAAGCATGAGTATGGATATATAACTGCAATATAATGTATTTAACTGTTCAGGCAAGCTGCCTAGAAAGGGAATATCTGTATTAAATGGAATTTCTATTTGTAAATTTTAAGAAACCTCTTCACTGATGTCCAAGGTGATTGTACTAGTTTACATTTCCACCAAAAACATAGAAGAGGGCTGGTGAGATGTCTGAACTGTATAGCTAGATCCTGTAACAACTAAATAAATAAAACTTTTTTAAATACAGAATTTCTTTTTCCTTGAAGCCTCACCAGAATAAAATGACTTTTAAGCAAAAAGTTTTGTTTTGTGTATTTTACAATGACAAGAAATAATTATTTTATAAACAGAGTATGGAGAAAAGGGGCCTAAAATATTGAGAGTATTTAATTTCAGATGATTCTTAAGCTTCCTAGGTCAACTCTTTGGTAACAATTTTAAACTGAAATTCAATTTTAGCATAAAAACTTTCCTCTAGAAGCAATTGAAAAATAGATTACCTTTATCTGTATTAAATAAATCCAAAAAACAGTTTAAAATAAGAAACAGGAGAACTTTTGATGTCCACAAATTAATTTTACATGAACAGTCAATGAATGATATTTTAATATCACTACCAATTCATATGTAAGAAAAATATTTTAAATAAAGTGTTAAGTCAAAATGTGAGAAATGATTTCTTAAATAAGCTCATTAAGGTTGCTACATGTGCAATGTAATACTCAATATGTTAAAAACTGTAAAATATGGTTCAGAAACACACAATAATATTTTTACTTTTTTAAGTGGTAAGAACCATCAATTCTTGTAATTTTAAGTGGTGAAGGAAATGTGGATTAATGAGATCTTTTTGAATTAGTAGTAGAGTGCGAAATAATATAACCACTTGGGAAAGGTGTTAGTAAAACCCCTTGACAAGATATTGCAGCAACTGGTAAAATTTAACACCCAAACCTGTTTTAACCCCAAATTCTATTCCTTCATATATATAAAGGAACAATATTTGCATGTTATCACCAGGAAGTGTACACCAAAATTTTCACAGTGTTAATTCTAAGAACATGAAATGAATATTAAGATATGCTATAGTCATATGACAAGCATCACTTAGCAGAAAGAAAAAGATAAACTATGGTTGCGTGCAATAATATGCATGGATATTTGTACAATAGCATTAGTGAATATTGAATATGTGTCCCCGAATTTTACAGTTAATAAAATAGTTTTCCTTAAATTAATGTAAATAGTAAATTAAATAAATAAAAAATATGCAATGATAAATACATATCTAAGGAAGAGTACAAGTGAAGAGATTCTGTAAGTGGCAGTTACTTAAATGAATGTAACTTGTCATTTCTCTTTTTTTAATGCATTTAGGACAGTGTCTATAGGGTCTACAGGATCTTACTACATAGATCAGACTCATAGTGATCCTCCTGTTTCAGCCTCCCAAGTGCTGGGATTACAGGCATGTGCCACCACGCCCAGTCTCAATCACCGTCTCAATACGCCCAGGGACAGCACTGGTGTGGCACACTGGGGATCGAACCCTGGCCACTGCACTCTGCCTAAGCAGGTGCTTTAGTCCACTAAACTATCAGGCTAGCCCTGTTTCTCATTCTTGGTGAGGACATAAAACATTAAAGTATAATTTATAGTGCTGACCATATAGCTCAGCAGACTAAGTGACTGTTTAGGCAAGTGCAGAGACTGGGGTTCCATCCCCGGCATTACATGCCACATTGGCCCCACCCCTGGGCATGCTGAGCCAGCCACCGAGACTGGGTGTGGTGGCACACACCTGTAGTCCCAGTACATGGGGAGACGGAAAACAGGAGGATCATTAGGGGTCCGAGCTGTGTAGTCAGACCCTGTACCAAATACATAATGAATAAATAAATAAGTGAATAAGGAATACTTTCCAATAATGAGTGCAGGTTAACCATATGTGGAGCAACAATCACAATGTTCTTGAACTATGAACTACTAATCATCCAATTTGTATAACTGAAGTCAATTTAGAGGGAAAATGAATGACTCATACACATCCTTTTCCATGGACCACTACTAAATTCTCTTTTCAGTTTTCTTTTCATAACTACTATGACCCAGTGCAAAAATTCACATTGAACCCATGAGAGTTTTGAAAATAGCAGGTGGAAACTGAATAACTTTAGAAGGGAGAGAAAAGAATCAAACTGTGAACCAGTGATCGCATTTAGAGATTTTCTTTATTTTGGTATTGCCATGCTTTTATCCAAATGCTTGTTACAAAAGGCACTAGCAACGCAGTAACATGACAGCACTTCTTGTTGAGCACGAGGCACCTCCGTGTAAGATCATTACTGCCATGCCACATAGGAGATAAGTCTGCAATGTAGGCATCATAGTCCTAACACCAAAGGTGAAGACACTGATATTCAAAGTGAGGAAGAAACTTACCCAGGTGTAGGTAAGAGTGAAGCTGCAAAAGATAATACTTGGGCATCATTATCACATATTCCACTTAAACAAGATCCATAAAGTGCTTAGTGCAAGATCCTAAAGCTGTGACTCAAATGTGGAAAAAGACAAAAGATTATTACATACAAATTTTCTCCTACCACCAGAGAGAGAGAGAGAGAGAGAGAGAGAGAGAGAGAGAGAGAGAGAGAGAGGAAAAAACAGCCAATATTCAGGCACAATTGCCAGAAGCAGCTTTTTTTTTTTTTGGAAACAAATGAAGAGAAGGAACATGACCTTGTATTTCACCCTTTAACATATTCTTTGTTCGTGACATTAAGAATAAAGGGAAGCACTTCGAGAAGAGAATGGAAGTCCCTGCCTGCCACAGTCAGATCAGACATTTGGAAGCAATTGGCTTTGCTGCTGTGAGAATCTAAGATTCTGGAGCAGAGGGTGGCTCCTGTTTAGAGAGGAGCGGCCCAACCACTCCAGAACAGAAGCGCGTTGTCGCCTAGCATGCCACACCACGGTGGAATGAGGATGAAGAGTAGGAACACAAAGAGGCCTTGATGTCGGGATTCAGAACTCAGGGACTAAGATGGGACATTCATTCTTATTCCAGAGTTCTGAAAGCTGGTGGAGACTGCCCTCTTCCGTGGGCTTTCTTCTGGCTAAATGAGGGCTTCCGCCTGGCCCTACTGCACTGTGGGCTTCTGCAAGGGGGCACGGTTCTGAATAATTGACTGGAAATTTAGGCTGTGGCTTGTAGGACAGCTAGGAAAAATGTGGCTCCCAATCTGAAAGAAACTTAGGAAATCAAAACAGCTGCTGAAAAATTAAAGGAATGATTATATAGTTCACTTAATGAGCATTTGTTTCCCTGCCTTTAGCCCTGTCCTTCTGCAATTATTTATTGTTTGGGAAAATTACCTCTTCTGTGGCCCAGGCAACCAGTTTTTCTTTAAGAAGTGCCGTTGTGCAAGCCTGAGGAAGGATCTCCTAAGTGAGGAACGCTGTCTCAAGAGAAAGTTGTCAGCTTTTTGCATCTCCTTCAAGGCTGAAATTGTCCAGTGTGTTTTTAAAATCACATTATAAACACACTATTTAAATGATTCTAAGAAAAGAGGAGTGGGCCAGCCAAACAGCTCAGCAGATTAAAGCGCCTGCTTAGGCAGACACAAGGACTGGGGCACCCATCCCAGGGCCTGAGGTACCAGCCCTGCCGCCAGAGCACTCTGAGACTGCGTGCTGAGATGGCAACTGAGACCGGGTGCGGCGGCAACAGCACTTAGGAGGCTGTAAACAGGAAGATCACTACGAGTCCGATCTAGGCAGTGAGACCCTGTATACCCTGTGCACCCTGTCCTCAGTACAAAAAAGGCAAGGAGGAGAGTCATTTATTTTCTTTTTCCTTCTGCATTAATATATTTTCTCTTATAGGGTCCAACATAATTGTCCAAAACAGAGAACATCAAAGTAACCCAGCATTTACTGTTCCCATTGACTAAATGACACGACACAGAGCAACATAATCTGGACTTGTGTATGAAACTAAACTTTTCCCTAAAATATATGATGCTCCTTTGCATCTCACCAAGCCGACTCTGCAGATGATCTAAAATTAATTGTACCTTCACCTGGTAGGTATGTTGCATGGAAACTCTTATGGTGTATATCTTGTGTTCCAAAATGTTCATGTGTGTGGTGGTGAAGATCATGGAAAGGGACAGGATCGTGAGGGCTGTGCCCCTTCAGTGGATGGGTCCATAAGTTGCTAATACTACTGGGAGATGATGGTAATTTACAAGGTAGCGTGTAACTGAAGAAAAAGGGTCACTTTAAGGATTGTATCTTGTTCTGGACCCCTTGCTCTCGGGCTCCTTCCTCTGATTGCTGACTTCAAAGAGGTGAGCAGTCATTCTCTATCTCACCACAGCCCAACAGCAGAGAACCCAGACAACTACGGACTTAAACTTCTGAAACCATGAGCCAACATAAACCTTTCTTCCTTTAAGTTGTTATTCTCAGAAATTGTGTCATAGCAGTGGAAACCTGAATAACACACACCCTAATGGGGGTAGCAAATAGAACCTTCAACATCTGGGCAGCTCTAAATAGTTGACAACCTAAATGTATTTCATCTGACACTCTAAAAATGACTTGATATGAACCCTGGTTACTGTAAATGGTTCCCTGGGCCAGGTAGCCGCTTAAGCAGCTGAGCTCTATCCCCGGCCCCTCCTCAGCACTGTTAGGGTTATGTTCCAGTTTGAGAACTAAATTATAGGTGCTTGAAGGAATAGGGCAGCACTCTTTCCACATCCCCTCGCACTAGGTGCACCAACATCGATCCACAGCACCTCCCTCCTCAGTCCACTCCCCTAGTCTCAAGGCTCCTTTCAGTGATCACTGATGAGTCTAAGTAACTTTGAAATTACTCGACTTCTCTTTTTACAGTTAGAGGCATAGGAATACTCCTGACAGTGATTATCTGAGCCAATTTTCATGTGATGTGTAGCCCCGAAGGAAGAACAGACAGCCTCTGAGTGTGGGGTTGAAGTGCAAGGTGAGTAAACCTTGCAGCACTGTGGTTACTTACATCGGTATTCTGTGTGGTGACATTTTAGATCTGATGTCTGGGTGCAGTTTTCCTCATAGTTCTGCAATACGCCATGCTACTGCTTTCCTCCCAGAACTATTCCCAGTTAATCTCTTCCCCCTTCTTCAGCTTTGGAAAGGTACATACACATTTTGAGCCCTAAACTGCCCCTGAAAACTCCAGTCCCTTTATCATTATTTTAATCTACTCATTCAAAGGACTGATATATCCGATATTTTTAATTCATATACTTACATACAGACCTTGTGATCACAGAGAACCCACGAATATATTTTTTTAAAAATTAGGCAAGTTTATTTATAAGTTAGTCATTGCTACTTACCATTCATTGGCTATCTCCCCCTTTTAGCTATAATTGCTTGGGGAATCATCACTGCTGATTATTGTGGCATTTAGCATTATTACTTGTGGTCACTGATGACGTTATGCAAAGAGACTTATTGCCACCTGTTGCTTGCTCCACTTTTTCTTATGTTCTGGCAGTGCAGTTAGTGGGTAAGAGTTCTTGGCTGAGGTCACATGGAGAGTTTCATTCACAACGCGCAAGCAAGCCCTGACGTCTCCTGAATCTTCCTTTTTGCTTGATTCAGAGCACATGGTGTGCCTTCTTCTCCTCCTCCTTTCCAGGTGCTTTCACCATTCTCCTCCTGCAGGCACCTGATAGTCCAGGATGGCTTCCAGACAGAGTGCCCAGGCCCTTGGTTCCTTCTAGTCTCACTTTCCTTCTGAGTGATTATTTGAAGTGCTTTTTAGTATAGTAATTTAAATAATTTTACTCTTTATACTTATTGTAAAGGAACTTTTTCATATATTAATTTAATGATTATAGAGGCATCAATACATACTTTGTAAGAACTAAAACCTGTGTTGGAATGACTATAGGACAGAGGTGGGGCCAGCCAGGCAACTTGAGCTAATATTTAGTACAGCCCTTCAGGGTGACTACTGTGGGGTAGGTCGCAAATGTCCCCCTAAAGCCTCACATGCTTAGAAGTGGGCTTTCAGAAAGTAACAGTATCCTGAAGTCTATTGCTTCATTAGTGGTTTAATCCACTGATAAATTTACATGCAGTTACATTGTGGGGACAGAGTGGAAACTTAGGAGGTCTGGCCTAGCTGAAAGTACTGGCTGCTGGGAGCAGGACTTCCGGGACTTCTCTCTGTTGCTGGCCCCTTCCTCCTGTGCTCTTTCTCTCCCTGCTTCCAACTGGTAGGAAGGAAGCAGCCTTCCTCAGTCACAGCTTTCCACCATATTTATGCCTTGTCACAGACTTAAAGCAGTAGAGGCAGCTGATCCTGGACTGAAATTTTTGAATCTGTGAGCCAAAATAAGTCTTCCCTCTTTTAATCTGCTTTTCTTGGGAATTCGGTCAGACAAATGAAAAACAGACTCACACCATGCTCTATAAGGCAGTCGCCAGAGGCTCCAGCATATCTATTTCCCTTCTACTAGCTCCCATAGTTCCTGCTGTCTCCTGTCTCTTCCTGACCCTTCCTCCCACGGGTCAACCTCAGATTTAATCCAAGAAGAGTGGCAAGGGCCTGCATACCTCCCTCCCAGCACCACCAAGAAGTTTAAATTCCTCCAACATTTCATTTCTATTTCAGGCTGGAAGAGTATTGGTATGAAGAAATACTGAAAAAAGGAACAAAATATTGTTGGAAAGGAAGAATCTTATAGGAAGGGAATGTTCCATTTTAGGTAATAATTTCCTGTGCATCATTGCCTAGTGCTCGTAGGTGTGGCTCGGTACAGAGATAATCCACATAGCAATCCAATTTTTAAAATTTTAATTACTGTCTGTATTAATATAATTTTGAAAATCTAGAAGCTGAGTTTCAAATTAGTTATATAATGTTAATATCACCTAGAATGGCTGGCAATTTTAGAAGCGTACTGACTTGAAGTTAATTTCAATGAAAACTATTAAGTATACAATACTAATGGAAATATTTAAATATAAAATTAGTGGCTGGGCTGGAAGTGTAACTTAGTGTTAGTGTCCTTGTCTCGTGTGCTCTAGGCCCTGGTTTAACTATCAGCTTAGCAAAGGAAAAAATAATAATAATAATGGTTAGGATATCATTGACATTTGGGAAACACCTATTATATCATCAGCTCCTTCCAGAATGACCTTCTACCTTCCTTTTGAGAGACTTACTGTGGATGCCCACTGTAGTGCCCTCCCATATCCTGGGCCAGATTTCCCGTTGGTGCTTTTTCCGTGTCCTTAGATTCTGACTCTCTTCCACTCTTATTGCATTTAATGTGTATATCTGAGCATCTCAGGCTTGTTTATGACAGTGAAAAAAGGGGCTGTTTCTTTTACTTAATCAGGATGACTTCTGAAGGCCTCACATTCTATCTATTCTAATAAAGACAAGATTGAGCAAGCACAAAACCTAAGAAAAATGTAAGCTAATAATGTAAGCCCGCACACAGACTTCTGATTTTTAAAAGATAAGGATATAGTAGATTAAACATGTCTCATGTCAGCATGTCTAGTGCTTCTTTTTTTTTTCCTTTTTTCTAAATGTTCCTAATTGCTAATCCAAAACACTCAGAGCAAGACACTATGTATTTACATATTCATCTATCATTTTATATCAGTCATCTCCTGCTTCTCCACTTCACCAGCAGAGGTAAGGCCCAGGAGGACAGAGCTGAGACCTTGCCTTTCTCTTACTTTTTAATATATCTGCAGGATCTGGAACAGAGTTTACCAAACAACAGACAATGAATAACACTTTATTGAGTTACTATATGAGTCACATCATCTTTTTCCTCAATTCTACTTGAACTTAATTAATCTAGTGAAATCATCCAAAATCTTTCCTAGAATAAAGTTTTCTAAAGGGAGAAGAACTGTGAACAGGACAGGACAAGACAGGGCAGGAACAGCGCCCCTCCCTGAGCCTTTGTTCTCCAGCTGAGCTCTAGGCAGGACAGAGACTGAATCACCTAAGCTCCCACTCGGACCCAAGATACCTGACAACATTCCTTCCAGGAAGTAAGGAGTTCTCTCGTTATTCATAACTGTCCGAACGAAGACTGCCACTCTCTACAGCTTAAGAACATGTGTCTACACACCCTCATTCATTATACCTATAATTGGGACATACACTATTGGACACACCAGGGGACTTTCCCTAGCAGATAATTACTCCACACAGCCTCATAACACACCCTGAGTATAATTTCTTTAAGTAAGGCTTTGCTTCAGCAACCCAAATTCATTCACCTAAATCTGACCAAAAAAAAAATCAGTTTTCTGAGCACATCCATTTCCTAAAGGTAGTTGCTGTCCATGACAGTGAAACACTGATGTTTCCTCCGGTTTAATGATCCAGACTCTTTGGAGCAAATGTTTGTTTTGGAATTTATGAGCTTGTCCTAAGGCATTAAGTCAGTCCCAGCAGCAGCTATGGTTGAGGAAAGCATCCACTGCAGGCCATCAGTGTGGACACACTGACACTTGTCACTAACACCTCCACCTGCACTAGGAGGTAATTCCTTATGATCAGCTGTTGCGGGAGAGAAAAGCTCATTTCGATGAATGTCAAGGCTGCTTCTATGAGTTGAATTCAGAAATCAACTGCTCCTTCACAACAGCCTCACTCCAGGATGCACCTGCAGTACAGGGAGGAAGGGAAACCTCCTAGTGAGAGGGAAAAATCAAAAGCATAGTAACGTGAGATGTGGAGAAACACAGGTAACTACCCACCATGGTGAATAATCATGAGTTATGAGGTTTAAAATCTACTTATAATTAAATTTCATGGCAACTACAACATAAGAGCCTGGGGCCAAAATAGCAAAAACAAAGCTAAGATTCCTACGGTCTTCTGAACAGTAGTATAAACACTAATATTCATCAAACTACAGTAAATCAAAGATATAGGGTATAATCTCTAGAGCAGATTCTAAAAAGTGGAAAATATAACCTTAAAAACTCAGTGAGAAGGAAGGGTAAAAAGAAGATTTAATGAATCTGAAAGGGGACAGTGAGGGAGAGCTCTACTCCCACTAGGGCTTTAGAAACCTGGAAGGGACTTTTCCTTCAACCTAATAAAAAGGAAAAATCAAATAGAATACAAAAGCATAAGATTACTCAAGCCCCTAGGAGCAGTACTTTCTGAGCAATCAAAGAAGTTGTGTGTCAAGGAGAAGCAGAACGTGAGCAATAGCTCCACCTGAATCACACGTCGGGAGAAGGAACTGTTATGCCAGATAACCTAAATTCTTATGTAAGACAGGCATGCCCAGGGCCATCACTCTCAGCTAATATGTTGCTGGAAGCTTTGTTCAGCCAGAGCAATTAGGCAAGAGAATGAAATAAAAGACAGAAAGTAAGAGGGAAAGAAATTGGGCCAGGGAGATGGTTCAGTAGGATAAGTGCTTAACTGGCAAACGCAAGGATCTGAGTTCAATCTCTGGTTCCGAAAAAAAAAAAAAAAAAAAAAAAAAATTGAATGATTCTTATTTAATTAAAGGAATGAATCTATATGTAGGAAAACCTGAAAACTTCAACAAAAGACTATAAGAACTAATAAATAAATTCAGAAGTTCCAAGATACAAATCAATATAAAAATCAGGAACATTTTATGCATCAATAATGAATTTACTGAGAAACAAATCATGAAAGTATTCTCATGCCCAGTAGGTTAAAGCCTAGCAATAAATTTAAGCAAAGAAATGAAAGTCTTTTCAATGAAAATTAGAAAACACTAATGAAATAAATTGAAAAACCCATGTTCATGCATTCAGAGAATATTTTCAAAATGCCCATGTTAAGCTGTAGATTCAATGCATTTCCACTAAAACACCAATGACTAGGATTGGCGAGATAGCACAGCAGACTGAAGAGCCTGCTTAGGCAAGCTTAGGCAAGTTCAGGGACCGTAGTTCAATCCCTGGCACCACATGCCTCGCCAGCCCTGCCCCAGGGTGGGCTTAGTCGGCCTACAGAGTCCTGGCGCAAACCTGTAATCCCAGCACTGGGGAGGCTGAATATGGGAGAATGACTATGAGTCCAAGCTATGTAGTGAGACCCTGAACAACCAGATACACTAAACAAATAAGCAAACAAAAAACAGTGACTTTCTTTAGAAATGTACAAAAAATCCTAGTAAAATTCATATGAACTCACAAATGACAAAGCAAACTTGAGGAAAAAGAACAAAGAGACATGATAATTCCCAATTTTAAGCCACACTATAGAGCGACAATAACAAAACTGGTCCTCCCATAAAAACAAATGCATAGACCACTAGCAGAAAATAGAAAGCTATGTATCTGGAGACAATGGTCCAAGAGGCCTAAGCACCTGCCTGGCAAGCGCAAGGACCAGGTTCGATACCTGGTACCACATGTCATGCCAGCCCAGTTACACCAGTCATGCTGTGCAGGCCACAGAAATCGGTGCACACGCCTGTAATCCCAGCACTGGAGAGACTGAAAACAGGAGAATCACTATGAGACCGAGCTACGTAGTGAGACCCTGTACCAAATAAATGAATAAATGATTTTTAAAAATTTAGAGACAACTGATTCTCAGTAAAGGGACCCTAACCTAAACAATGCTGTACATGGTTAGTTGATATTCAGACAGATGTTGAGGTTAAGCTCAAATGCCTATGTTATAGGGCAATAATATCATTGAGCTTATTTTCTGGAGAGTTAACAACGTAAGTTTGCAGACAAAAAATTAGAGAAAAAAAAGGGCTGCAAGGACAGCCAACACTTTGGCCCTAGCCATTCAAGGTCAGGGAGGACTCAGAACATAAGAGAACATGTACCGTAACACCCTGTAACTCAGTGGTGTCCCAGATTTTCTGATCCAGGAGATTATGGGGCCACAGAGGAAAGTGACTGATGATAAAGAGTGTGCCTGAGGAGAGTCCCATGGAGAGAAAATATTCTCTCAGGCTTTTTCAGAGAGCAAATTGGTCAAGCAATGGCCGTGACTCATCCACATGGCTGACACTGACAAAGGATCTACAGACTGCAGTACAGGTTTTCAGGATAAATCCTGAGGGGATTTGACTGACCTTGTCAGATACAGAAGTTACATTTCTTGTTATGTAGGTCTTGCTTTATCTTGGTCTTAACGATTCAGCAGAAAAGTATAACTATGAGGTATAAAAAGTAAAGCCATATTTATATGCTGAGCTGGAAAAGGTTCAAGTCAACAACTTCTGACATTGCCACTCCTACGGATAACCCACTACTATTATGGACTACTGGGCTATATTGGATTATTTTGCTGAATTCATGCACCTCCAATATTTAAATGGTAATGCAATACCCATCTCTGACAAAACTAAACAAAAAAGGAAGATATAAATGAAGGACTATTTTCTATCTGTATATACAAAATAGGATAGATATACAGCTACTTTCTCTGAATTCAATGAGAAGAAATATTTGTACTAATAGTGTTTAGACAGGATATCGTGTCTGCATCTTATACTATGAATAACTACTATGAAGACAACAATAAGCAATGTATTAATTATTGTTACTGTCCTACTAACAGTTTTGAAACTGTTTTGAAACTATCTCATTGCTTTTTGTTTCTCAATAAAATTAATAAAAAATAAATAAATTAAATCAATAAATTAAAACAAAGGCAGCATAGAAAAAAAACTTGGCAAACTGCTGCATATTGATAATATATTTTGGGTCCTCTGAGTCAGCACCGATTATCTTTGTACAGCTCGCCACCTGCAAAGATTGCTTGCTCTACAGAGTCTGCTTATCTGCAGCCAGATCCCAGAGTACCGGGGGCGCCAGGCCAGTGTCAGACTCTAATATCAGTGAGCCCATTAATTTTCTTGAGAAATTGTTGAATGTCATCTTCAATCTGCTTGATCTATCTGGAATAAATGCTTTGGCCTAAGTTTTCATTAAGCCAATACCCTCTCATTCAGAGCTTGGATGGGCTTGTTGTCCTTCTCATCCTCTTTGTTTTTCCACTGCTCAACGCTGAGGTAATCTGGCATTTTAGGAGACGCTAGTGCCTCAGCTCATTGGTGACTATACAGCACCTTCCTTGCTTATGATGGTCAGTAAAACAATTCTTTAAGTCCAGAAAACATTAAACTAAGTGGGCTGACCCTACAGTTCTCAACTGATCATTTTAAGCAGAGCAGACATTGCTGCTTTGTGAGATATTGAAAATGAAGAAATATAGAGGAAGGGAAAGAAATGTAAAGAAGAGGAAAATAAAGAAATAATTGCGTTGTGCAGGTGCCATTTTGTTTTTTGTGTTTGTATTCTATTTGTGCTCCCAATTAATGTCCACATAAAATGCTGGTAAATGAAGAGGTGCTACTACTAAATAGTATGTGTTTAAATTTTAGTGACTGCATAATCCAAAAATAATAGAAATACACACAGACAATAAAACTTGGCATCTGTTTTATCCTTGATCATAAAGGAAAATCTTCCAAATCCCACCTATGATGTTAGCTGTGAGCACGTCATATATGGCTTTGTTTTTGTTTGTTTGTTTTTTTGTTTGTTTGTTTGGTTGGTTGGTTGGTTTTTTGTCTGTTTGTTTGTTTGTTTGTTGGGAGGTGTGTTAGTTGATACATTATGTCAACTTGGCTGAATCAGGTCCGACAGCTCTCAGGGTGGGGGTCTAGCCCTGCAGGTGGGCAGGGCCCAGGAATTGAGGAAGGCTTCCTACCACCCTGCCCCACTTCCGTGGAGAAGTCCCAGACTTCAGAGGAGCTTGATCTTTGCAGCTGCACCACGTAGAAGGAAGAGAGAGGCTTGATGGAGGCTGCAGCTGCGGCTCCTCCTCTGCTCTTCATTGTTTTCTTCCGCATGAACTGCTATCATTTGCCTTGGAGCCAGCAGAATATGGACGGAAACCTCCAGTAACTATGCGCTAAATAAACCTTTCCTTCCTTCAAGTGTTGGGTATTTGTTCCAGCAGCGAGCAAACAGTAACTAAGACAGGAGGGCTGTGTGTCCTTTTAAGACAAGGTCTCACTATGCTGCTCAGGCTGGCCTTGAGCCTGCTTTGTAACTCAGGCTGGCCTTGAACTTGCAACAATCCACCTGCCTCAGCCTCACAGTGCTGGGATTACAGAGGTGCACCACATGCCTACCATAAATGGCTTTAGATGTTGAAAAATGATCCTTCTATGCCTAATTTCTTGAGTGTCTTAATGATGAAAGGTGTTGAATTGTCCAAGGATTATTCTGTATCTATTGATAACATATGACTTATATTCTTTATTATGTTAAAGTGGTGTTTAACAGTCATAGGTTTGGCTACGTTGAACTATATGTACATTCCAGGGATAAATTCTACTTGGTCATGATGTATGATTGCTTTGTTGTGTACTGAATTTAGTTTGCTAGAATTCTGTCTCACAGGAAAATTAACATAAATGCAGTAAGAGAAAGAGTAAATAAAAAGAGTCAAGAATAGCAAAATGTAATTACCAAATAATTTTATTAATACAGCCCCTGAGGGAAAAAGTTCAGGGATGGGAATCATTTACGAAGTATTAAAGATTAAATAAGTGTGGGTCAAAGAAATAACATCAGCAAATCTGTTTATTAGAGGGCCAAGGACCAATTCTGTATGCTTTCAAAAGGTCAAAGAGAAAGTATTTAACCTCTAATTTCATATGTATCCTAACTCATAATCAAATATAGAAACACATTTCTAGAAATACAAAGATGCAGGTTCATCTTTTTAAAAAATGTTTGTTTGTTTGTTTATATATTTATTTGGTACAGGGTCTCACTTCTTAGCTCAGACTCCTAGTGACCCTCCTGTTTAAGCCTCCCCAGTGTTAGGATTGCAGGTGTACGCTAGCACACCTGGCTTTCATGGCTGGCATGGTGCACCCGGGGTTCGTAGGCTGGCATGGCACGTAGTACCAGGGATCAAACCTGGCTCCTTGTGCTTGAAGGCAGCCAGGCAGACCAATGAGCTATCATCCCATCCTGGGTTTCATCTTTTTTAATGTTGCTTTTTCATCTTTATTTCCAGTAAAATAAAAAGAAAAAATTAAAATAACAAAGACTTGAAATGTAAAATCTGTGGATTACTAATTGTAAGTAATTACTAATTGAAAACAATTAAGAGAACAGAAGCTTAGGATAACAAGTTTGTGATGACTACAGATCAAACAAAATCTACAGAAATATATTTTTGGAGCTCTCCAGGGGGATCTTTTCCTAAAGAAACAGTGTCTAACATAAGACAGAAAGCAGGAGAGGCTCGTTAACTTTAAGATAAGCTGAGTGGAAGGTCAGTAAATGATCACTAACCATCTGGAAGAAAAAATATACCTTTATATACATAGTTATACAACATGACAGATACAGTGTCTTAGTTACTCTTCTCTCGTTGCTGGGACAAATACCCGGCACTCAAAATGAAGGAAGGAAAGGTTTATTTAGCTCACAGTTACTGGAGGTTTCAGTCCATACTCAGCTGGGTCCAAGGCAGAGCAGCACACAGCAGAGGGCAACCTTTCATGGCGGTGGCAAAGAGCAAGAGTGCCAGGGAGGGGTAGCAGCAGCTCAAGCAGCTAGCTTCTCTTCCCACCTTACATTGTAATGTAAATTACCTGCTCCAGGGTAGGGGAAGTACTCACACCTATGGGTACTTCCCAGTATTTACCCACCTATGGGTAATCCCAGCAGTACTAAGACCCATAATCCCAGCCTTGGATCACACATAATCCCAGTGGATCATGAGTTAACACAAACTCTAGAAGTCCTCACCCCATGACTGCATGAGGCCTTGGCGGGACAACTAGACACAAACCATAACATACAGGCACTCTGTGCTTTGAAATAAAGCCCTGGTTTGTGACATTTGCCATTAACCATACTCCACTCGATGCAGTGAGAATGTATGTTGTCTCAAAAGAGGGAGATAAAGTAGGAGAAGAAGGAACAATTTGAAATAGGAAATTAAACAAAGAATACACGAAAGATATAAGCTAAACATGACTCCAAACTTTAATACTAACACCCTTTCTTTAAGTAACCAAAGCATCAAAACTGTAATCTTAAGGCATAATAGTTTTGATTACATTGTGAACAGTGCTTATGTAGACACAAGTATCTACTATTCTGTGCTTTTTGTTAACTTGACACCATTTTAAGTGCATTTTGTGTACTTATCAATTAGCTCAGACTGGGGTGGGTACTCATCATACAGTTATGATGTTTTATTATTATTAATACTAGAAAGATGAGGAAGCTGAAGCATAGAGCAATTAAGTAAATTACCTAGAGATGAATGACTATTAAGCAGCACAAACATGGAGTAAACTCCAGAAGGCTGGTCTAAAGTCAGGAGGTCAAAATTCTGCTATCATCTTCATTAATGTAAATGTCCTCATTGGTGTTCAAATCTTAAATCCTTGCATGTATACATCATATATGACTTAGTTACAGTTGCAGTCCAGAAGCCGAAGTTTGGGGGAGGATGGAGGGAAGGAGAGCTCTCATATTCTTATTACATTTTATAGGAAATGAAGGAAGCTAAATATTATGCAATATAAAGGCCCATACTGTTTAAATGTATAAGGACAAACAAAAGAACTAATGTTAATGCCTGTGAAAATGACAAGAACAAGAAAGAATATAGGGTTAGGAAAACAATACACAATTTTCATAGCAGTAAGGCATAGAATATATTTGACAAAACATGAAATTACGACTTATAAAAATGTCTTTAGTCATCACTAATAAGTGAAAGAGAGATTAGAAGAATTAAAGGAAAATCTGCTCTTTCCCATTGTAATATTTAGACTAAATGTTTAACACTGTTAGACTAACACTGTTCGAATCAATGATTGTGCCTAACCCCCCAACATGAGCTCACACAGAGCTCATGTGCCCACTGGTACCAATGGCCCATCTCTTCTCCTAACCCTAGAGCCTTACTCCCTTAGCTATTCTCTGTGTATTCAAATTATCCCGCTTTAATGATGTGCTGGTTCTAACTAAAGTCATCCCACTATAAAACTCAGCTCTTGTCCCTGGGACCGGGTATAGTCACATTTCAGTGTTCTCGGTGCCTCTTGACCACACCTCATGGAAATGTCATCCACAGTCACTACCTCTGCTCACCTAAGTACCTTGTACATCTCAAACCATAGCGATCTGTTTTTAGCCCACTACTCTATTAAAAGCTGTTTAAGGTCTACAATCACATTTCATAAGGTAAACTGAGCATGTCCCAGTTTGTATCTTCTTAAGTTGTTCTTCTGCATTTTACAATATTAGTCACACCAACTTTAACTCTCTACCTATTGTTGTCCTAAACCTCTGCTCAACCGATTCTCATATTCCTACTGTGCCTTGTTTTCCCCCTTGTTCTGAAATTTGTCCTCCAAATAGAAATGGAGTTCCTCATTCCAGGCTTATAGATCTTACCAGCTTATGAATTTTCCAGGCAAGCATTATTTCAAAAATTCCTGTTCTTTCTGTGGCCACAAATCTACTCTTAACCTATACATTTGCAATTGAAAACTCATCTCAAAATTAAAAAGTATTTTTGCCTCTGGACGTCTCTACTCACATATTCCCCAAGTGTTAAAAAATGATTATTTTTTCCACAAAGCATTTAAACCTCTTATATTCTCTCTTTTATATACTAATAAACACTGAGTTACTTGAATTATCTTTTCCCTGATGCTCTTTATCCAATCAAGCACCTCATCATTCCAATTTGACAGTCAATATTTTTGGAATCCATTTACTTATAGCTACCATGGACCTCTAGCTCAAGGCCTGACTCTTAACACATCTTTCTTGCCTGGTCTTGTTTGGTTCAGAACTATTTCCACACTGCAGTCATTATGATCCAATAAAAAGCCAAACCTGACTACAGCATAATATGCTAAAATAAGCATCACCTTCTATGGATCAGCCCCAGATCCATTATACAGGCCTTCCTTCCCCTCCACCTTCATTCCTTATTGCTCTATGCCTTCAACTGTGTGCTTCTAAAATATCAAATTTCTTGTATTTTCTCATATGTTAATATTTTTTCTCTTCAGTGAATTTCTATACTTGTAATATTCTGCTTTCTTCATATTTTCCCCTCATTAATGTCAGTAAAATTCTCAACAAAACCATTTCTATATCCTGTCACTGGGACAAAAGCCCAGCTGAGAGGCCTGAGAAACATGCTGAGCTTTGCGTATTGCATTCAACTTCAGTAGTCAGGGTTTCCATCCATTGCTTCACCCTTGCACTTGCAAGCTGTTTGCGCAGTAGGGCTGCAACTTCACCACACACAAGACATGGGCCATGTTAGGGTTTGTGTCTAGCTGTCCCCCCAAAGCCTTATGCAGTTATTGGGGCAGACTTCTAGAGTTTGTGATTAATTTGTGAGCCAATGCAGGGATCATGGATGTGAGTGCCACTCCTGCCTGGGGTGGGTAATCTGCATACAGTATAAGGAAGGGAGAGAGCCTTTCTCTGCTGCAGCTGCTGCTCCTCCCTTTGCTTTTGCTCTGTGCTTTTGTCCACCGCCATGAACTGCTGCCCTCTGCCAATCTGACTTGGAGCCGCCATGTATGGACTGAAATCTCAACTAACTGTGAGTTGAATAAACCTTTCCTTGCTTAGTTTGGGTGTTGGGTATTTCATCCTAACAACAAGACAAAAGTAAGAAAGGCCATGACCTGAAATATAGTAGGTGGTGAACAAATGTTCATTGAATAAATACATCATTTGAGATTTCCAAATGTTATCTTCTATGAACTCTACAACAGTCTTCTCCCCCCAACTTTGACGGAAACAGGGATTGAACTCAGGTCCTTGTGCTTGTCAGGGAAGCACTTATTCCACTGAGCCATCTCCCCGGCCCTCTACAACAGTCTTGTAAGTTCTGGGAGGAAGAAATTTTCATTATCTTTGTGACAGGAAATGACTTTAAATACCCCTCTTTCTCTTTCCTTCCTCACTCCAAACTCTTTTATCTCACAGCCCATTGCATCATCTAAAATATTTCCATAGTTATCACCCCTCACTAAATGCTACCAATACCATTTTGTACCAATATCATGTTGTTAATAATGTCAACATTTAAAAAGGAAAATTTCAAATCTCACTGTTATGGTTTGAATATATTTGTCAATGTTTATGCATTTGAAACTTAATCCTCAAAGCAGCAGTACAAGAAATGAGAACTTTAAGTAATGAGTGAGTCTTGATGGGGTCTGCTTTTGACAACAGAATGGTACCATTACTGTAGGGAGTCCCTCCTGGTCCACATCTCAGTCCAACCAAGTTTATATTTGTAATCCCAAAATATGTTATTGGAATCCCATCAAGTTAATTCCAGTCTACCACTTACAGCACAACCCACAGTGAGAATAAAGTCACTAAAAGCAGATTTATAGTTATGGGGAGCCAACCCAAATCCAGCCACAATGATGGCTATCTGGAACAAGGGCCTCAATCCAGGGCCGAACCTGAGTTTTATTCAGTCATGAGTGGCTTAAGAATGAATGATTGAGAACTGCAGGAAGTAGGTGAGGACTGTGAGCTGGGCTAGGTAGGAGGCCTACAATTACCTCTGTGATATTCAGAGAGAAGGATATGCAGAAATAGTAATTGTCATTATACCATTAAGATAGTATCTAATGTTTTGGGGTCCCAGTGCTTCAGCTCTGATGTGTAGTCTTTCAAGCCCCAGGAAGTCATAGCCCCTTGGAATCCTCTATCTTGAGGCTCAATCCCAGCCGACAGCATGGAGCACTGGCTCTTCATCCTGTCTTGACCTGGCTCATATTAAAGAGCAGCAGGTGGAGGTTATCAGGGAAACACGTGTGCCATCTTCAAAGACTACCACCAGCACCTTGGCTAGACCAATATGCATTACTTAATACTAATTGAATGGAGAAGGAAAAGCCTAGTCAGCTCTGTACCTATCTGTGCACAGAAATAGGGTCAGGTACAGACAAAATGGAGAAACCTGCTCCTCTTTCAAAGAGAGTTGCCCACACAATGGGTGGCTCCTAGAAGGTGGTCCTTCACACAATAGATATTATCCACACAATCCATTATCACAAGTCTGGATTTGTTATTTTAAAAATATGCTCTTTCACCATATGATGCCTTCTGACATGCTATGATGCAGCAGGAAAGGTCTCACCAGGTCCACTACTCTGATCTTGGGATCCTCAGACTCCAAAACTATGCAACAAATTAACTTTTGTTACTTATAAACTATGCAGACTCTGGTATTCTGTTACAGAGCAGACTTAGATAGCATCAAATGAGTTGATAGCCCTAAACTTATTCCATCCCTAACCTTATTCAATTTATCCCACTCATTGCATTCTAAAATTAATTATCTAAAACCTGTGTTTCTCAAAAAGCAATCATTTTTTACAAACTTTTTAAATAATGGAAAATGTTACTTAGTAAACAAAGTTTGATCAGGAAAATTATTCACAGCCCAAAGAGGAGTGACAGAGATGACCTAAGTGACCTTGGACTCAACAAGGCAGAGGTCTCTCTATGACAGATTGGTTCAGCCACAGACTGCTGGACTAGGAGACAGGAAGATGTGTGCTTGAGACCAGAGGTGAGCTCACCTGCCAACAACGCCACCAGCAGCTGCAGCTGCTCAGCCAGCCACTGCAGCATCTTCAATTCAATGCCACTGGTGGACCAAAGGGCAGGAAAACAGTGAGAAGGGAAAGGCAAAGAAGGGAAGCTGGAACTGTGTTCACTTAAGTGCTTAATCTATCTCTGCAATTAAGATGTTAAGAACATTATTAAAGAGTACTTTTAAATATTTGTTTTAGTCAGACATGTTTAAAGCACATGTGTTTTACACTCATCTTTGGGAGTTGGTAAACATATATAATAAAGCTTTTTTTTCCTTTTTTAAAGGCCCTTTTCTTCCACATCCTTCTTTTCCTCCTTTCCCTCTAGTTTTTCTTTCCCCCTTTTCATTCTTATTGGTGTGATTAATCTTCATTCATATTTATGGGATATAATGTCCACATTCATTGAGGTCATTCACACCTTGTGCCTGGACTATCTCCACTCCACTTATTTCCTCACCCTCTCCCTTCCTTCCTCTACCCTTGCTCTCCTGGGTCCCTTCCCATCATCAAGAGATCTGTCTCCTTGTCTCTTTCTAGCCTTCCTTTATTTTCCTCTTAGTTTGCATTTTGCCTTACTCAAATGAGAGATACCACAGAGTATTTAAGTTTGTGTATTTGATTTATTCCACCCAATATTATACTTCCCAGGTGAATCCATTTTCCTAAAAATGTCTCAAATTTGTGCTTCTTTATAGCTGGGTAGCATTCCATCATATATAGATACCATAATTGTGTTAGATATTTGTTTCCAGGATTTAGTTATTATGAACTGGGCAGCTATAAATACTGATATCTATGTATCATGATATCCAAAGATCTTAGAGGAAGATACCTACAAGAGAGATAGCTGAGGCATATGGAATTTCTAATTTTAGCGGTTTCCATAGTGGTTGTACTAATTTATGCTCCTACCAATAACAGGGAGTGCTCCTTTTTCACCACAACCTCACCTGCATTTGTTCTTTTTTTCACTTCTTGATGATTTCCATTCTTTGTAGAGTAAGATAGAATCTTAGCATTGTTTTAATTTCCAACTCTCTAATGACTAGAGATGTTGATCTGTTTTTCATATATTTGTTGCCCATTTGTACTTCTGCTGTGAAGTGTCTGTACATTTCTCTTGTGCATTTCTTGATGTGGTCTTTAATTTTAGGTGGTTGAATTTTTTTTGAGTTATTAATATATTCTAGATATCAGTCCTCTGCCTGAGTAGATGCTGAAAAAATTTTCCCCAACCTATAGACCCTTTATTAATTGATTCTTTTGCTACACAGAAGATTTTTAGTCTGATATAATCCCATTTGTTCACTCTTGTTATTTCTTGTGCATTTGAAGTTCTGTTTAGAAAATAATTTCACACATTTATGACTTCAAGTGTTTCATCCATTTTAACTTCCAATAAGCTTAATGTTTCTATTTAAATGTTTGTCGTGGTCCTAGCCCAGGTCCGGTGAGTGTGTGGAGAGCTTCCTCCTACCCTGCGCCGGCGGGACCAGTCCCAGCCCAGGCGCAGCGTGGGCTGGACCCTCTCCCACCCCCTGGGGCTGCCCCCCACCACTCCGCCCTACCTGCCCCACCCCTCTCGCCGAGTAGGAATTTCTGCCGAGTTCCGGGAACCCCCAGACCCAGTCCTAGCCCAGGTCCGGTGAGTGTGTGGAGAGCTTCCTGCTACCCTGCGCTGGCGGGACCAGTCCCAGCCCAGGTGCAGCGTGGGCCGGACCCTCTCCCATCCCCTCGGGCC
>NW_004524624.1:7562286-7567258 GCF_000260255.1 Octodon degus | reverse complement strand
TAATGTAGTTTGATATTTATTGTAAGGCCTTCTGCTTTGCTCTTGCTGCTCCAAAACTGCATTTGCTATTCTGAGTCTTTTCTTGTTCCATACAAATTTGAGGATTTTTTTATCTAGTTCTGAAAGTATATTCTTGGTATTTTGATTAGAGCTGTATTGACTCTGTATTGAAGTTTTGTGAGTATCACCAATCTGACAATATTGGTTCTGCCTCTCCAGGATAGATGAAGGAAGGAAAGGTTTATTTAGTTCACAGTTACTGGAGGTTTCAGTCCATACTCAGCTGGCTTCAAGGCAGACTGGCACATGACAGAGGGCATCAGATCATGGTGGTGGAAGGTAGCAAAAATGAGGAGTAGCAGCAAAAATGGCAACAGACAGTAAGTCTGTCTCTCTGTCTCTCTTATTCAGGCTATACACCTCAGGCTGGGTGTAAAACTCACACCCATAATTCCAGCAGTACTCAGACCCATAATCCCAGCCTTGGATCATGAATTAATCACAAACTGTAGAACTGTGCCTTAATGACTGAATGAGGCTTTGTCAGGGTGCAAATACACACAAACCATAACATTCTGCTCCTGGAACCCCAAAGACTCATGCACATCCCTTTATGTGAAAAACATTTTAGTCCATCTCTAAGAGTTACCAAAGTCCCAGCAATCTCAGCATTGCTGAAAAGTACAAGTCCTAAGTCTCCTCCAAGATCTAAGGCAAACTCTTATCTGTGAGCCCATGTACAAAAGAAAAGTTAAACACTTCCAACATTCAAAGGAACAAGATAAACATCACCATTCCAAGAGTTTACAAGCAATAGGGGAACACAAAGCATGAGGTCCAACACAAGTCCAAAATCCAGCAGTACAAACATTAAATCATATAGTTCCATGTGAAACATTCAAAGCAATCTGTGACAAATTGTGAACTTCATGTGGCTCTACCCCTATGGCACTCTTTGTGGTAACTCCCATGGGTTCTCTCTTAGACTGGCTTTGCTCCCTCCTTATAGTTTCCCTTAGATGATCCATGTTCCTAGATTTTCAAACTTCAGGTGTTTCCACTGCACATTAAGCTTCTCACTCTCGGCTTCACACACTGTCCTCTCAGGAGCATACCACCTGGCCTCCCAGACCTTCTGAAACCAAGGTGAAAGCCTTCTTAACCTCAGAACTCCTGAATTCTTCAGGTATCTAAAACCAATGCCACGTGGATAATGCCAAGGTCTGCTGACAGCTGAAGCCATAGCCAGGTTTTCCTCTCCTTGGCTGTATGGGCAGAGTACCTGAATCACTGAGCACTTTAACCCTGATTTCCAGGAACAAACTCTCTATGCTGGTGTCATTCTGGAACCTGATGTGGGCACTGCCACCATTCTGGAACATGGCACTCTGCAACTTTCTCCTTAAGACAAAGTCCCTCACTCTTGCAATTCTGAGGCTGCAAAGGGTAGAGATATGATGCCTCCTATGATTCCCTCAAGATATCTTTTCCATTCTCTTGTTTCTTCTTGGCAGTGGAGATTCTCTTAGCTCTATCTTTGCAGTTCAAAGCTTTATTGGAGCTTCCTTTCTGGCCAAATTCACAACATTTTAAATCATCCTGCTTGGCTGTTTGTCTTGATTCTCAACATAAATTTGACTAAAAGCTCCTAACACTAGCTAAGCCACTGCCTCAATATTTGGTGTTTTGAAATTTCTTTTGAAAGATTAATCAGTCTGCAGTACTTAATCCGCTCAGTCTCAAGCAAAGTCTCTGGACATACACAAAATGCAGACAAATTTTCTGCCAAGCCAAAACATACATGGTCTAAAAAGCTACAACTCTTGTTGCACAGGTCCTGCTTTACCTTGGTCTTAACCATCCAGTAGAAAAGTATGAAGACGAAATATAGGAAGTAAAGCCATGCTGTTATGTTGAGCTGTGGGGGACTCAGGTAAATAGTTTCTGACATTGCCAGTTAAACAGAAGACCCAATGCTATTATGGGCTACTGGACTCTTTTAGAATATTTTGCTGAGTTTATACACCTATAATATTCAATAACGGAACTTAGAAAAAATAAGGTATACCGATGAATGTCCATTTTGTATCTGTGTATTCAAAGTGGTTGGGATAGATATATAGTTGCATTCTCTTAATGAATAGAATGATTTGTTCTAATGGTGTTTGTAAATAGGATCTCAAGTCCGCATCTTGTACAGCAATTAACCACTAAGAAGAATATATGCAGTGTGTTATTTGTTGAATCTGTACTTCTGATTTGATTTGAAACTGTCTCATTGCTATCTGTTTATCAAAAACATTTTGAAAAAAAAATTTAAAAAAAAAACCATACATGGTCTGGAGTCCAACAACCAATGTAGGACTTTTTCCCAGCAGAAACCTTCCCAACCTGATCTTTACAGGCAGGTTTTCTACCAGCATTCGAGTCTTCTTGGCTCTGGCCAGAATCTCCCATACAGAACAGTGTAAGCTGTTCCAGAACTTTGCTTTTAGGTGACATCTCCAAACCTTTCCTATCTCTTTCTGTAAGCCATTCCCAAAAGCTTGTAGTCCACATGGTCAGTAATTGCCACAGTAATTGCCCCACTCCTCCAGTACCAAACTGTCATGGTTTGGAGGTTTTGCAAGGTGAACAATATAGTACAGGACATGTTTTATAGTAGTATTTTATAATGAACCACCCCAAAATCATATACTACAAGTGCAGGAAATTGATCCGCACACTAAATACTAACAAATCCAGCTGGGGCCTAGAGCTCATAACAGTGTCTCCCACCAGTCCAACTGGAGGCCTAGAGCCCACAACAAAGTCTCATACAGGCCCATTTCATAGGTATGTGTTGGAAAAGCCAAAGGTCAGTGGTGGAAGCTAGAAACTCTATGCCTGTGGGATGAAGGATCTATGCTAGCAAGCTGAGGGGTCTGAACTGAAGTTAAAAAGGAATGCTCAAGGTAAGCACTAGAGTTCCTCCAAAAGTACCTCAGCCATCTTCAACAACAGTGAGGTCCTGAGCTCCTCCAGTGATGAGGATAGCTGAGTTCCCATCAGGAAAGCCAATGTGACAAACTTCATGAGGCTGAGCAGGACACCATTTTCCCCTCCAGAGCCAAGTCAGTGCTCAAAATGAGGACCCAAGCTTCTCCACAGTTCACTGGGAAAGGCAGCAGGACAAGGCCCTCTAGCAGAAAAGCCTAATAGAATTAGCAGCTCCAACAGCTCCAACAGCTTCTCCAAACAGCATCCCTAACAGCACTATGAAAGCTTCTCCTGTTCTGCCTTTATGCTGCTAGCAACAACCCTCAGGTGGGCCTCCTGCACCTAACACCATGCTAGTTTAATTCAGCTAGGTGCAATAAGTTGACCACCTATTAGAAATCCACTATACATACTTTTATTTTCTCTTGCCTGATTGTCCTAGTTAATGCTTGAAGTACTAGATTGAATAGAAATAGTGATAATGGGCAACCTTGTCATGTTTCTAATTTTATGGGGAATTCTTTCCCCATTTAATATGATTCTGGTTGTTGGTTTGTCACAAATAGCTTTTATTAAATTTATGTATGTCCCTTCTATACCTGTTTTCTTCAGAGTTTTTGTCATGAAGTTATATTAGATTTTGTCTAAAGCCTTTAATACATCCATTGATATGATCATGTGATTTTTTTTATCATGTTTCTATTTATGTGTTGTATCATTGATGTATGTTTGTTGAACCATCCTTGCATCTCTGGGATGAAACTTACTTGGTCATAATGAATGAAATAGTGGGTTCTTTGAAAGAATAAATAAAATAGACAAGACCTTATCTAGTCTTCCCAAGAGAAGAGTAAAATAACATCAAGACAAATTAGAAATGAAAAAAGTAAAATAACAATGACATTGTCAAAATCCAGAAAATAGTAACTACTTTGAAAAACTGTATTCCAACAAATTAGAAAAAAATGTGAAAAAATTAACAGGTTCTTGGACTCACATAAATTACCAAAGATAACCCCAGAACACATAAATATTTTTAACAACCTAATAACAAGCAATGAAAGTGACTAGTAATAAAGGATCTACCAATTAAAGAAAAGCCCAGGACCCGATAGATTCACTGCTGAATTCTACAAATTCAATACTCCTCAAGCTCTTCAGAGAAATTGAGAAGGATGGAGTATTTTCAAATTCATTTCTGGAAGCCAGTATCACCTTGATTCCAAAACCAGTTAAAGACCTAATTAAAAAAGAAAACTCAATCATCTCCTTAATGAGCACAGATACAAAAATTCTCAACAATATATTAGCAAATAGCATGCTGCACATCATCAAAAAGAGTATTTTTTAACTTATGGTGTTATCTTTATAGGCAAAAGACATTAAGAATTGCTATGAGAGATGAAGTAGTAATCATTTCACGACATATACATTATACAAAACTTGATGAGTATGCTTTAAAAATATATGAGTTTATCTAGCAATTATACTGATTTCAAAATACAAAAGAGTAAAAAGCATAAAATTCAGCATGTTAGGTTATCAAAGACTACTCACATTATAGTCTATTAAACAGAATAATCAATTAACTTATATATAACAGGATTTTAAGCTGCATGGTGTAATAGAACTTACACCATGTTATTATGTTGCCAAGCAGTAATGAAATATTTAAAAAAATAAGAATCAAACTATGCATAAATTGTCATTAATATATTTGAGATTGTATTTGTCAATGAAGTGTTAAAGTCATCTAAAAGTGAACATATCAACTTTGTAACTTCAATTTGCATTAAGAGAAATTAACTAGTTGTAAAAGGACCAATTGTTCTAGTTATATGTGACAAAAAGAGTGGGTAGAAACAATGGGCCACATTTCTATAAGTTATCTCAAGACACCATTCAGTTATAGAATGTGGAAAAGTGTGGAGGAGATGAAAAAGAAAGCAGAAGGAGGCATAGGAACAGGAGAATGGGGGGAAGGAGGGAGGAG
>NW_004524624.1:7529344-7562048 GCF_000260255.1 Octodon degus | reverse complement strand
AGACAAAGAAGGAGAAGGAAAAATGGAAGAAAAGTTTGAGAGACAAATAAAGAAAACAATGGCTTTCAGTTCATGACTTCAGTAGAAAATTGCTTTGAGTTCTGAAAATTAACCTGTACCAGGACCCCACTAGTCACCAACAAACCCCTACTTATGTTTTCTCCTCTTCAAGAGTCTTGCCACCAGAAGTCCTTTCAGTGCACCTCCTCACAGCTCCCATCACCCACTGAGAGCCATTTCTGCATATGATGATTTAGCCCAGGTCCCCACAGACCCACCCAAATAACACAGCATTGACTGGTTAGTGACTCAGAGAGGTGGCAAATAAATAGGGAGGAATAAGGTGTCATGGACAGCAACTCAAAAAATCTGAAAGACTTAGACTCTCCAATACCCATAGTCATGTTATTCTACCTTTTTGCCTTGGCAGTCACAGGGAATGGGAGGATAGCCCCTCCCTTTACAGAGGAGGAGAACTCTACCTGGCCAAGTTGCCACACTGTTGCTGATGACACAGCCTCAGTTGCATTCAATGTCAGGGTGCTTGAAAGAATGCGGCTCTCCTGTCTACATTTTTCACATGAGTTTCTCCAGACAAATAGTTTCCCAGAATATTATTGGGTAAACAAAATCCTTCCTCCACCCTTTTCCCAGCAGTCCTGGCACTACCTGAAATACAGGTGCATCTTACCACATATAAATACCAATATGGTGTAAGTAAAAGCTTGTTCAGTTGACAAGTCATGGATAAACTTTGAAGATTCTTGGACTGCTGGAGCCATTAGCCACATTCAGCTCCTCAAGATTAATCTGTCTGCTTTGAGTCCTAGTAACTGTACTCACCCTCCTCACACTGCCATTTGAGAATTTTCAGGGTACACACTTGTGTGTCGCATCACACAGCTATTCAGTATCTGGAACTCCATTGCATATACAAACTTTCATCCTGCCTACCACTCCCACCTCACCAAGCCCCCATTCTGCTCACATCTTCCACAGAACAAGGCTCCAGTACTGCTCTCTGTATTTTACTAATGAGATGAACATTCACCAAAAACAGTTTCACTGATCCCTGGGGAACAATGACTCCTTAGTCCACAGCCTGGGAGAGATATCTGTTCATGTTCTGGCATATACACTGATGTCTTTTATTTTTATTCCACTTGCTGATGGCCCTATAAGCACAGCTGTCCCCAGGGAGGCAGAATGAGAAGACAACTGTGTTATCCAGTGAAATTAGTGGTCACCTGAGCACTGCCCAAAGAGCATCATTCTCCTTTCTATCTCTGCCTCTTGTCTCTGGCCATTCCCTCTCAAGCTTCCTGACTCCTGAAACATGAGCTTCCAAAGATCAAAATCCATGTCCACCCCTTGATAACATTCTCTGGAATCTTTTCTACTCTCATGTTTGCTTTATGAATTTCTTCACTTGCAACTTTAACCCTTTCTTTAAAATTAATGAGACGTATAGTTTTAGGGAAAAAGTTGTCCACCAGCATCCTCCTGATTCATTGAACCAACTAATAGACAACCAAAGCCACCTGGGATAGGACAGGGCTGATTTGTACTCTGCCTCCCACTTTCCATGATCTAATAAGAATCATTGCCTGATAAAAAGATTCCTGAGAATTCAGCAGTCCACAGAGCTCTTTCCAGTGTTATCTACAACTGTAACTTTTGTAGACGAATGTGGTTTACTTTTGATGCAGTATTAAAACACATTAAAAATCACCACATATGATTTCCCCACACTGAAACATCCTGCACCCATGGCACATGACATCGCTCATTACTACCATAGAGAGCCCCGGTAGCACTTAGGCAGAACATCTCCGCCATGTTCCTCTCTTTCCTGAGGAGAAGGTAAGCTGGTGAGTGACTCAGTACAAACTGGAGAGTTACATACAAAACTGGAGACAGAGTTACATACAAAAGAGGAATTTGACCAGTCATTTGGGAGTCAAGAGTTAGGTAGCCAAGAAGCAGAAAACTAGAGAAAACCCTGTGCTCTCAGACCAGCAATAGAGCTTCAAAGACACAAGACTGAGCCCTTAATAGGCCTATTTATAGCTGTAAAGCAGGCAGCTTGAGGTGGAGCATTGACTAAAATTCTCACAAAGGAGGGAAGAGTTCTCTTAGATCTTGCACTTGAAGGTTTTGGCCCAAGTATGAATTGCTGAATCATTATGGTCATCTGACCTAGCTGAAGCTCCAAAACAACAGCTTATCCTCCCAATAACCACTTCCCTCATCTTCTCCCCTTATCCCTGAATACGACTTCTTTATTTTTTAAATAATACAAACTAGTAATTAAAAAAATCATAGAAACAACACAAAATTTCGCTAAACGAAGCAATAGGAATTCAACAATAGTTGTTATATTACACGATGTTATCTTCAAATTAGTTGTTTAGGTTACCAGATATAAAACTGCAAAATTGGTTTAGAAACAAAACAAAGCAAAACAATAAAAAGTTATAAGAAGTTAAAAAGAAATAAAAAATGGTAAGAATAAAAAGAAAAAAATTAAGAATTAACTGCTCCTTTCAGAGACCAGCAGAAATTAATAGTACAATTATCCAAATTATCCTGCATATTATATAAATATATCTCTTTCCTTCTTTCTTTTGTCCTTTTTCTCCTATCCTTTGCATGTGAAAACCCCCCAATCAGATCCCTCTGTGTCACTGCGCCCACCCCTCAAACTCTGCCTGGAGCAAAAGTCCATAATAACTCCAGCTTCTTTGTCTCAGGTTAGAAGACTCCTGACATTTCGCTGACGTCCTCTCTGTATCCTCAATAAAGGCCTCCCTCTTCTTCTTCTGCTTCTCTGCTGTGCCAAAAATCCTAACAGCACTCATACCCACTTAGGGTGGAAGAAAGTATGTGTCTAGATCAAGAAAGATATTGTCTTCAAAATAGGGCTTTAAGTCAACATTTATTTTGCTGAATTCAAGTACCTACAATATTTGGACTGGCATCAAATATGAAAAGATCCTTTAAAGACTTCTCCAAATACAGCATCTCTAACAGTAATGGAACACACCCATCGCTGACAAAACAAAACAAAAAAGGGGGATATAAATAAAGAACCATTTTGTAGTGAAAAAATGTATATGTATATACAAGATAGGATAGATACACAGCTACTTTCTCTTAGTTCAATGAGAAGAAAGATTTGTACTAATGGTGTTTAGACAAGATATCATGTCTGCATCTTGTCCTCTGAATAACTACTACAAAGACAACGATATGCAATGCATTACTTATTGTAACTGTTCTACTAACCTGTTTTGAAACTGTTTCATTGCTATTTTATCTTTTGTCTCATTAATATGAATAAAAATTAAAAATAAATAAAAACTCAGTTAATATCTTGAAAAAAAACATAAGAGCAAGGCACACAATTTTCCACATTGAGAGATAGACAAACAAAATATATCTCTAAGATTTTCTTTGGAAACTGTCAAGTCAAAGTCACTACAGTCAGAAACAAAGATAATAAGTCATGGAGATACTGAGAACCTGGACCTGCACAGAACAGATGGGCAGCAGCCAATCGAAACTGCTTCCCAGAGCACACAGGTGTCTCAAGTCCTCTCACCAACACCAGGAGGCCACTTGAATGTGAGGCCAAAGCCCAGATATCCAGAAACAGAAAAGGACAATGCTTAAGAGAGTGTATAGATTTAATTTTTTTTTACATTTATTTATTTAGTGTGCGTGTGTGTGTGTGTGTGTGTGTGTGTGTCCAGCTCAGCCCACCAGGGGGTGGGGCTGGCTGGCGTGTGGTGCTGGGGGATTGAACCGTGGTCCAAGTGGTTTGCTAAGCTTGTTCCAAGTAGGTGCTTTAGACCACTGAGCCATCTCGCCAGCCCAGTGCATAGATTTAAGAATTTGAATTAAAGCCTTGGGAATGACTTCAGATCATACTTCTGGAACTCCCAGGCTTACAGTATTCTGTTCTTGGCTGTATTGTCTGTCAGTTTGGATAAAGAATTGAGAGAAAGAATACACATAACATTCTGAGAAAGGGTAAGTATATGCAGATCATCCTACTGAGAGAGGAAAAAGTTGAACACCCTAAAAGGAAGTCAGATACAGAGACATTCTCCAAAGGGAAGAGGAAGAATCACGGATCAGAAGCACATATTGAACAGAAATCTACTCTGAACTACCTGCTGGGAAATGGTCTCTCAGGCTTTGTTCAGACTTGGCCAGCAATACAAGGCTGGGTAGATGGCCCCCCCAAAAGATTTAGTTAATGGAATCCATTAGAAATCTCACTTGATGAGAATTAAACCTACATCCCAGAAACCTCTGTGCCTTTATGAAAATTCTACTCTGGATATAACCATTGTACTTTTCCTGGCTGATATTTGCAAACAGCTGTTGTAGCAGCTCAGTTTCTGTCCCATGGGTGAAGTATCCACCTTTAGCTGCCTCAGTTTCAACAGCTACACACATGGAAAATTCTCAGTCAGTATGGGATGAACAAATGACACAATCCCTGAACCCTTACCCCCAAGGACCAGGGATTACTCTTGACCCGACACTCAGGGTTCCCCTAAGATTTAGGGGCCATGGCAAAGAACCAGGTCTAGCACAGTCAGGTGAAGGGGACACCTGAGCACCCCAATCTGCTCTCAGAACTGCAATCTATCAGCCAGAAGAAAATCACTTTTTCCAATAGCCTAGTGTTTTCTGAGGGGCAAAGAGATGCCACTGAGCAGAGAAGCCTAGTCAGTGAAGAATAGTGAAGATTCCTGGACTGGGGTTCAAGGAGTTCCATCCCTGTTCTGCCAGACGTAGGGTGGTACACTTCCAGTATGTTCTCTAACATCTTAGGATCTTCTTTTATTACCTATGCATGGAGGCAATAGTTGTTCTCCCCTTACAGTGGCCAAATGCCCTAACGTTGCCCCCGTCCTTGGTAGGCACTGGCTGTAGCCCATCCTGGGAAGCCGTGATGTTGGGCAGGGTAGCTCAGTGCAGCTGAGACAAACCTTGATAAAGCTGGTTGCTATGAACAGCTGCGAAAACAACGCATTTCTTTAAGGGAAATCTGGACAGAACTACCTTGTTTTGCCATACTCATCTCTCCTACTAGGTGAAGAATTTATTATATCAAAGTTACAATGTGAACAACAACAGTGGAATAAATATTATTTTAAAGCATGTTCTGGGAGCTGGGTCTTCACCTATGTTAAGTAATTTAATTCTCGCAATTGTCAGTGATTGATCCTGTAAACCATTTCTAGCTCATTTAGAAATTAAATAATTCTTATACACTTAGAAATGGTACAATCGAGATACAAATTGATTTACTTGGACTGGAAGCATACTTTCCTTCTGATAAATCTGATTGATTATCTCTACAATTGGGTAACTTGCCCAAGGTTATGCATCTAGAAAATAATATAGTCTGCCAGCACTGTCTCTGTAGGAGAAAAGCCAGATTGAGCCATATGTAGAAATGTAGAGATGAGAGTTGTTTAGGCTGGAGAATGGAAGATTTTGGAGGGGAAAAAAAAGCAGAGGCCAATGTCTAGACCCTTACAAGAGGATGCAAGAATTGTTCAGTACTGCAAGACAGACAGCCCTATGAATCAAATCCTTTCCGGTGGGATAGTACCCTAAGAAGGAACTGCCTCCCTGCTCCTTTCAGTCACAACAGGAATTAGAGGTCTTGACTCCGGAGTACTGCAGGACTTTCTTCCCAGAATCTGAGAGATGCTGACTGCATCCTCTTAGCACCATGAATTCTGTAGGCTTGGGTCCTCCCCACGTGGGCCACACTCCCATCTGCTCATGGATTCCTCCGGAAATTGGAAAAAGTGTTACTTATGAGAGAATGGGGCATGAAAGAGTGATTCAGTAGCTTAGAGACAAAAATTGATTTTATTTTTTATGTATATTTTATCAGATGAAATTTGATCACTATAGGAAAGCACCATAAAAAGATTCGTTTTTCTCATTTAGTGATAAATGTTTGCCTATAGAAAAGCCAATTGGATAGAACAAAGATAGAAATAGGGTAATGCATAATACATGTTATGGACTATAAGCCTTTTACAATACTGCAGCCAGAATGATCTTTCAAAATTATAAATGTGATTGTATTTTATGTCTGTTTTTCTTCTTTCAATGCTTTCCTGTTATGATTTTTTAAAAAAACATCTGAATCTTTAACATTAGCCATGTTTTCTAGTGTTTTAGCTGCCCCCATGTATCCAGGGGACAGGATGTCTTATGTGAGGTTGGCTTTCTGCCCTGGACTCTGCTTTGATCAGACCAAATTTTCCTGTTTAGCCACTCATCCAAGGAGCCCAGTATCCTGATGTCACTTGTGTTTGTTTGTTTTAACTTTCTGCAAAGCATTATTCCAGAAGGGCGCAGTCCTTCTTGGCAGCTGCCTTCCTCATGGTGGCCAGCATGTTGCTCAGCTCCTCATGCTTCCTCTTGGCGTGGACGTTTGCCACACCCTTGATGAACTTGAGGGCACATTTGTCCTTGGAGGCCTTGAGCAGCTCCATGGCCCACTGTCTAGGAGGCAAAGCTGCACACGTCCCAGATCACATCGCACAGAAACTTGGTGTGTTTGGTGAGGTGTCCACGATGGCGGCCGTGCCCTCAGTTTGCTCACATTCTCAGTCACCTTGTGGCCCTTGTGGTGCCCACAGCCATGGGATAACCTAGGAGCATGGCTACTGTTCTTCCATGGTTGATGGGGGCTGTGGTGGAAGAACCAGCACCTTGCAGAACTGCGGGAAATATGCTGATGTCACTTGTGTGAAATCTAAAGAGCAACCTAATATTGTGCAATTGGTAACACTCTGGATTGGATCAGCTGGTGACACTAATTACAAGCAACAGAAAATCACTCTGACTATGTAGGCAGAAAAGTGCTTATTAAAACGCTTTGAGCGGGATACAGAACTGTTGGAAGGCTGAAGAAACAGGCTTGAGGCAAAGGATCAAGGAACAATGTCTGAAACCGCACCACGAAACTGGTCTGCTAGGGAAGTCACCAGCGCTAACACCTGTGGCAGGAACACAGTCTTGCCAAGGCTGCAGGGAGCCAGCACATCTCCCGGTCACATGTGCCCTGCAAGGAGTGCTCCGTCCAGCTGCTCCTGACTCAGGAATAATCCTGACAGCTAGAGCCCCAGCCACTATCTCTACCCCAGCTGCTAAAGGGGTTGGGAGTCATCTTCTTCTTTTATAGGGTGCTATAATTCTATCTGCTGAGCTATTATCTTGGTTATCAGACTCATGGAATTATTAGAATGATTACAGTTAATATTCCGAGATTTAAAATTCTACCTACAAGTTCCTCTTTCCCTGTCTCACATTTACTTTTCTTCATCTCATTTATTCTTTCTTCATCTTTTTTCATTTGGATCAGCTGTAAGAGCCTCTTAATTTGTCTTCTTCAATTCCTTTTTTCTTAATTCAAAATTTTATTTTATTTTATTTTATTTTGAAGAGTAAAAACAAAAGCAAAAACAAATAGCATAAACAAAGATAGAAACAGGGTCATGCACAATGCATGTTATGAACTATAAGCCTTTCACAATACTGCAGCCAGAATGATCTTTCAAAATTATAAATAAAATTGTATTTTTATGCCTGTTTTTCTTCTTTTAATTTTTCCCTGTTATGATTTTTTTAAAAACACCTGAATCTTTAACATTAGCCATGTTTTCTAGTGTTTGAGCTGTCCCCATGTATCCAGGGGACAGGATGTCTTATGTGAGGTTGGCTTTCTGCCCTGGACTCTGCTCCTCATATGCATCAAGTTCCTTTCCCCACACCCACTCCATCCTTCCCAAAGTTCTATTCTCTGAGTCTGAAAATGTCCCTCATTGACTTACATGCATTGTGCTTGCCTCAGGAATTCTCTGATTGTTCCAGACAATGTTTGTTCTTTCTGTTCTTCTAAACCTGGCCATGACTTCAGGCTGCACCTAGCCACTGTAAGTAAATAAACACTAATGTAGCCATCTGCTTGAGGTCTGTAGCCCTTACTGAATTTAAGTTCCATGTATTATCCACTACTACATATCCAACACTGTGCAGGACCTGAAATATTTGAGACCCTCAGTAAATGTTGTTGCATAGCTTTTTACAACTTTGTTACCTCTCTTGCACTCTAGAATCTAAGGCTTTCCTAGGTAAACCAGAGAAGCTGAAATCTGGTAAGACTGAATCCCCAAGCACTGACTGCATGACCTTTCACACTTCATTTTACCTTTCTAGACCTTCATTTTGAAATTGGGACACTTGGACTTTAAGCTTCCTTCTTGCTTGAACTTCCCCTAACAGTCCTTCATCATTCACACTTCCTCTGTCCTCTGAGAGAGGTCACAGGTGACTGAATTTTTCCATCTTTATGCATTTGGCACAGTTCATCACATAAGCCACTTGGTTCTTCCTACATGGGAAGGTTTTGAAGTATGAACTAAATTTGTCTATGTATGGAGATTATCTCTGTCAGCCTTCAATAAGAGAAAAAGAAACAATAGGAAATGCATGTTCAGAGATTTCCTGCAAGTTTACTGGAAAGGAATTATGGGGTTATGAAGATCAGCAAAGCAAATTAAAAATCCTCAGGGCAAAACGCCAGGCTGGAATATCTGGCGTGGCCTTATACATAGAATTTCTTCTGAGAGGAAAATTCAAATCTTCTCTTAATCCCTTCTAGCTAATGAAATCAGAACAACCCAGGCCATCTAGGATTTCCTTCCTTGCTTTGTATGAATTTATTATGGACTTTAACATACCTGCCTTCATAGTACCACCTAGGTTTCCATTTGAGTGGATAGCTGGTACTGTGGTCCCCCATCCTGGCATATTCAAAAAGCATCGTAATAATTTTTTTAATTATTAAGGATTTTTCATCAATTGAGGGATTTACTGTTATGAATGGTGGTATGGTTCAAAGGGTGAGAGGCCACTTAGAGTCAAGGTCCCATTCATACTCCAGGAAGGCCCAAGGGGACTGCCCTTAACCAACACCCCTCCACCTGTGAGAGTCTTGTAAGAGCCCTGAACTGAAGCTTCTGCAGTTCTTTATTGATAAAACTGAGAAGCAAGGATATAGGACAAAAGAAAGGTGTCTTGGGCCAGGAAGATGGATCAGTAGAATAAGCACTTCCCTGGCAGGCGCAAGGGCCTGAGTTCAATCCCCAGTTCTAAAAAAATAAAAAGAAAGAAAGAAAGAAAGAAAGAAAGAAAGAAAGAAAGAAAGAAAGAAAGAAAGAAAGAAAGGTGTCTTGCAGGAATTCATGTAGGGAACAAAAGAAGGAAAAGGTAAGGTCAGGGTGGCCTGTCACATGAGTGACCTTAGAGCCTTCTAAGTGGTAAATGAGTATATGGGGAAGAGGGGGTAGATCATTCAGTCCTGAAGTCAATGTTTAATCCTCCTTGGGGGAGAGAATTGGAAAAGAGGCAAAGATAATGGAGCAAAAAAGAGAAACCGTAAGATTAGATCAACCATATGACCCAGCAATCCCACTTCTGAATTTATAATGAAAGGAAATTAAGTGAATATACATATTGTGCACATTTTTATTGTGGATCTATCCATACTACCTGAAGTATGGAATCTGCCTAGGTGCCCACCAATAAACGAATGGGTAAAAAATATAATACGCTTGCACAATAGATGGATTTTTCATCTATAAAGAATGAAATTTTGGGAGGCCGGGGAGGTGGCTCAGTGGAATAAGTGCTTCTCTGGCAAGCACAAGGGCCTGAGTTCAATCCCCGGTTCCGCCAAAAAAAATTAAAAAAAAAAAAAAGAAATTTTGTTTTTTCAGCAAACTGTATGAAACTGAAGGGTAGAAGGTTACATGAAATAATACCATAAACAAAAATACATGTACCACATTTTCTCTCAAATGTAGACAATAAAATATCAATTTAAAAAAATTTCAGAATATCTAGAAAAGTAAAAGGTACTATGAACGCTGTGCTTATTTGATATAACCAAAGCAGGGCCCCTACAAAAAAATCACAGTAAGTCGAACCACACAAAACTCATAGCAAGTTTAAGAGTTAGAAAAATAAACAATCTTATGACATTTTGTTTTTCTTGTCTCTCATTTACTTTTATTATCTTTTTTTACAAACCTTTATTTTAAAGAGAGTAATAGCAATAATTGATATGAAATTAGAAGCAATACACATTTAGAAGACCAAAATGACAGGTATTTTAAGCATGGTTTTAGTATTACACATTGCTGTCCACAATGTAGTTGCTTAGTTCACAGATATCAACATATAGAGTTAGTCAGGGTGAGATTTCTACTCATTAACTGTGGACAATTGCCAGTTGTGCTAAAAATTCACTACTATTATGGGCTATTGGACTACAATGGGTTATTTTGCTGAATTCAAGTACCTACAATCTTTGGACTGGCATCAAGTATGAAAAGATCCCTTAAAGACTTCCCCAAACAGCTTCTCTAACTGCAATGGAACACCCATCTCTGACAAAACAAAAAAGAGGAATATAAATAAAGGAGTGTTTTATTGTGGGAAAAAATCTATCTATATACAAAGTAGTTAGGATAGATATACAACTACTTTCTCCTAGTTCATTAAGAAGAAAAGTTATTGAGGATTTTTAGATCTTCTTGTTTCAGCTTTGGTAATTTGTACCTTTCTAGGAATCTGTCCATTTCTTCCAAGTCTTCAATTCCTCAAGAGTAAATATTCTCAAAATAGTTATTGATGATCTTCTGAATTTTGTCAAGGTCTATGGTAATTTCACCATTTTCATTCCTTATTGCTTGAGTTTGAGCTTTTTATTTCCTCTTTTTGATGAGGTTAGCTAGGGGCTTATCAATTTTATCTTAATCCTTCAGAGAACCAGCTTTTTGATTCATAAATTCTTTGCATCATTTTCTTTGTCTTGTTTGCATTAATTTCTGCTCTAACATTTATAATTTCCTCCCATCTTTGGACTCTGGGTTTGGTTTGCTCTTCTTTTTCGAGATGTTTGAAGTGCATCATTAGGGCATTTATTTGTTTCCCTTCTGTTTTCCTAATGTGTGAATTCACAGCTATAAATTTCCCTCTAAAAACTACTTTCATTGCATCCCATAAATTCTGATAAGTTGTGCTTGAATTTTCATTGAATTGTAGTAATTGTTTAATTTCTTGTTTAATTTCATCCATAACCCATTGGTTGCTGAGTAGGGTGTTATTTAATTTCCATGTATTTGTGGGGTTTTGTGGTTTGTCATTTATATCTAGTTACACTGTGGTCAGATAGTGCATGGGATAATTTCTGTTTTCTGTTTTTTATTATTGTATTATGTTAATGTCTTATGATTATTTGGTTTCATTGTGACATACTTTAATTATATCTGCACCTTATTAACCATCTTACCTGTTCCTTCTACCTTCCCTCTGAAACACTTGCTTGTGACTATTAGTCTACTTTCATAATATGACACTTCTGTTTCTCAGTCTGGTTTATTTCACTTACTGTGAACTTCTCCAGTTTTCTCCATTTCCTTGAGAATGAGATGATTTTGTTGTTTGTAAAGAATAAGCAACATCTCCATCCATTGACAGATACACAGCTGCTTATATAACTTGGCTATTATGAATTGTGCAGCAACAGGCTCCCTGGAACCCTTTTCCAGCCAGAACCCAGGCCCGGCATGTGTGTGGGACCTTCTGCTCATGTGCTTGCCAGATCCCTTTCCAACCAGAGCCCAGGCCCTGCCTGTGTGTGAGATCTTCTTCACCCACTTGCCACATCCCTTTCCAGGAAGAGCCCAGGCCAGGCATGCTGCAGCAGGAAGAAGTGAAGCCCAACAGCCAGACCCAAGCTAGGCACATCTGGATGAGTTTGAGCTTAGTAGATCTGGTCCAGGTAAGCTGAGACACTCTACTGGATCCTGATCTATCAGAGCGTCCTCTCTCTTTCTCTCTTGATCCAGAGAGGATACAACAGGTAACAGGGGTGAACTAGTGTGGCTGGAGAACCCCATGTACATCAAGGGGAGGTGATCAAACAGAACTTAGGGGAACTAATTTGAATATAAATTCCCAATCTAATATCTGCTTAGCTACACAGATTTAAGGTTTGTTCTTATGGTCTACAATACAAACCCAGTAGTTATAAGTTTGTCAACTGTTAAATATCACTACCCATTATTAATGTTCCTAACTGTAGTTCTGTAAAAACTGTAACTACTTTAAGCACATAATCTCTCTTGGGTAAGAATATCAGTAGGTGCTAAGGTAATAATTGCACCAAAGCTCTACACTAAAGGTCAGAGGACAGCGCTATCAATGTAAATGGACTTGTTCCAAGTAGGTGCTTTAGACCACTGAGCCATCTCTCCAGCCCCAGTCTGTTTCTTTTAATTGGTGAATTGAGTCCATTTACATTGATGGTTATAATTGAGATTAGTTGACTTACAATTGACATGTTGTTTATCTGCTGTTGTATACCCCTTTTTCTCCTGTGTTTAATTGTTTGCTCTATTTGGTGGGCTCTTTCCATTCTCATTCATGGAGTTGTGGTCATTATGGTCCCTCTTTAGAACATCTTTTAGTAGTCTGTAGGGTTGACTCTGTCATCATGAAATTCTTTAGTTGTTCTTTGTCATGGAAGTATTTCACTTCTCTATCATACTTGAAAGAGAGTTTTTCAGGGGATAGCAGTCTGGGCTGGAGTTTGTTTCCTTGGAGGACTTGAAGGACTCCGCTCCATGCTCTTCCTATCTTGATGGTTTGTGAACAGAAACCTGCCATTATTCTGAGGGGTTTTCCTTTTAAATGTGATGTTTTTTTCTCTACTGGCTTTCAGTATATTGTTCTTGTGCTGGATTTCTGGGATCTTGACTATTACATGTCTTGATGTGTTTTTAATTTGGTTAAAGCTATTTGTAATTCTGTATGCTTCAGTTACCTGAATGTCAGATTGTTTCCTCATATTTGGGAAGTGTTCTGCTGTTACTTCTGCTCATATTCTTTTTATTTTTTATTTATTTATTTATTTATTTATTTATTTATTTATTTATGCAGTACTGGGGATTGAACCCAGGACCTTGTGCTTACAAGACAAAATATTTGAGAAGGATTTTTTTCTTTTTATATCATTTGTATTGACTCTTTCTTTCTCATTGATGCCTATTAGTCTCACGTTGTTCATCTTTGCATCATCTTGCATATGTTGAACTTTTTCTGCATCCCAGTTGTTTTTTAAGAGATCTTTTCTTACCTTTTCACTAGCTGCAGTGGTGTCTTCAAGGTCTAAAATTCTATCTTTACTTTCATTTGAGCTTTGCCAGCTTGTGATTGAGGTTTTAATTTCTTGTATATCTCTTTGCATCTGCTTCATGTATTCCATTTCTTTCCTATATTCCTTATTCAAGGATTCCCTCATTTTTCTATTCTCTTCTACTTCTATCAGTGTCTTCTTTAGAAGCACTTAGTAATTCTTTCATTCTAGTTATCATTTCTTTTTTTACTTTATAGATTATTTCTGATCTGATTTCCTCTGTACATTTCTGCAGTTGTTTCTTTACTTCAGATGCTATTATCTCATAGATTTCAGGTGTATGATTTCCGATGTTTTCTATGCTAGTGTTTCCTGCATTTATTCTGAGTAGACTTGGGGCCTGAGAATGCATTTTGCTCCTTCTCTTTGTCATTTTTTATAGCGCTGTCCTCTGACCTTTAGTGTAGAGCTTTGGTGCAATTATTACCTTAGCACCTACTGATATTCTTACCCAAGAGAGATTATGTGCTTAAAGTAGTTACAGTTTTTACAGAACTACAGTTAGGAACATTAATAATGGGTAGTGATATTTAACAGTTGACAAACTTATAACTACTGGGTTTGTATTGTAGACCATAAGAACAAACCTTAAATCTGTGTAGCTAAGCAGATATTAGATTGGGAATTTATATTCAAATTAGTTCCCCTAAGTTCTGTTTGATCACCTCCCCTTGATGTACATGGGGTTCTCCAGCCACACTAGTTCACCCCTGTTACCTGTTGTATCCTCTCTGGATCAAGAGAGAAAGAGAGAGGACGCTCTGATAGATCAGGATCCAGTAGAGTGTCTCAGCTTACCTGGACCAGATCTACTAAGCTCAAACTCATCCAGATGTGCCTAGCTTGGGTCTGGCTGTTGGGCTTCACTTCTTCCTGCTGCAGCATGCCTGGCCTGGGCTCTTCCTGGAAAGGGATGTGGCAAGTGGGTGAAGAAGATCTCACACACAGGCAGGGCCTGGGCTCTGGTTGGAAAGGGATCTGGCAAGCACATGAGCAGAAGGTCCCACACACATGCCGGGCCTGGGTTCTGGCTGGAAAAGGGTTCCAGGGAGCCTGTTGCTGCACAATTCATAATAGCCAAGTTATATAAGCAGCTGTGTATCTGTCAATGGATGGAGATGTTGCTTATTCTTTACAAACAACAAAATCATCTCATTCTCAAGGAAATGGAGAAAACTGGAGAAGTTCACAGTAAGTGAAATAAACCAGACTGAGAAACAGAAGTGTCATATTATGAAAGTAGACTAATAGTCACAAGCAAGTGTTTCAGAGGGAAGGTAGAAGGAACAGGTAAGATGGTTAATAAGGTGCAGATATAATTAAAGTATGTCACAATGAAACCAAATAATCATAAGACATTAACATAATACAATAATAAAAATTTATAATTATTGTTTACAGCTTCAACATATTTGCACACATGGCAAATTAATGTATAGTTAAAATATTTCATAAATTATATGTGTAAAATTCTTACATAAAAAAGGAATGGAGGGGGGTGGGGAGATAGCTCAGCACTCTAAGTGCCTGCCTGGCAAGCACAAGGACTGGGGTTTGATTTCTGGTACTGAATGCCATGCCAGCCCCAAAACTTAAAAGATTTTTAATTTTTAAAAAAGTTAATGGATATAAGCAGTTTCATAACACTAAGTCTTACAGCTAACAAAAAATACAGCTTTATTAGAAATATAGCTAACAAAAACTAAGAAAGATGAATTTGGATAGCCCTGTGCTGTTCTTGGATGTGTCACCTTAGTAGGGGGAGAGTTCCCTAGTTATTTACTCAAAGACTAACCTAAATGTTGCCAGTAAAACAATAATAAGTTGACTTAAAGGAAAGAAAATACTAGTAAATATAGATTGTGCTGATTCAAACTGTTGAAAACTTCCTAAGAAGAGCTGAGACTTCCTCTAAGGACAATACATTATGTGTGCGCTAGAGCTTTAGCTCACACCAGATGCCCCTTCCTGTTCTCCTGTCCTCTCAATCTCCAAGTTGTTAAGCCAGCCCCTACAGTCTTATAAGCCTTAAGCTTGGCAATAAATCCCTGAACATAACTTTTCCCTGTCTTGTTCCTCTCATTGAGCATTGACTGACATAATCCTCATAATTACTCGAGAAATTCAACTCAGTACAAAACTTCCCCATGTGGAAAACCTAAAGTCTAAATGACTTACTGTGAATTATATCAAACACATAAAGGAATAAAACTTCAGTCACATATAAGCTTCCTCAGAGGAATTGCTGTCTTAATTACTTAATTACAAAATTACTTCTCCTTGTTGAGACAAAACGTCTGTCTCAGTTACTCTCCTCTCATTGCTGAGACAAATAACCAACAACCAAAATGAAGGAAGGAAAGGTTTATTTAGCTCACAGTTCCTGGAGGTTTCAGTCCATACTTAGCTGGATCCCAGACAGAGTGACACAAGGCACAGAGCAGCCTTGTTCATGGTGGCAAAAAGCAAGAGCAAAAGGAGTGGCAGCAGCTCAGGAGCTAGCTAGCCTCTTCTCCCCCCATTGTAATGCAGATCACCTGCCCCAGGGTGGGTACAGTGCCCAGACCCACAACTGTCAATCACAAACTCCAGAGGCTGCTCCATCGCTGTATGAGGCATTAGGGAAACAACTAGACACAAAGCATAACAATACCTGCCATCTAAGATTAGAGGAGGAAACGTGTATTTAGCTGACAGTTTGTATTGGTTTCAATCCATCATCAGCTGGCTCCAAGGCAGAGTAACATGGCAGACAGGTATTACAGAGGAAACAGTTCATGATAGGTGGAAGTAACAAAGAAAGCAAGAGACTTCAGTAGCCTTTTTGGGCCCCTTTTATACTCCAAACTACCAGGATTAAGGCAGTGTCCAGCCAATCCGTGGGACTAATTTAGTAATCACACCCTTAATCCCAGTATCATGTACTCTAGATCCAGCCATCTCTAGAAAAGCCCCACCCATGACTGCATGAGGCTTTGGAGGACCATGTAGACATAAGCCATAATAAGTGGGAGTACTAAGAGAGCAATAGAGGTAGTTTCAGTAAAAAAGAAATGTAAAGGCAAGTGTTCCAACTGATAAATGAAGGCTTTGAAAGGTAAAACAACATGTTAGGGGTCACCTTGTCAATATTTGATAATCTGGCCTAACCAGACCTCATCTTCCATGCTTTGCCTGGTCCAGCCTTGGATTGTAGGGTAAAAAGCAATGGAAACAGATAGTAAAAAGGCATTTATTAAGGGCCGCAAACATCCCAGGAACTCTAATAGTAGTAGGTGAGTAATACATGGAACATAAATGCAGCACGAATAATAGACCTCCAACAAATGCCTGCATTCATGATTATTTAATTATAATGATTAGGTATATATTGAAGTCATGGGCCCAGTTTAACAGCAGGAACAAATTTCATCTGGAAGAATAAGAGAAATCCTGAGCCCAGTACTGTATAAAGAAGGCAATCAGGGAGACTTTCACGGTGAGAGAACTATGCATAGAAAGGCTAGGGTGGGTGCAGAGAAAGGAGCCTGGCACAGATGAGCAGCAAAATAAGCCAACACCAAGAGGGAGCTACATGGAACTGGATACAGGGAGCGAGCCAAACAATCAGGATACTTTTCTGAATGCAACAGGAAGAGAACACAGAAAATAAGTCTCACAGTTTCTTTAGCAACTGGTGAATAAAACAGGACTGAAAGTCTACCAGTTAGGATTATACCTCAGAGAGGAGGCTCAGGAAGGAGGCCTCTCTGTAGAACACATCTTGCTGGCAAGGGTGAAGGCCCCCTTTAGCCTCTGGCTGGGGACACCAGGGTACGTTCCTGTTTCGAGTGTCCCACTAGCATGGCAGCACTGGTAGCAGTAACTTCTCTACCAGGCCACTAGCTGTGGTGTGCTTTCTGACATTGTTCCTTTGTGCTTAGCCACAAGTCTGCTTGTTCAGGTCTTCCAACACTTTTGAACCTACTCAAGGTCTTCTAACAATCCTTTTCCTGCTAACTCAGCCAGGTTGACCTTCTGTTGCTTATATTAATATTCTCAGCTGATCTATCCCTAAGTGTTATTTTTTTGTCTCATGTTTTCGTTTATTATCCTTTTTGAAAAAAACAAACATTTACTTGGGAGACAGTATGGCCATAATTGGTATGTCATGACAAGCAGTATGTAATTAGAAGACCAGAATGACAGGCATTCCAAGAGTGACTCTTCTATTACACATTGCCTTCTTCAGTACAGTTGCTTCATTCACAGGTATCAGCATATATAGTTAGTCAGGGTGAGAATCCTACCAATTAACCGCTATTTTCAAAAACATGCTGAAGATTCTCAAGACCATTGCCTTAACCATCCTGTGCATGTAAATGTATGACTTTGCCCCTGTCATGTTGTCTAGCTTTTCTCTTTGCCCTCTCTTCGTTAACTAATCCTCAAGTTCTCGCTTTCCTTTTAATTGTGTTATACCTTTCTATTTCTTCCTTTGAGTTCTTATACTACGGAGACTATATGATATTTACACATGTGAGTCTGATTTATTGCACTTATGAGTATATCTTAAAGTGGTATCCACTTATATATAAAGGCTTCAAGTTTATCATTCTTTATAACTGAGTAATGCTCCATTGTATAAAAATACCACATCTTTTTTATCCATTCCTCAGATGACAGGCATCTTGGTTGTTTCCAGGATTTGGTTATCACAAAGTGTGCTGCATAAAAACATAGATACACATATATCACTATTACTAAGTGCTATGGGTTGGTTATTCTGATCTCACAAAAGTGACTTCACAATATTAGGGTCATTGGAAGAGTTCCTGAACAGTAAAATTAGGTCTGATTAATGCTATCACTCACCTGGATCTCCCCTGCGTAACTTCTACCCTCTGCCTTCACTGCCACGCCCAACTAAAGAATTCCTTCATCCTCTTGTATGGCTTTAGGCGCTAGACTCTATTTTCTCTTCAGTAAAATCCTCTCTAGCCTAAACAACTCTATTGTCTCTACATTTCTACCGATGGCACAATCTGATGGCCACAGAGGCAATATTGGCAGAGTTGGAATCAGTCACACTGTATTATTTATTAGATACACACACAACCTGGGGTGAGTTATGTAATCATAGAGATAATCATATTTATTCAAAGGGCATTATGTTATAGGTCTTAGTGATTCAATTCATATCTTGATGATACTATTCCTAAGCATACAAAAATTACTTCACATCTATACTGAACTAGAGGTGATTTAAAAGATCAGTCATTGGTGACTATGAAAATTAAATTATTTAACACAGGTCAAATCTGGTTCCCAGAACATGCTTGAAAATGGTATGCTGTAACTGCTCAAGGCCTTTGAACAAGGTCTTGTTATTAGGCCTTGTTATTTACAACATAATTTTGAGATATAATAAATTTTTCACAAAGTAGGAGAGATGAGTATGGTAAAACAAACAAGTCCTGATTTGGGGACAAAAGAGAAGGATTTTGTTTTCCCAACTGTCAAGAGCAGTCGGCTTCCCCAGGGTTTGCCTCAGCTGCACTAGGCTGCCCTGCCCAACAGTGCAGCTCCCCAGGACGGGCCACACCGGTGCCTGCCAAGGATGGGGACCACATTAGGGCTTTGGCTCCTTGTGAAGGGAAAGCAATGCTGCCTCCATGTTACAGATGGCACAACCAGGTACAGAAGGGTCACATTGTCTACCTAAAATAACACCTTATGCCTGGTAGGACTGGGATTAAGCTCCCTGACCCCAGGGCCACACTCTTACCCCCTGTACACCAAACAGGTTCCCTGCTGAGTGGGAACTCTTAGCCTCTCAGGAAACAACTATGTAGCCATTGGAAGACAGAATTTTCTTTAGACCAATGAATTGCATCTCACTGGGCAACTCGGAATAGTCAGTGTTGCCTTTGTCCAATTCTGCCAGACCTGGCCAAAGCACTATTATGTTGCCCTTGCCCTTCCTCCCATGCAAATGAAAATAATCTCTGGAACCAGAGGTCTAGAACTTGCTCCATTTTTTTCAGCCAATTCTGCTGGAGAGTTCCCATGTGGCTGCCTCTGTCAGAACTGAGAGGGCCCAATGTGGATGCTTCCCCTGTGAGACAGAAACTTTGAGCTGATATGACAGCTATTTGCAAATGTCAGAGAGAGAAAGTCCAAGTATTTTGTACACCAGAGTAGAATTTTCATAAAGGAATAGAAGTTACTAGGAGGTAGGTTTCATTTCCATCAAGGAAAGTTTCTAACTAATTTGATTAATAAGAGAACTTGTTGTGTACATCTATGTAGACTTGTATTGGTGCAGTTTGAGCAAATGCTGAGAGGGCTTTCAGGCGGTATTTTGGAGCAGGTATCTGTTCGACATGTGGTTCTGCTCCTGTGATTCTTCTCATCAGAGAATTTTTCCTCTATCTGACTTCCTTTTAATGGAAGACAAATGGTCTCCAACTGTTCATCCATTTTCCTCCCTCTGCAGGACACGCTCATTCTTTTTTGGGATATTATTTATGTTCCCTCTCCAATCTCTTTGACCAAAGCAAACCTATGACAGAGAATCCAGGTAGAATCGCACTGATGAGAATGTCATACGCCTGGGAGTTCCAGAAGCCTTAGTATTCAGTCTGTCCTGTGACCCTAATTCAGATTCCTTAGTCTATGCTGCCCTTGAACACTGTCCTTTCTTGTTTCTGGGTATCAGAGCTTTGGCCACAAATCCCAGTGAAACAAGGCCCCTTGGTGTTGGTGAGAGCCCTGAGACAGACTTGTGATCTGGACTGTCCAGCAGCACTATTAGGTCTGGCGCCCCGTATCTCTATGATTTACTTTCTTCTTCATTCCTGACATTGAAAACTTTGGTCTGAAAATTTCTAAATAAATTCTGCACTTACGGTGTTTGTCCCTATTTCTATTTATGCGTCTAGTTATCCTATTTCTTTAAATGTCCCTTAAGAACATGTCACTTTGGATGCAACCACACATCTTCCAGCACAGGTGGGACTAGCCCAAGCCCTAAGCAGACTCTTCCACCTTTCAGAGAATTTCAGTCACTGTCCTTCCTTAGCATTCTGTGTCAGAGTGTTACAGTAGCATTAAACAGGGCTGAATCATGAGCCTTTGATCTAAAACTCAGTCAAGTTTTCTGAAAACAAAGTATGTCCCCCAGTTTCTCATTTCTTGGTTCTAAAATGATAGCTCTCTTTTTGCATGTGTGGCAATCTTCAGTGTGTCAAGTACAGAGTGACTTGCAAGTTTCCTTCACCTCAGACAGGACAGGAACAGGGTAGAGATGCTATGCAGTTACATGGGGTTCTCAGCAGTGCACAGACAAAGGAGAAGTGTCTTAGGAGGTAGAACATTTAAAGGGGGGAAGATGGTGCGTGTGGGGTGATAGGTGGTGAGCAGGTGGCGGAAGTCATAAGCAGATGCTGCTCTAGCGCTACAGCAAAAGTAAACCACGCATGCCCAAAGCACACAGTGTACCATTTCACACCAGAGAAGAACTCGGGATTGAAAAGACAAAAAGGGCCTGAAGAAAAATATTCTTTTAATCTTTTATTTATTTATTTTGTACACGGTCTCACTACACAGTTCAGGCTCATAGTGATCCTTCTAGGATTATAGGCATGTGTCACCACACTTACTTTCAGTGGCTGGCGTGGCACACAGTACTGAGTATGGAACCCAGGTTCTTGTGCTTTCCAGGCAGGCACTTAGACCACTGAGCTAAGACAATCTAAGGAGAAAAATCTTTTTTTGAGGCAGGGAGGAGGGAGAAGGGTCTATAGGGTCTTCAGGGTCTCACTACTAGATCGGACTAGTAGTGATCCACCTGTTTACAGACTCCCAAGAACTGGGATTACAGGCGCTCGCCACCACATCCAGTCTCTCAGGAGAAAAATCTTATTGAGACAGTCTGATAAACAGACTGACACTTCTCAGCACAAGAACTGTCTTTGAAGATAGTTTTATGAGAGGAACTTTTGATGGACCACAGAAGGTGGGAGGTAAGTGGGATCTCAATCCTGTCTTCTTGTGGAGAGTGCTGGTGGGCGGTCAGTTGTTCCGTGGAATCAGGAGGAGATTCTGGAGGGTAGTCTTTGACATGAAGATGTAGGTCCTACTGAATAGTGGGGAAGACTAGAGCTGAGAGAGGAAATTGATAAACCAACGACAACAGTAGGAACATGTCCTGAGCCTATGGTCGTGGGACGGAACTAAATGCTCATAACTGAGGTATAGGGATCAGGAGAGGAATGCAGAAGTCACTGGGCAGAGGAGAGAGGACAGGGTGGGGCCTTTGGGGAGTGCTCAAGTGACCACTAAGTTCACAAGGTAACACAGTGTCCTGAGTGCCGCCCTCCAAGGTGCCCACCACTGAGATATTGAACCACATCCACCTGCTCCTTACCCACCTGTGTAATGGCCACCTCAATCACGCCAGCATCGATGTCCACCCAAGTGCAAGGAAGACACTAGAAATCATCACAACCACGAAACCGCCAAGTCCAGAGGCTCTTCTCAGTTTCCAAACTCATCATCCTGCCTTGAGCCAAGGAGACACCCTCCATTGGTCCTCACCCCTCTCCTGGCTCACAGGTGACAGATAAAAGCCTTCACTCCTGCAGTGGCTACCACACATTCAGAAGAGGAGAGGCAGGATCATGTTCTGATCTCACCCTGTGTTAGAGTTTGCATCTGGTTGTCCCCCCAAAGCCTCATGGAGTCATGCGGCGGACTTCTGGAATTTGCGGTTAATTCCCTATCCAGTACCAGGATTATGGGTGTGAGTGCTACAGCTGGCCTGGGGCAGACAGCCTGATGCAACAAAAGGGAGACAGGCCGCTGCACACCGCGGCCGAGGCCACCCCAGCTACCACTCCACCTCTGCCAGTGCAGACGTCCGGGCCAAGGCCTCCGTGCGGTACTCGAGGATTGTGGCTTCCTTGATGGCCAAGAGCAAGGCGGCCCAGCAGCCACAAGTGGAGCACTAGCAGGCAGCGGTGCACGAGGCCGGGTCCGAGGAGAAGAAGCTGCGCATGCCCGCAGACCTTCGCCCTGAACGCCTACCGCAGGTACCAGGCCTTCACCAAGACCTGGCTGTTGGCCTGCCGGGCTCCAGCCCTCCCGGGGCGGCTGCCGGAGCTCCGGGCGCTGCGCTGCGTGGAGGCGTGCGATGCCCTCCGGTAGAAGCGCTTCTACCTGCTGTGCCTTGCGCCCCTCACCAGATGCCCGCGGTTGTGCTCTCGCCCTTCCGGGACCAGCTGGTGGCGGTCCCAGCAACCCGTTGGTGCTGGCGTCGGTGGCCCTCGATTATAAGCGCCCAGTTCACTTTTACTGGCTGCGAGGTGAAGAAGTTCCTCGTGGTTATAGAAAGTGCTAGATTGATCCCGTGCGATACGAAATAGACTATCAAACAACCAACCAGATTCGAACAACCAAGCAACCCCCAGTTCATGCCATTAGATTATTCTGCACCTATAGCAATCCCGGTTATGAAAGGTAAAGCAGACAAGCTTCCATTGTTTGAGCAGCAGTACCAAAACAACGTCTGTATTGGTCCAGGAACAGCGGACCCATGCTGCTACGGGCATACTGTTTCATCTGTTACCCGACAAACTGAAAAGGGAGACGTTTCTGAAACAAAACCGCACTGATCAGTGAGAAGTCGATTTTAGAGATAACGCTGCTGCAAGCCTTTTTGCTTGGACTGGAGCACGAGCCATGTCTCAAGGATCCTGGGGTGAAGCAGATGTCGCTCGACCTATGGTCTCCCGGGGTGTGATCACGGACAGAAAATAGTTTTCCTTTTTCTGCTACCAGTTAAATACTTCGGCACTGACTGCACAAGCTGATCAAAATAACCCTCGTAAGGATATATGTTGGGGGACGCAAAGCGAGCCCCTTTATGTTGGGGGACGCAAAGCGAGCCCCTTTATGAGACGATTGAGGATATAACGTGAAGGGTTTTAATGATAATGTCCTGCTTCAAATAGTTTACTTTCTCCTGAACAAACCGGAGGAAGACAAGCCACGGGTGTTGGAAAACGAAGGAGACACTGATTGAGGACTTTGACTTTATTTAAATTTTATGAAAGGAACAATAAAAAGAACTTTGATAATGCTGTGTGTAGCTGAGATCCTCAGTGCATCTAGTGTTGGGCTTGTCTCTCCTGCTGACCTGACAAGAGTCAGGAAGAACAGTGTGCTCTGGAGCTGCCGGGTGGGTGATGACAGCACCAGGGTCGGAGGGAAGGAAGACATCTGCGCAGGAACTCTCGCAGGGGCAGGAGGAGCCCTCAGGGAGCTGGGCTGTCGCCGCAGGGAATCCCTTCCCTTCAGCAGTTGTGTCAGGTAAGCACCCGCCAGAGTCTGCACAGTAACCCGTGATCAGCTCAGCGCTGAAAGATTTAAGTGTGGCGATAACACGCTGATGAAAAATGATTTTCTTTACATATTGCTCATAAGACTAATACTGTTTTTAATACTTCATATTGTGTATAATTTTCAACAGACTAGCCATAATCCAAGCATCTGAGAATATTTAGATATCTTATTTTCTTTTTCTTTTTATTTTTGTTTTAAATGAATGACAACAGTGTCTCAGAGCCCTACTCAAACTTATTCAAACATGAACAATATTTTCCATATACAGTAAACCAAGGCTTATACCTAAACCAAAATTCTCAGTCTTGATTTAAAAAGAAAAGAAAAGCATAAGTGAGTCAGACTTGCTCTCTGTAGACATTGTTGCTGCTACTCCTCCCTTTTGCTCTTGCTGTTTTGCTGCCTTCTAGTGTCATGAACAGCTGCCTTCTGCCATGTGGCACACTGCCTTGGAGCCTGCTGAGTACAGACTAAAACCTCCACAGACTGTGAGCTAAATAAACCTGTTCTTCCTCCTTTTTGGGTGTCTGGTATTTGTCCCAGCAAGGAGAGAAGAGTAACTGAGACATCCTGCCTTTTGTGTCTGTCTGTGATGGAGGTCCTTATCTTCTGAACAAAAATATCTATTCCTTTGTTTCTCCAATAAAGTACAAGTGGCATGGCCTTACTAGGATTGCTCAATGATTCAGAGAGAAATTAATGTAATCTCATTGCAAACAGCAATGCTATCAGTGCTGTATCAGGTTTAGTACTTGGTATAAAATGTGAGGGGCCCACACTAGGATGGAATATGGAGTATATGAGGATCCATGTGTACAACCCCTAAACACTGCCACAACTCCAAAAGTGCAGCACAGGTTTACTTCTTCTTCCCTCCTCTTACCCACACCCTGCACTGCAGAACTCAGGTACACCTGAGTAGCCTGTATCTGTCTCTGTAGCATTCTGTCCTACCCACCACACTCCTGTTCCTTCCAGAGGAACCAGAACTGTTACTCATCTGAAAGTTGTAAAACTAGAGCTTTCAGTGCAAAGAGGGAGTTCAGCAAGTCTTTTCAGGAGCTGAGTGGGACACTGGGATGCCAGGAAATGGTGGAGAAACCTGCTTGGTTTCTTCCTGCTCATGTTGAGTACTGGATTAAAAACAAATAAAACAAAACCCTGCCCTGGGTTTCAAGATACTTGGATCTCTGAAGACAGAACAGGTGGAAGACAGGCAGATGAGTGGAAGGAGTATGCTCTGGTGGAGAAAAGACCTCCGGGGGGTCCGCAACAGCTCTATTTGGATAGAAAAAGACTGCACAGCTACAGGCTAGGGTGGGGCGCAGATAAGACAGATGCCTAGAAAGACATATAAACAGATGTACAAAACAGACTGGGAAATAAGAGGAAGCAGAGCAGGCAACTAGCAGGAGAAAGTGAGGATACATGTCAAAGTCAGATGCACTGAGAGAAGCTTCAGCACTGAAGGTCGCGGCCCAAGTGCCCCTGGCACCTGCTTGTCCCAGTAAGATAGGACTGGAGCGCGGCCACTCCTGTTCCTGTACTGTCCATGACTACTTTCCCTATAATGGATGAACTTAGAAGTTGAGAAAATTAGTACTGGCCTGATAAATCTAAAATGTGGGTTATCTGGCCCTTAAAAGTAAAAGTTGGCTGACCACTGGTCTTCATCTCTACTGGCCTTTGAGATGCGTGATTTGAAGGTTTTGGTGGACAATGCAAAGTTCCAGGTCACTCAGTAGAATTTAGGAAAGACGAGGTGAGAACCCCGGGTTCCCACTTCCCAGGAGTTTTTCAACTTTATTTTGAATATTTCTCTGGCTTGATGATTAAGCTTCGGGATCAAGCGAGCGCATAATGAGATATCCAGTTGAGGGCTTTGCTCAAGCACCAGCTGCAGCTTCCCACTGACCTGGATCTGGCCCTTTGCTCTTCTAGCACGTAAAGTGGGCCACCACAAGATACATAAATTAACAATGAAAAGGAATCATCAAGCTTTCATGGGGAAGGTAAGGAAAGTTTCCAAAAGGCACCGAGTAAGAAGAAATGCCACAGCCACCCAAACAGGACTGGCTTCACCACGGAATAGATGCCATTCTCTCTCCAAATCAGACGCCACATCAACAGTTTTTTCAGAACATGTTTCCATTCTTCTGGGAGTGGATGCATGCAGCTAACTTATCTTTTTTAAAATTAATTAATTTATTTATCTATTTGGTACAGGGTCTCACTGCACAGCTCAGACTCATAGTGATCTCCTGTTTCAGCCGCCCCAGCACTGGGATTACAGGCATGTGCCACCACGCCCGGTTTTGGTGGCCAGCTCAGCTCAAGGATGGCATGCCATGTGGTACCAGGGATCAAAACTCCCTCCTTGCACTTGCCAGGCAGGTGCTTAGGCCACCGAGCTATCTCCCCAGCCCCAGCTAACATATCTTGACTCTTTTTATTCCCTTTCCCTCACCACCAGCTTCTCCTGCCCTGCATCTCTGGTCTCCTTCCCTCACTGGCATTATTACAGTTATACATTTGTAGTTTATGTTTGTGACACATAATGATTACATCCACTGTGGGCTGCTGGTACATGTACAAGATCCATCGTTTTGGGATTTTGTTTTGTTTTGTTTTGTTTTTGTATCTTAGGGAAGGGTCTACAGGGTGTTCAGAGTCTCACTACTAGATCGGACTCATAGTGATCTGCCTGTTTACAGCTTCCCAAGAGCTGAGATTACAGGTGTGTACTATACCACACCCAGTCTCAATTGCCATTTCAGTGCACCCCAGGGACAGGGCCAGCATGGCGGGCCCTGGGATGGAATCCCAGCCCCTACACCTGTTGAGCCATTTGGCTGGCCCACAAGACACATCTTAAATCCTTTCATGTTCCCATCCCTCTTTGCCTCCTCTTAGTCTCTCCAACCCCTTCCCATTTGCAAAAGATCGCTCTGTTTCCTTGTATCAGTTTTATATTTTGTGATTTATTTGTTCTTTGTCTTAGTCTAATGAGAGAAACCATACAGCATTTAAGCTTGTGTGTCTGGCTTATTTCACTTAATATTGTGCTTTAAGGTATACCACTCTTTCTCCATGTATCTCAGATGTATCCTTCCTCATAGCTGAGTAGCATTCTATTATGTACAGATACTACATTTCCTTTATCCACATACCCACTGAAGCTCTTATAGGCCGCTTCCAAGGGCTAGCTCTTCTGCCATGTGCTGCTGTAATCATTGGTATGCGTGTATCACTGTAACATGTTGCCTTTAGCTCTTGTGGGTAGATGCCTAGAGGGAAATACCTGGGACTAATGGAATTTCTATTTTCAGTTTTCTGAGAAACCTCCATACTGATTGCCATAGTAGTCTACATCCACAACCTAGAATGCAATCCCTTGTTACCAAAGCCATGCTAGCTAGCATTTGTTATTATTGGATTTCTTGATGACTGCCATTCTTTCTGGCATGAAAGGCAAACTTCTTGTTGTTTTAATTTGTATTTCTCTAATGTCCAGAAATATTGGGCATGTATTTATGTTTATGGGACTTTTGTGCTTCGTCTTCTGGGAAGTATCAATTCATTTTACTTTCCCATTTTTTATGGGGTCCTTTCTTTTGGGAAATCAATTGCTTTGAATTGTTCTCTAAATACTAGTCCTTTTTCTGAGGGTTACCTGGCAGCATGTTTTCTATTCTGTAAGCAGGCTCTTCACTCATCGATTGTTTCCTTTGCTGTGGAAGAGCCTTTTACTGTACTTTAGTGTAAACCCATTTGTTGACTCTTGCTGTTGGAGTTCTGTTCAGAAAGTCCTTACCTACACCTGGCTTCAGAATTTTATCTACTCTATTTTCCAATTGGTTGTTTCTGTTTTAATATTTAAATTGTTGATCTATTTTTATCTTAACTTAGCACATGGTGGGAGAAATTAGGACAGCTATGAGTCAGTTTTCCCAGCACTATTTGCTAGAGAGACTGTCTTTCCTCCAGTGTATGTCTTTGGCTTCTTCATCAAGGATCAACTAGCTGCCTGTATCTGGGGTTGCTTCTCCATCCTCTGTCCTACTCCACTGATGCTCATGCCTGTTGTCGAGCCAGTACCATGCTGTTTTATCTGCAGTATAACTTTGTAGTATAACTTGAAGTCAAATATTCCCTGTTTTGCTCTCATTGGCCAGGATTACTTGGGCAATTCTAGGTCTCTTCTGGTTCCATATGAATTTTGGGATTTTTTCTAGGTCTGTGAGGAATCCTGTAGGTATTTGACTGTGATTAAGTTAAATCTATATATCAGTTTTGCAAGTATGACTATTTTAACAATACTCTGTTCATTCTGCCTATCCAAGAAAAAGGATAACTTTCCAACTTCTGATGTCCTCATCCATCTTTTTTTTTTTTCCCAAAGTACTATAGCATTTAATTGTAGAGGTTTCTCACTTCTTTGGTGTGTTAATCCTCAGGTATTTAACTTTCTTATTGCTATTGTGAATTACATTATTTTCCTAACTTTTTCAACGACTTCATTATGGTGTATAGGAACACTACCAATTTTTGTGTGATTTTGCATCCTCCTACATTGCTAAATTTGATTATTAATTCTAAGGGTCGTTTGGTGGAATTTTTAATGTAGAGGGTCCTTTTTTGTGTAAATGATAACTTGATCTCTTACTTTTCTATATCTATCCTTTTGATTTCTTTCTCTTTCCTGATTACACTGGCTCATGTTTTGAGTAATATGCTGAACAGAAAAGGTGATAGTGGCCATCCTTGTCTTGCTGGAGATTTTAGAAGGAAATTTTCCAATTATTTTCCCATTTAATATGATGTTGGTCACTGGTTTATCATTAATAGCTTTTATCAGAGTCGATAAAGTATTTCTATTTCTATTTTCTACAGTTTTTATCATGTATGGGGGCTGGATTTTTCTGTATCTCTTGATAAAATCATGTGGGTTTTGTCCTTGCTTCTACTTATGTGGTGTACTGCATTAATTGATTTGCATATATTGACCCATTCTTGTGACACCAGGATGAAAACTACTTGGTTGTGAGGTATGATCTTTTTGATGATGCACTGCGTTCTACCTGCCAATATCGTAGTGAAGATTTTTGCATCTATGTTCATTAAGGAAACTGGTCTCTAATTTTGTTTCTTAGTTGGGTCCTTGTCGGGTTTGGGGGACAGAACCATGCTGGGTTCCAGAAATGAGTTTGGAAGCAATCTTTCCCTTTCAAATTTATTGAAGAACTTGAGGAATATTGGTGTTATAACCTCCTTAAAAGTCTTGTAGAACTCAGTAATGAATCCATCAGGTTCTGGCCTTTTCTTTGTCAATAGGTGTTTTTGTCCTGCCTCAATTTATGTGCTTGTTATTGGATTGTTCAGAATATGTGTGTCTTCTTGGTTTAGTTTTGATAATTTGTATGAGCCTAGGAAGCTGTCCACTTATTCAAGATATTTCACTTTCTAGGAATACAGTCTTTCATAGTAGCTGCTGTCTTCTGAATTGTGACAGCATGTGACTTCACATTTCTTATTTCTGCTTTCATTTATGTGAGTCTTCTTTTTTCTTTTGTTCATTAGTTCAGCCAGGGGTTTACCTATTACGTTTGTTCTTTCAACAACCAGCTCCCCGGTGTAGCCCGTGTTCTCCTGCCTTCAGCTCTCTGCTTTTCTTGCTATCTGCAGAAATGTTTCCTTCTTCTTCAAAGATGACCTTTCAGACATTTTTCACAACCTTTCTTTCCCCTGGCTCCAAGAAGTATGAGAATGTTTCATTCAAAAGACAAGCCAGGCACCGTCCCCTGGAAAGGCCAGGCTGAGCACACACAGCCACCAGTGGGTTTCAGAGGAAAGATACCACCGCCAAAGTCCTCTTCTAAGAGACAGCATGTGTAGTCACAAGCGCCATGTTTCCTGACCTTCCACCTCTGGTCCAAACTCCCCAGTATTTTCAGCGGCCACCTTCTCTGTCATACTGCCCTCTGCTGGTTATATGAGATCACTACAAGAACACAGAACTTGTGGGATTCAACAACTTTGCTAAGGTTTCCAGAAGCAAATAAAGCTTAAAAATTAACAAAAATATTTAACTCCATAGAAAATGTGCCAGATTATTTAGGTCACAATTCCAAACACCTTTCTGAAGGCAATAATATGATTCTATGTTCCCTTTAATAACCTCCACAAAACCTAAAAGCCCTCACCCTTTTCTCCAGACTCTAAGCTTCCCCCAAGACCCTGACATCGACTATGTGGCTTCTGGTGAGGGACCTCATCTCCTCCGTGTTGCACCTGTGAGAAAGTCCACAGACAGAAGAAAGATCCATGGACTGTGGAGGAAATCCCTGCAATGACCCTGGACACAGTCAGGGGCCACCTGATTGGGAGGCACGGACTCCCTTCCAACAGCAAAGTATCCTTTTCCTCTTTGTCATAGTCCTGATTTTCCCAAAACACTTCAAGTTTTCTGTAGCTTCACACCTGAGTGATGCCCTCCAAAATACAAAGTGCCTCAGTGCACAGATAATCCATTCCACATCCATTCATGAAAGATGCCCCCATGCTACTCTTCCAAAAGACAGTGAAGCCTACACAAATCAGCCTTGCTTGGAGCATCTTTCCCTAGACCCCAGACCTGTTCTCTGGTCTCAGCTTTAACCCTGTGGCCAGGATCAGCCAGTCCTCCTGAGTGCTGCCTTCACCACTACTGCTGCCCTCTGCTGGCTCAGGGGTTGGCTCCAGGCTTGGCACACTCCTTCCTTGGGGTGTGCCCCTGGTTTCACTCTCATGGGATTGTGAACATCAAGGAGAGTTAAAACTTTAAGAATACAGCAGTAACTCTAAGCAACAGAAATAAGCAGGATGTTCTTATTTTCTAGTCCTTCATCTTCTAGAAGACATTTATAATACTTATTCATCCCATTCTCTCCTCAGACAGCAGACCCTTCCTGCACTCTGAGAGGATGAACTTTGCTTTCTACTCCCTCAAGAAAACAGCACCTCAGAACATTCCTGAATGTGCTGTCTTACTAGTCCTGAGGATGAAAGGATGTTTTCTACCAGAAAGGACCAGCCTTCTAAGCAAGTAGATCCAAAGGTGAAAGCTCTTAACAGCCCTTGGGGCAGTGTGGGACACTGCAGAGTAAGACAGAGGCATAGCTACATTAGAAACATCCACCTTCTCAGGGAACCATCTTCCTTTCTGCCAAGCAGAAGGACTCTCCTGGCCAACATAATAGAAAGTGTGGATAGTAGGGTCATGGGCCTCAGGACTCCAGAATATCCTGGTGAAGAGTCCAGAAGACACACAAGGATTTCAGCTCTGGGCCAGCAGCTTGGTATGATCTTCGTCAGGGGCCAGCCTAAGAGAACATCCCTGGAGAAATCTCTTCAGCCAGCCTCTGGGTCTGTCCATCCATGCATGAGAAAGATATAAATCCAGGGAGTCCAAGGCTATGGTAAAAATTTCACGTGATTTCTACTCATTTGCTTGATTCCACTGCTTTCATAAGTTAATATGCTACTCTCAGTTCTGCTTTGATAAATTCATATTGATATCTCTGGGTTATTTCACCTTTTCTCTCTAACACTGATTGTTAAAGTATACCTGGTCCAATAAAATGACAGCTTCTGAGCACATACTATGCGTGAGCCATTGACCTGGGTGCTGGAGATACAGCCAAAACTAGGACAGGACCAGTCAGAGAAGTCAGTGATATTCCCAGATGTGTGAGTTCAGATCTTGTGGAGGGGCCAGGAGTAGTGAGATCCTAAAAGAAAGTCTGTAGGGTCACTTGTTTGTTATGTAAGGAAAGGAAAGGCATTCCATATAGAGGAAACAGCCTGCAGAGCTACCTCGGCTTGTATGGCCTACGTCCACTCAGTTTTAGTCTTTCACTTACCAAGTTTGTTTTTCTCAACTCTATCTCCTCCTGGAACTAGACACAAGCATCATTCAAGTGAGAGGCCAGAAGAGGAAGGAGAGCCAAACCATCTAATTGCTTCAATACAGCAATTAAAAGTGACAATTGAAATTTTGACCTACATCTACCCAGAAATTAAGGCAGTGTTACCCAAACCAGTCCTGAGATTATTATTCTAGTTCTTGAGATTCTGTTGGAACAGAGAACCCTAACAGCTAGAAGAACCTTCAGATTGACTCCTTCACCTTGGGTGAGGGACACTAGGGAAGAAAAAGGTGAACCCTTGGAGCTCAACCGCCCCACCAAAATTATACACCAAAGACCCAAGTTTATGACCTAACGGCCTCATGAAATATTCAACCTTCAAATGCTTGAAAAGCAAAAGGGTGGTCATCCCCAGTCTGTTTCCTGGAGATTTTAGATTGAATCACACTAAATCTAAATATGTGAGTCCTGGAGACTGACAATAAATCACCTTGAAGCCACTATCCCAGCTGCAGTCTCCTTTCTGAAGGAAATTGTTAGCTCCTTGGTCATGGGATCCCAGATTCCAGAGCAACAGGGACTGGCAAAGATAGCATGGAAAAGGGACTCGAGCTGGGTTTCAGTCCTGAATTGGGAATATAGGTAGCAAGAAAAGACAGGTGGAAAGCACCAGAAGATGATTGCATTGGTGGGTCTTGAGATGAGCCAAAGTCTTTTCAGCAAGGCTTTATCTTGTCAGTACACTGTTATTTGAGCATCTCCTAAGACAAGACACAGAGTTTAGGTTGGGACCCCTGCACTAGAATTCACTGTTCAGTGCTGAAAATCTCCTCTGGGCATTGATTAACTAAACTATACACCTTCTTCTCCTCAGTCACCAATTCTGCTCAAGAACTATTTAAAGCACTCATGCTCCCTCCTAGGGCTTCCCCCAAGAGTATATGGACAGCAGGGCCTGGGCCTGCCTCCTGCCCGCCACAGCATCTCTTCCTCCCCATTGTCTCCTGATGACCAGATGAGTTCCTTATAAGGTAAGGATGGACACTCTGGAGTTACAAGAATCCATGTCATGACATCTGCTTTAAAGTCTTGAAAAAGTGAT
>NW_004524624.1:7527373-7528469 GCF_000260255.1 Octodon degus | reverse complement strand
CTCTGGCAGCAGCCGACTGTACTTCCATAGCCAGGGTCTGGGGACTTGATCCCCATCCTCCCCTAGGAGCCAGCAGAGCTTGCCTTCACCCGTCCTCTTGCACTCTCTGCTCCTCCACTCCAAGCACTGATCAACTGCCCTGGCACAGCACACCCTAGCCTGCCCACCCTGCAGACTAGTGTGCCTCATTACAGCACTCCTGGTGCTGGGCTTGACCCAAGTGAATGCTCATTTGTTACTTGCTATCCAGAAATATAATACGCAAATGCATGTGTTAAGAAAGAAAACATGGCCCTCAAATTTAAAATTGAAATATCCCCTAACTTTATCAGAGCCTGTGCTTCCAACACGGTGGAGGCTACGGAGGCCCGGCTCCTCTATGCCTCCCAAGATGGGCATCGTAGGCTCAGAGTTGAAGCTCAGCTGCAAAGTCCAGCCTCCTTTGTAGCCTGAAGACCAACTTCCTGATGGCTGAACCACAATCCTGATGCCAGAGCCTTGGGCCCACACCCACCTTCCTGCTTGCAACACCCCTCCTGAGGAAGGCAGATGGCTCTGAGACTGTCTGTGAACTGCAGCAAGCTCCCCATGTAGTGAAAGACCCATGGGAAGCACAGAGATGGGGAAATGCTGACATCCTGGTTTCCAGAAACTCCTCTAGCCCCTCATGTAGCCTCCCAGTTGCTCCCTGGTGCTTCTCTGAGCTCTGCTCCCTTGTCCAGTACCCGCATTCCCATCTGGAATGTTCTCTTCCATGCCAGTGACCAGAGTCAGATGCATACAGGAACTACTGGACTTACTAAAAGAGTGAGAAATTGAAAGGTAATATCACAAAAGATTGGGAGCTTCCAAGGCTTAAAGTCAAGAGGCAAAGTCAGCTTTCTTTAGAATTAAAAAATTAGGGCCCAGCCAAATAGCTCAGCAGATTATAGCTCCTGTTTAGGCAGACACAGCAGCCTGGGTTCGATCCCCAGCATGCCATGCCAGCCCTGCCTCCAGGACACACTGAGACATTGATTGAGACTGGGCATGGTGGTGCACGCCTGTAATCCCAGCTCTTGGGAGGCTGAAAACATGCAGATCACTATGAGTCCGA
>NW_004524624.1:7484073-7526348 GCF_000260255.1 Octodon degus | reverse complement strand
TCTCTGCATTGATGAGAGCCTGCATGAAATAGGAGACAAACACTATTAACTTAATGGAAAGAATATACAACTTCTTCAAGAATGAGCCCTGCCGCTACTTACTTTGGTCTTAATTCTCAGAGACTCTAGCCTTCCTGTCATTCTCCTTGCCATAATAACCAGACACAGTATATCATCATAGTTGGCAACAAAATAATCACATTGTGGTTGTCCACAAGGTAAACCTCACCCAGAGAAATACGGTACCACCTAGACTCTGGCTTCTATGAAGAACACACTCACAGTGGCTCAAATGAGAAGAACAATAGGAATGGCCTGGAACTAAAATACTGAGCCAGGAATAACAGTGGAAACTATGGGGAAGGAAACGTTGGAGAGACTACAATACAGTTGGCATTCTCTACAAGGACTTCTCCTAACATGGAGCAAGACTAAATGGCAGTCTGCAGGAAGAGGAGAGGGACATGGTTAGGAAAGAGATCCCTCCCATCCTGGACTGGCCCAATATGGGATACCAGTACAGGGAATGCTTCCAGGTCCTACAAAGTTTCAATCCAGTGATGACTGAACACAGATTCCAATGCAGTAGGACTTCCGTTCTGTCAGGCAAGATTTTGTACCCCTGAGCCTGTAGGCCTGTTGCTTACAGTTGGGGCATTTCTCTCCTGCTATCTTTCTTGTCTCGACATCTCTCTTCCACACACTCTTCCACACACTTCCACAAAATCATGGCAACTCCCAGGGGTGAGTATGTGCCCATGGTGCCAGCCAAACTTAGTCAAAATAAGGGCTAAGGATAACAATCCACATGCCAGCACTACTTGTTTAAGCACCAAGAAGGCAAGTTCAGCATTTCTGCAATCGCCTGTGTGATGTCATATCACGGTGAGGGCAAGAGAAGGAGGCGCTACCTGATAAAAATCATCACCATCACAGGAACCAGAAAATAAGGTGCATGGAAAGGGACCTATGAAAGAAATATCCCAGGTCCAGTTTTACCACTACTTCTGTGACCCAGGACTTAGATTTACCCGTATGTAACTTCAGAAATGAAACAAAAACCAAGGCCTCACATTCTGCCTCTCAACTTGGGTTTGCTCACCTGTATCCCTTTTACCAACTATCTTGCGTAGTTGTTTTTCTGTTAGCTTTCTGGCTTTTCCCATCTCTACCTCTATGTCCTCACTGTCACCAACAGCACCACTCTGCTTCTCTAAATCTAATACTTTCAGAAACTGCTTCATTAATCTCACTACATTGTCAAGATGCCAGCCCACAGGCCACTGCAGAGGGCTTTACCACAGAAGAGCAAAGTCATCTTCTTCACCTCCTTTTCCTTCTGTTCCAGTACCCTTGGATCCAAGTGACATAAATGAGGCCACACTGGGGTCCCTTTAGCCTAAGGAGCAGCCTAACAAGAAGGAAATGATGATTTTTTAGCAGTTTCCTCACTCTCAGATATATCTCACTGCTTTCCTGAAGTCAGTTATCAAACTCCTACTGGGCATTTAAACGCTCTTTCATGACTAACTATATTTTAAACACTCAGAAGGATTTCTCCCAGGATGTGAGAGTATGATAGTCTTGTAGCTTTCCTCAACTGTTCCTAGAACCCCTAGCCATTAGATAGGATGGCTGTGGAGAAACAAAGAAAAGAATCTAAGATCCTGATCTCCAGCAACCAGTAGTGGGCTTGAGCTCCATTCTCTCCCACTCCTTCTTTCTCCTCTCTCTCTCTCTCTCTCTCTCTCTCTCTCTCTCTCTCTCTCTCCACACTCCACTTTTGTTCACTGTTCTTATGCTCAATAACCAGGAACCTCCACAGGACCTGTAGGTAGTGTACCTTCCATCTCTCTCACTCTCCAGGCTTCAGGGATTTTTTTTTTAAATGTATTTGATTCAGGGTCTCACTATGCAGCTCAGACTCATAGTGATCCTTCTGTCTCAGCCTCCCCAGCACTGGGATTAAAGCATGCATCACCATGCCCAGTCTAGGTGGCTGGCTCAGTGCACCCAGGGGTGGGGCCTGCGTGGCATGCAATGCCCAGGATCGAATCCCTGTCCCTGTGCTTGCCTAAGCAGGTGTTTAGCACTGAGCTATCTCACCAGCCCTGACCTCAGGGATTTTTAAAGAGAAGAATCACAGTCATTTTTACCAATTTTTAGTTCAGCCAGAAGTAAATCAGCAATCAGTCCATCTGCATACACTGATTGTTATTCCAGTCACTGGACCAGATCCAATCCCTATGTTCAAGGCATTTTTTATTCCAGTGTAGAGAATAGAATATAAGCATACAAAGTACAGACTTTTAGGCACTGTGGTAAGAGGTTTAGGAAGATGCTTTTGGCAAAAAAGCACTTTCATTTTTGCGGATGATGTCAACCTGATTCTACTTTCTCCCACATAGCTGAAGTTGGATGTATTTTCTTGCCCCTCAGATGTGTTCTCTGGTGCAGTTTAAGGCATCAGCATCAATCCTGCAGCTTAAACTATCTCAGAGTCTTTATAGAGTCTTCTCTCCCAAGTCTGTATTACTCATTATTTGGCTTGCTTTTTCCAGAATTCTATTTTTAAAACACCACTGAGATTATTGGTACTTTTGTTATGTGTGATAATAGCTTGTGGTTAGATAGAAAAAAAATCTTAACTGCCACTAATACATGCCAAGGGACTTAGTGGGGAAATTGAATTACCATTAAGGATTGCTTTGTGATAATCCAGCAAAAAAAGAAAAGTAAAGAGTGTATATAAGGAGCTAGATGGAACAATTTTACTGAAAATTGTAAAAGCTGATGAATAAATATGTCGGTTTGTTATACAACTTCCTCTATTTTTGAGTTTGAAATTTTCCACAATGAAAAATTTACCTTGATATTTAAAAAAAAAACTTTAAAAAAAGAAACATAGAGTATATAACAAATGAATAATGTAATTTAAGGGGCTCCCCAATACTTATTGTTCCAGAATTTTTTTTTCAGCATGTTAAAACACCTGAAAAAGATCAGGAAGTTCTCCACAAATCAAGTTTGGCACCTCTCCAGTGATAATAACTTGAATTTCCTCTGGAAGGTCCTTCTACAGCTGATGAGAACTTTCTACTTCTGAGGCCTTCAGAGGAGTCGGACAGATGTAAAGAGACAAGAATACGGCTCTCAGAGGGCCCGGCTGTCTTGGTTGGGACTAAGACTCTCTTCCCCAACCCTCTTCTCCCAGCGTTTTCAGCAAAATCAAAAGATCACAGACAGTGCCAAACCATTTCACCTCTGAAGCCTATGGCTGGTGTCAGGAATTCATTTGGATCATTTTAGAAATAGTGAGCAGTCTCGGAGTGAAGGCAGCTTGTGTCTCCAGCTCGCTATGCTGTCAGATCATGAAGGAAGGACCAGGGCTAGCTCTGCACCTAATCCCCCTAAACGCCGGTGTGTGGGCAGTGCCATGGGGAAGGGAGAAAGCACTCGGCAACTCAGTATTCACTTGGGTCACTTTCATACACTTGGGCTGCAGCTTTTCTGTCCGCTAGGAGTGTGTTTGGGGGTGTATTTGTGTGTGTGTGTGTGTGTGTGTATGATATTTGTTTATGTCACAGTAGCCAGAGATTTGTTCAGTTATTCTAGATGCTTTGTGTACATAGTTTTAATAGGGCTACCATTAAAATCAGTAGAATTTGAGTAAAGCAGATTTTCCTCCTTAATGTGGGTTGTCTTCATCCAATAATTTAAAAGCCTACATAGCAAAAAGACTGGCCTCCCTCAAAGGAATTCTACTAGGTTCAGGCTTGGATTTATTGTGGATTCAGCCTGGGGGGCAATTCCTTAAAATAAAGAAACAGTACATGAATATAATATATATGCATATATATTGGTTGTTTCTCTGAAGAACCTTAACTAATACACTTACTCAAACCATAAAGTGTTTGCTAAGGGATTAGAAGAGATTACCAGAGCAGAAAAGCAGCAGAGTAGGTGATGGGGGCTGAGAAGCTGAGTGGGTTGGCCCAGCCTGCAAGAGCCCACTGTGATGGTCGCCTAGCTGGGGAGTTGTCACTCAAGCTGAGAGAATAGGTATAGACAGATCACATTCGGGTGTGAAGGCAGACCCAAGGCCCATGGGAGAAGCTCTGAGGATGCTGACAGCAGGCTCCTCTCCAAAGAAGGATGCTTAAGTCTGCTAGATTAAGAAGCTTACAGCCTTGGAAGGTCACTGAGGAGATGAATCAATGTCAGGGTGACTCCTTGTCCTCAGCTTCATGGAAGACATTTCCAACTATGTCTAACATGGATTTCTGGAATATTTCTGCTATAAATTTACACACATACACACATACACACCTCATTTCTGATTTTGGGGGGATGGGAGGTTGTTCTTTTTGAGACAGGATCTCACTATGCAGTTCAGGTAGTCCTTGAGATCACTTTATAGCCTATATTGGTCTCAAATGCTCAACGATCCTCCTGCCTCAGCCTCCTCAGTGCTGGGATTATAGGCATGCGCCACCACACCGGGCCTTTCATTTCTGTTCTTAAAATGATGAAATAATAGCAGGTACCCTTCAGACTCTGGCAGGAAGTTTTTTCCCCCATCTTTCCTGAGTTGAGCAGCACCCTTTACTCCATCCCATGCCATGATGCAAATTTTTATTGGTGTCATTTTCCTTTGGACTAGCAATGAAACACTCACTAGGAACCTGCCACATGATCAGCTCTACCCCTTTGATTCTTACCTTCTAGGATGTGGTCACTGTTATCCCACTTAAGGAGAATTTTGCTTCTGTTGATTCACACAGCCAGCAGGTGATCATGCAGGGCTTGCCTCTCTGATTTCAACCCTCCTGCCTCTGACCTCCACACCGGCATGCTGATCCTGGGCCTCTCTGTCTCCAGCCCTGAACTGCGTACCATGTGGACGGCAGAGCCCAGGCTAAGTCACAATCTGGGAGTAGCCACCCAAGAGCAGAAAGGAGCCTGGCCACAGTCCAGAGGGTTTCCCATAGGCAGCTATGGACTTCAGAGATGTGCCGATAGTTTTCTGGGAAGGTCATCCCTTAGGATGATGGTAGACAAGAGGTGATTTAACTGAGAAGCTCCAACCACAAATTGAAACACAGAAAACAAAAAATACCTTCTAATTCTTATATATTCTCTCCCAGTGTATGCCACATCCTCTGCCAACCTCCCAGCCCAGTCTACTTAAGCCCTGTCTCCCAGAGGCAAGGAGAATCTGAAACTTCCACAGTTCAGTGGCTGGACTTTCCCACCTTCCCTTTGTAGGCAGCAGACAGAACAGCTAGCTGTGGTGTGTCCTCCAGGCTCTCTTCCAGTCCCAACCTTCTCTAGCCACCACTGCCTGGAGTGGGTGAAGCAAGGCCCATTCCTCTATGGCTGCACCCTTTACCCACTGGTCTGCTATTGGCCTCACTGACAACGTCTGACTCTGGAGTGCCTCCAGATTCAATTTATTGGTGCAGACAATAAAATCCTTAGACATTAAGAATTCCTAACAAGGCATTTTACTTCTGCGAAAAGACACAAGAAGGCAGTAGCAGGTTGCCAAGCTTTGGGGAAGTGAAGTTTTAAGCTCTCGCATGCAAAGAAGTTGAACTTCGTCCTCACTGGCTGAGTTGAAGGTTCACAGTCTGGGGCTGGGAAGATAATTCAGTAGAATAAGTGCTTGCCTGGCAAGCACAAGGTCCTGAGTTTGATCCCTGGTATCACCAAAAAAAAAGGTCCACGGTCTACCCTGATTGGTCAGGTTCAGAGGCACAAATGGGGGGACCTGAGGAGTTTCTGGGCAGTGTTGTTAAAGGAGGGATGAGTAGGAAAATGGATATGGGGAACTAAAGTCCTTGGCTATTGATAAGCTATCTTGGTTTGGAGCTGTGTTCCAGAATTTGAACCAAGGAAGCATTTCCCATAATTTTAGTGGGTTCGAGAGCAGCTACTCAGGGTGGATGAGAGTCTAAAATAGAGGCTCTTTGCATCCTTTGGTAGAAAACACAGGGCCAAAATTTCTCACAGAAGGGTGCAAAGAATCACAGGAGAGGAAAACAACACAATCATATTTCATTTTCTTCAGAGTTCAGAGAGCATATTAGTACCCACACCAGAGTTGAGGCCTCCGGCTGCCTCTGCCCCTCCTCTCTTACTGTCTTCTTACTGCTAGTTAGAATCTTTCCAGAAGAGACCACATTCTCTCTGCAGTCCCAGTCCTGCAAGCATCGTGGCCCATCCTCTCTGCTTGATCCATTAAAATGTTAGCACTGAGGAATCTTGCCTTTCACTTAGTTAATTCCCAGACTGTTGCGAGAGATTGTCCACTGGAGGGTGAGCAAAAGTTATGGGGAAAAGACTAATGGAAACAGGGATCTGTAGGCCCCTAAGGTGAAGAGATAATAGAAATCAGACAAGAGTACTGCTATATGGACAAAAGCCCACCATTTGGTTTCCCACACAATAAGCCAAATTACCAAAAGAAGGGAATCCAATCTCCCCTCCTAAAGTTCCCTTAAAGTTTCCTGTCAGGGGACACTCCCATCCTTCCCAAACACTTAAGCACTCCCACCCTGAGTCTATAAGAGAGGTCCCTCTCAGGTTTGCAAACAAACTTGCTTGGACCATTCAGTTCTCATCCTGCCTTTCCCTCCACTCCGTGGAGAATAAAGTATTCCTTTGGAATTAAATTTGAGTTGTTGAATAAATAAATAAATAAATAAATAAAAATAAATTTGAGTTGTTGGACCATGCTTCTGCTACAGTACTAAATGAAACAAGAGATTCAAAACAGTATATGATTTGTCGTGTAGAGTTACAAGACATATTTGTGCAAACAATTACCCCTACATCAAATATTTTAAGGTTCTGTCTTAAAAGGGGGGGCTGTTCTATTACAAGAATTGCTATAAAGGAGAAGAAGAAGGAAAAGGAGAGGAAGAAGAAGGAGAAGAAATAATAACTTTAAAATTTTATTGTTGCCCTGGAGTTGGTGCCCACAGTGAGTAATAAGGGAGGCATTCCTCACTTGACAGCATTTCTCACTTCTTTCTGGAAATGCAATGTATATCTGGGTGCCTTGCGTTTAAAAGGTACAATGCTTAATAAGAGAGAGAAGCAGCTCTAACACATATCAGGAATCTAACTGATGCTATTAGAAATAAGATAAGCCCCATATTGAAGTTATCAGTGCTGAAAAGAACACACTCAGAAGGCAAGAGGACTTGATGAGGCAGAGTTTGAAGTTTACTTCTGCAGCAGGGCTCGCGGGCACGTGGACAGGAGGCAACAGGTCCACCAAGCAGGGGAGAGGGTGAGCCCTCAGAACCTAATGCACAGGAGGCGGCAGCTTAAACTTCATTGGCCAATTTCAAAGGTTTATGATCTATCTTGGTGGGCTGCTTAAGAGGCAGAAGGGGATTGTCTGAAGGACTGTGGGGCAGGGGAGAAGTGGCAGAAGAGAAGGCGGGGGGGGGGAGAGAAAGTCCTTGGCTGTTGAAAAGCGACCTTCGGTCTGTAGTTGTGTTCCCCAAAATGCAGCATTCCCTGTAATTTCAACCTGAGGGTGGGGGCTACCAGAGACACTCTTGTTTATATCTTTTGATAGAAAAGGCAGGGTCCCAGTTCCTCACAATATGTGTTGCTGAAAAATATAACTGTGCAGTAGGCTGAAAGACGTGCCCCGTCCAACGATATCCACATCTTAATCTCTGAAATTTGTGAATCTGCAACCTCGTAAGAGGCCAGAAAGAGGAGAGAAGCAGGAAATGCAACAACAAACTACAAGCATAAAAACAAGAGGCCGTAGTGATGCAAAGAGGAGTGGTGGCTGGAGAACACAGGCAGCCTAGAGACCCAGGAATGGTGGGGGTGGACTCGGTTATCTCCCTGATGTTTCCAGAAGGAGCCAGCATGTCAGCACCCTGATCTTAGATTTCTGACCTCTAGAAATATAAGAGAATAAACCATTGTGCTTTTCCACCCATAAATTTGTGGATAATTTATTTTAAAAAAAATAAGAAACTAAAATATCATCTCTTCAGCTTAAAATTCCTAAAGGAGGCATGAGATGGAGAATTGAGGGAAAAGGAGGGAGCTTAAAGGGTCTTTAACTCATCTGGAGCTCCTAAGTTAGACCCAGCGCCACATTGGAGCCAAGAATAGTACAAGAGTTGGTCGCCTGATATTCAGAAATCCTGCAAACCAGTTGGTACACCTCTGACAACTTAAAGCTTCCCATGCTTGGAGTGTGAGCAGCTATACACGTTAGATCTCCTAACCGAACTCCAGACACCTTCACCCTATCCAGTCATATTCGGGGTTCACGAATATGTGATATAGGTTATGCATGTCATTAAGATCAAAGTGAATTCTGGGACATGCATGCATGTTGAGAGCCCCTGAAATGACACAGCACCCTGTCAATCATTCCTGTCAATCACACCTGGAGATTTGCAGAGGGGGAGGGGATACTGGGTTGAGATGCATATCCTTTTACTTCTAAAAGCCTGCTTTATCTAGTGGCTGCTGTGCACTGTATTCTGGGTGTGGTGCTTTTCCTTTCCTATTACCCCAGCACTTTTCTGTTCATGTCATACCTTTTGTCAGCCCAAACCTGCCCCCAGCACAATGTCCTGTGATTGATCTATGTAGCTGCTTTCCACTTGACACCAGGTGTGCACTTCCTTGTGGTACACAAGAGCCTGGATTAGCCAGGCTAAATTCAACATGATAACAACACCATCACCTAAATCCAGACTTGAGGCACACATGTCACGCTTACTGTGCATGCTTCCTTCCCTCAGATCCCCAATCGAGCACTCTCCTCCTTCAAGACGACAACTCTTGCACACTCCAGTGATGAAACTTGCCCAATCCACTGCTTTCCATAAGTGGTGAGTGATTCTTCCTAGACCCTCCCAGGAAACAGCAGGGATTAGATAAAGTGTTCTCAGTATCTCCTTGGGGCCAACTCTATCGTACTTCTCATTTTCTACCCACTGTTTTCCTTCCATGATAAAAATATTTAATGTGAGATTTATCTTCTTAAATTTTAAGTGTGTATTGCAGTACTGTTGACTCTCAGTTCAATATCAAATAGCAGATCTTTAGATCTTATTTATCTTACTTAACAGGAATGTCTTGCCTGTTGATTAGTAACTTCATTTTTCCCTCCATCAGACATCATTCCATCTATGATTTATGAAATTTATTAACGTATCTCATAAAAGTGGAAACATGTAGGGTATGTTTCTGGTGTCTTCACTTCATATAACTTCAAAGACCATGCACATTGTTGGATATGTGAGAATTACTATTTTGCTAAAAGCTGAAGAGTATTCCATTGCGTGTAGACACCACATTTTTTTTATCCATTCATCTGACCATGAGCATTCAGCTGCTTATATTAGTGCTGGTTCTTCCAGCTGCTGATATTCAAACCTGTGCTGCTTCCTAGTGATCAAAGAAGATTATGAAAGCAGAACTGTGCCTCCTCTCATTTAATTAGGAGGATTTCACATTTTTTTATACAAAGATATTTAGGAACTGGACAAGAACTGTCTTAAATCATTACTCCCCAGCATGGCAAAAATCTGCAAGAAATTTTCCTACTTTACAATCTCACATTCTATAAGGAAATGTTGTCCTTGTTTTTCCATTTCTGTTGCATGCACAGATCTGTGTGTGTGTGTGTGTGTGTGTGTGTGTGTGTGTGTGTGTGTGTGTTCTGATCGTGCAGAAGGAACTCCTAACCTGGGGAGGATTTTTCTCTTCATCTCTGTTCTCTGCCTTAAGTGTTTTACTCCAGGGAGGCCCAAACTTATCTCCTATGGTGAGGTTGGGAAATCAAGAGAGACAGGGAAAACTAAAGGAAGTCAAGCTTTGGGGAAATGTCCTAAAGTAGAATGTGGGTCATGGGGGAGTGAAGTCAGACTTCACTGAAGAAAACTGCTCCATTCCACCCACAGAATGCCTCAAGGTCCCCTGGGCAAGGTGCTTCCTTTTCACACCCACAACCACAGTTCCCCACTACCTGCTCCTGAAGAAGGTCTCACCAGGCAGAAAATCTGCGCATGTCTTGGGGGATAAAGTGGATATACAGGGCAGCTGAGGCACAGCCACAAGGAAGAGGAGATTGAGACTCAGGTGGGATGCTATGTGTGAGTCTACCTCTGCTTGGAACCCGGGGTCAGATGGGAGCTGTATGCTAGACAAATCCAGAGTGACCTGTGATTCCTGGTTCACACGGTCCAGGGGTGCCTCCTTCTGGGATTTCTGAGCCTGATACATATACACTGGCAATGCAAGCTGACCCTTAAAGACAGAGCCTTATAAGAAGTGAGCCCTCGTCCTCTGACAGTTCCTTTGATTCTTAATTGCTGTGCTAAATTTTGTCTTGTACATCCATTCATGTATTCCTCAAACATTCATTGATCATCTCTTACATGCTGAGCCCTGGGCTATAACTAAAGATGCAAAAAAAGTTGTAAGAGAGTGTTCCTGGGAGTAGGACTGTGAGACAGAAGACAGATGCATACACCCTGTTATGGTTTAGAGCTAGAATGTCCCCACCCCTACAACCTCCTGTGTCCCAAGGCTGGACTTCCAGAAAGTGAGCAGATCTTGGGTCACTAAAGTTGACTTACTACTGGGAGGTAGAGTGTGGTCAGAGCCGGTTCTTGGGGCATGACCTGGAAGCCTATCACTTTCCCAGGGGCTTCATTCCCACTTCTTGGCTGCCATGACATGAGCAGCTTTTCTCTGCCAGGCCTTTCTGCCTGGCTACTTCTGCCCTGGAGCCAGTTGACCGGAGCCAAAATAGATCTCTTCCCCTTTACACAAGGATGTCATTTGCTTCATTTCAGTGAGGAGAGACTAAGACACAGTCATTTCTCCCCAGCATAACTGGTGGGGGAACCACTCTTTGGGGAGAGTGCTGGGGATGAGCACTCATCTACAGCAAGGCTGGGGCCAAGGAGGTGTGCATGGGAAGTTTCAATTACGTCTATAAGGTAAAAATCAATATTAATCAAAACAGGGGAAAGCACATTTCAGTTAGATAGCAGACACAAGGCTCTCCATTGACAGCAAACATTATTACATGAGCAAAATGCTGACCCATGCTTTGGGAAATGGGGCTACAGAGAAAAAAAATAAGTGCTCCTGATTGCTAGACTCACCCATCAGGAAAGGAAATAAGACTAGGAAATAAAGATCTACAAAATAGAAGAATAAAAATCGAGGAGTAAATTTAGCTATAACAACTAACAGCCTAAGAAGAGCAGACAAACCATGTTCAAGGTAAATTTCTGACAAGTTCAAGGTTCCAAAGGAAGTGGGAAGGACATGACTGACAGAAAAGACACAGAGCTTCCAACAGGAGTGCAATACATTTTGAGATCTGCAAACAGTTTGATTCAAAAATCAATGAAAAGCATTGAGGAGACAACTCAGCAGTCTAAGTACCTGCCTGGCAAGCACAAGGACCCAGGTTTGATCCCCAGTACTGCATGCCATATCAGCCCTGAAACCAGGCATAGTGGCACACACCTATAATCCCAGTGCTGGGGAGGCTGAGAAAAGAGTTTCACCATGAGTCTGAACTGTGTTTTGAGACCCTGTATCCAATAAATAAATAAATAAAATATAAAAATAAAAATAAGTGAATGAAAAACCTGAAAAAGAAGAGGGCAGATCAACAAGAGTTTTATAGACCTATCAACCTTAGACCTCCTGTTAGATTTGATGACAAAATTCTTTGTTTTATAAAATGCACTGTGACAGTGCTGTGGGTGCAAACTAGAGGTGGTTCTCTTTGGAGACAGGGAAGCCAATGACAGTAATGGCCGTGACAAAGATGACAACAGTGGTGGCGAGACAGACAGGACAGAGAGTTGTATGGCATGGCTCCCAGACAGCCTGGTTAGCAGCTGGAGACTAAGAAAGAAGAGCTGGCAAATCCTGATGGCAAATTCAGTGTAGGGCTCAGTGGAAGGCTTTATGTAAGAATAATCCCAGGTTGCTAGCTTGCAAGTTTTGTTGGATAGGAACGTATATTGGGAGCTTGTTAAGAAACACAGGAAATGCAATGAATTCTGATGTTAAATCAATCTGAGGTACCAAAGACTATCCATTGTATGTTGACATTTGGACCTAGAAAACAAGAAAGACATGCGCTGTGGAATCCTTCAGCAGTGAGGTGGTAGCTGCTGTTGTAGCTAGGAGGGGAGTGAGATCAGCAGTGAGTGCATAAGTAGGAAGGCGCCTGAAGGAATCCAGCAGAGGAGAAAATTGGAAGGGGAGCAGATGAGCTTGGAAAAACGAAAGAGTATCTTCAGCCCCCATTAACTATAAGCATAACTACAACTTAACTACGCCTATAACTATAATGTTGCCATCATTAAATCTGAACCATCTTCAGTTTTTCCTAATTGTTTACCTGATCAGTAACCAGAGCACTTAGACCTCTTCTATCAGGACTGCCTTCCTTCAGATACGAAGATTTTGTTAATTTCTTTAAAATACGTCGATCCTGTTCTCACTCCACCACCTGATCTCCTAATCTATCCCATACTTGGCTATCAGAATTTTAACGTGCTGGATATGATCATATTAAAATTTTAATCAGTGTCACTTGTGTGACTCATTAGGGGTGAATGAAGGTCAAGATGAATCCCATCCCCACGGTGGCTCTGTGCCTAAGCCCCATTTCCTTTCCCCTTCCCACCCTCCCACTATCACCAACATGTGTCTCTATTCCAACCACAGACCCACTGATCAGGCTTTTGGAAGGTTCAGGAAGGAACCCTGGCAGGAGAACTTTCCTCTTCTAAGGTCTTGGGTGAACTCAACTGGCCAAAAATGATCAGGAATATAAGATTTTCTGTATCATACAAAACATTTACCTTGAATATTAAGAAGGAGCCAAGGGCTAATATTAAAAAACTGCTATACCTTACATCCCCCCCCCCCGCAAAAAAAAAGCCATATTTTTTCAGGACATTGAGAAAAAATGCTTAGATAATCCTTGGATTTGGGCCAAGGATTATGATGTAGGAAAAGGAAAGTTTTGGAATTCCATACTAGAAAAATGTAGAGAAGGGGAGAATCAGTGGCTGTGATCCCTGACTCTGAAAGGAATGAGAAGCCAAGAGGTGATTTATTATGGCTTTATTCTTATGTCAAGGAGCTGGGTTGAGCTGGGAGTCTTGGAATCACTCAACAAACACTGCTGGCGATGCTGTGATGATGTCACAAACAAACTTCACCCTGCCCACCCCTGGTGTCCAGAGCTGCCCCAGGTCACCAGAGGGAACCTCCGCCTTCCCCAGCACAGCTGTACCACCCATCCCACTTGACAGGTTAACTGCCAGCACAAAGGGGTGAGTTGCATCCAGATGACTACAAATGCTGCCTTTTTACTTTTCCTGTCCTGGAGGTGACATGCAGCACAGAAGCACTAAGCAGGGATGGCAGTATTGTATATGTTTATTCTAAATAGACATATCAAGAATTTAATACTTTGTTATTGATATATTATGTTCCTGCTAACTACACATTGTATAAGATGGTAAGAACCTCTTGACAAAACAACAAGACCAGCAAGATGTCAAGTATGTCCTACAGAGAGATCAGGAATGCAAAACACATGTGCCCTCAGTGTAAGCGATCTATGCGTATGGAACACACTGTTGACATATGTGCAGGCTGCCTTCGGTGTGACAAACCAAAGTAAAGATTACCTTTTTGGTAGAACGTTATTGGCATTTTCTTTGTAGTTTATATAGGAATGTATTTCTGCTGTTGTTTTTAGACTTGGTACACCAAAAATCAGTCAATGTTGAAAATTTAGATTTTTTTTTATAAACACTCAATAAATACTAAAACTTCAAAAATGTTTCCTGTCATTTGCAGTAGCAAGAAGTTGTGGGCATCTCATCCTGTCAAATAGAGATTCAGCAATTGTAGACCTAGAGTTAATGACCTGCATTCCTCGAGAACTATGCTGATTTTAAAATTAAGTTAGCTATTCCTTTGTTTAGTGAAACTTAGTATCATTTCTAACACTGTTCTTTTTTCTATCACTATTTTATATTCTTTAAAAATTAAAAAAATAAATGAAATAACTTTGTCTGGGAAAAAATAAATTCACTGTATGTATACTCTGAGAAACTAAAATTAAATCAGGTTAGATAAAAATGCTATTTTTATAGTGTGAAGAGAAATCAAAGGTGTGCCCATTAGATCCACTATGAAGTGATGTCAGAGAATAAAAAAATCTCTTCTTAGTCTGAAGCTAAACCTAGCCCAAAGCAAAACTCAAGAGAAGAGGCATTTCTTCTCAAAGTTGTACTTTGTGGCCCTAATATGCATATTTTTGATAAGTTAGAATTTTAGTTTGTCTCCTCCTCTTCTGGTTCTGTCCTTACTCTAATTGCTTGGCAGAACCTAGTGAAGGCAAGGGAAGGGAAGGCTTAGATCGGCCCCTGGATAGCGCGGATTAGTTACTGACCCAGTCTCCATCTTTAAGGGAAGAAAACAACTTTCAAGATTTTGATAGCTTAGGTAGGACTCAGGATAAGAAGCAGGCTCTAAGGTCCACTTCTGTGCCACTAGTTTATCTCTAGAAAGATGGGGAAGTCACCTTCTGGAAGCTCTTTAAAAATGTTGCTGCACATGAGGCCTTCTGCACTGAGTTCAAAGTTATGGACTCCTTGAAATAGTGGTTGTAGTGAATTACACAAAACACATAGGGAACATCACTTCAACTATAGTTTTCCCAATTTTTTATTAGTGCACGTTTTCAGTACATGTCTTGGAAATCATCTTAGGGAGTGGGTCCATGTATATAATACAGTTTTTGTTTCTTTTTAAAATCTTCTTCCACTTCCTTTCCTCTTCCCTTCCTTCTGTCATTTTCCTTTCCCTATTTTTGATTCTTGTTGATATTAAATTTAACTAATGCTCATAGCACATAATCGTTAAATTCATTGAAATTATCAGGCTAATCTTTGTGTCTGTCGCAATTTTACCTTTCTCATTTCTAATCATATGTGTCTTCTTTTCTCTCAGTAAGTCTGGCAAAATGCTTATCTATTTTATTTACTCTTTTTTTTTTTTTTTTTTTGTGTCTTCTTTTCTCTCAGTAAGTCTGGCAAAATGCTTATCTATTTTATTTACTCTTTTTTTTTTTTTTTACCAGGGATCAAACTCAGGACCTTGCATTTGCCAGGCAAACACTTACTCAACTGAGCTATCTCCCTGGCCCCTTTATTTACTCTTTCAAAGATCCAGCTCTTTGACTTGTTAATGCTTTTGTACAATTGCCGTCTCAATTTCATATTTCTGCTCTCATCTTCATAGTATCCCTCGTTCCTTTTGGCTTGGGCCTGGGTTGCTGTTTGTCAAGGATCTTTAGGTTCCTCCAAGGTCATTTATTTGCTCTCACTCTGTTTTCCTAATGTGAGCACTGACTCTGCAGAACTCTCCTCCTAGAGCTGCTCTCAGTGTCCCAGGGGTTCGGGTGAGTTGTACAGTCACTGTCGGGAACTTCCAGAATTTTTAAAATTTCTTCGCTGCGTTGATTTTTCAGGAGCTTCTATATTTTCTGTGATTACTTGTGTCATTCATTTCTGTTTTCATTGACTTGTATTCTGATAATACGCATGGCATAATTTCAATTCTTCTATACTTAAGCAGGCTTTTGGACTAGTTATATGATCTATTTTGGAAAAAGCATCATTTGCTGCAAAAATGGAAAGGTGACTGTTGTAGAGGGTGGAATACTCTGTAGATTTCTAGTAAGTCCAAATGTTCTCAGCTATATTGACATGGTCCTTACAGTTGTTCGAGGGGAGGAACATTCCAAGGCTGTAGGTTAAGAACTGCCACAACTAGAGTCCACAGAATTGAAACGGGAAAGAGACCAGCAATCAGAATCAGGGTGGAGAGATCAAGACACACTGCCACAAATCCACAGCTAGGATGACAGCTCTGCAGTAAGAAGTTCCAGGAGCTGAACACATGGGGGCGCTAACAAGGGAGACTAGGGCGGAGATTTGAGAAGCCAAAGGAATCCTTCTGGCTCACCACCTGTCTTGTATTCCTCTCCAGGGCCGGGGTAACCCAGCAGCCATGTCATCTGAAAACAAGAATAAGCCCAACGACCCCAAGAATGAGCCCAAGCACTGCGACCCCAGGTGTGAACAAAAGTGTGAGTCCAAATGCCAGCCCAGCTGTTTAAAGAAGCTGCTGCAACGATGCTCAGAAAAGTGCCCACAGGAGAAGTGTCCTCCACCGCCAAAGTGCCCGCCGTGCCCCCCACCGTGCCCCCCACCACCGTGCCCCCCACCGCCGTGCCCCCCTCCACCGTGCCCACCCCAGCCGTGTCCTCCCAAACCCTGCTCCAAATCCTGCCCGTCTAAGTGCCCCCCTGCCTGCCCACCTCCAGAGTGAGGCACCATGGCAGCCCCCGCCCTACCACCGTGTCCAACACCTGGAACTGACTCCATGACCTGACAAGTAAAGGTGACCTGCTGTGCACGATCTCCGGGTGTCTTGGTGGTTCACTTTCTCTTGCTGCTATTCTAGAGCATGAAAGCACCAAGAACCAATTCCCAAGGAGTGAGGTCAGAGCTGCAGACCTCCACTATGAAAGACCTTCAAGTTCTGGCTGTCCTCTGTCCCTGTCTGCTACTTAGAGGGACCTGCCTGTACTATAGGGTATATCACATGAACACAGGTTGAGCAAAGCCTGGTCCAGCGAAGCCTGCGAGATCCGTGAAGCAGCTGGTAAAATGCAGGAACCCCCGGAAGTGAGAAGTAGCCCGAGGGAAAAAGAGGAGTGGGACATTGGCAACAGGCTGAGAAAGAAAAGACCTTCTACCCACTTTGCTGTCAGTCCAATTTCATAACGTCTATGCAGGGGACTGTAAGTACTCATGCCTATGCAGAGGACTCTAAGTACCCACCATGTGAGTTTAAACTCGAGCTCTTCTCCCTTGCAACTTTGTGGCCTTATGCGAGCTGCTTACCCTTTTTGTGCTTTAGTCTCCTCCTCTCCGCCAAAGTTAGAGCCCTGCTCTGAGACTCAGAAGTTAGCCATTGCCTGGCGCCCAGGGTCCTGGAACATAGTGGGTGCTGGGTGAAGGGAACATGCTACACTTCCCCAGTGTAATGCTCACGTATTTGAACTTCATTGTTCTGTACTTCTCTTGTGGAGTGTAAGCCACCTGAGCACAGTGGGCAGGCTGTAATATATCCCACTAGAGTCAGCTAGACATTCCCAAAGAAGGAGAGAGAGAGAGAGAGAGAGAGAGAGAGAGAGAGAGGAATTCCTTGGCTTTGATACTATTTCCAAATGATAATTTAGATAGGAAAAAACTAGATCTGTATGCTGAGGATCCCAATTGGAATAGACACAGAGCTCACATGTTAGTAGAGGTCATTTACAAAGAGTTGAAGTCCATACCAGATTGACCTAATTCGCAAAAGGGAATTCAGTGGCTCATGTTGCTGAGGACATAGAAGTGAGACATGGAAGAGAAATCTGCAGCGACAAGGAAGCACCTCGGGCTGGGTACAGAGATTTGCACTCACTGTTTTAGTCTCCCTCAGCCTGCTCAGATATACCCCGTTCACTCTCAATGTCCCACCATGCACAGATTGGGTATGAGGCACTCCTGTGTCTCCAGGAAAGGACAGGGTGGCCTAGAAGGTCAAGTGCCCACTCCTTTGGGCAAGCAGATGACAGAGCTTTGGTCATATAGATCAAACACGTAATGGATTATTACAGTCCACTGTATTTAAATGGAAATAGGTTTAGCATTCTCCACAGTCATAGTAAGAGATCATTAAAAAGGTCAAGTTGGGCATAGCACTCCGATTCGTGGCACATCAACAGCTTCATCCTTCTGAGTTTAGAGGATGGCTCAAGCAGCAAAGGATGTGGCAATTGCAGAGAGCCCAAACTGTGCCCAATAAAAGATACCAGGGACCCCTTTGTGCCCCCATCACGTTATCAGCTAGATATAGAGGTAGACCTTTAGAAGAGGGAACAAGACAATGACTTCAGGGTACCACTTCATTTTCAAATAAAAAAACTAGTGCTTGCTTCTTCTGTATGAAGATAACTTGCAATCGAAGGGTCTTCAGGCAAAGATGAGAGCCTGACCCTAGGATCTCATACTCCAGCGCCCTGTTCAGAATGGTCTTCTGGAGACCAAGAACCACTAGAATCCCATCTTAGAGTACGAGGTGGGGGCTGTGGTGGACTGCAGCCGACAAGAAGAAAACACTCCCTCCTCCCAGGAGATCAGAAAGAAGAAAGAAGAAAAAGGCTGAAGGTATGAGTGATCATAGAGCAGATGCCTAACACTCACAAACCTCTGCCTTGACTCCCCAGCAGGGGGATAAAGAGAAAAATAAAAGAAGAAGGGAAAGAAAAGAAAAGGGAGAGAATGAAGTGATAATCTTTTGCATCTGTTATATTATCACTTTCAGAGAAGAAGTCCTAGAACTCCTGTGTGAAAACTTGCAACACTATTAGATGGACTACAAATAAATATCTTTTTAGAAAACAATATTGGCCAACATAGTAATATAGATCAAAGGCATAAAATGAGTCGATATTTTGACTCAATAGATTCACTTTATAGAATTTAAGTAAAAAAATAATTGCAACCTGGAAAGGAAGAAAAATGACTGCGAAATGGGAGGAAATGCTATATAGATGATCATCATAGTACAACTTTAAAAACTAAAAAAGTCATTAAAATGTGTAAAGAGGGGCTGGGGCGTGGCTCGATGCTGGAGGTCTTTCCTGTGTGCAGTAGACCCTGGGTTCAATTTCAAGCAAGAAAAACATGCTGTTGAGAAAAGAAGGGCTCCCTTGAATATGTGGCATAAAACAATTATCTGTAACAAAAAGCTTCAGGCCAGGGAGATAACTCAGTGGCGTAAGCACCTGTCAAACAATTGCAAGGTCCTGAGTTCAATTCCTGATACAAAAAAAGCGTGATTTCTGGCCAGGGAGATAGGTCAGTGGCTTAAGTGCCTGCCTGGAAAGGCACTGAGTTCAATCCCCAATACAAAAAAAAATTAATTGTAACAAAAAGCTTTAATCAATAAAACTAATAGAAAGAAATTTGTGGACATTCTCATATTTTAATCATCATGGGATGGTGGATAACTATTACTTTTTCCCACTGGTTTCATTAATATGCTTTTGTTCATTTTATAACAGAAAAATAATCATGAAATAATTAGGACCATTTCAGAGACCTCTCCAAAGCTGCTGGAAAACTTTGGAAGATCTCAGGAGAGGGCCGGGGAGATGGCTCAGTAGAATAAGTGCTTCCCTGGCAAGTGCAAGGGTCTGAGTTCAATCTCTGGTTCTATAAAAAAAAAAAAAAAGGAAGATCTCAGAAAATACTTGCAGGTGCCTTGCCTCGAGTGCCTTCCCTCCTGGGGTAGGACTGAAGGCTAAAGCCTCCAGGTGTCTCTGTGGCAGCTGGAGCTACAGCTGTGGCCCTGAGAACACAGCACAGGTGGGGAGGAGGCCACGCGGAGAACATGAAAGCGTCCACTGCCAAATTAGTTCTTGTTTCTCTCATGTAGATGAAACCAAAGATAGACATCTCTTAATGGCTGCTTTCCCAGCTAAGAGCTCGATCAAATGCTGTTCTGGGGAAGATTGCTAGAATGTGATGAGCAGGCCACTTCTCCACAGAATGCTATAATTACTTCCAGTCCCAGGATAGTCACCAGAGCTGGGCCCAAAGGGTAGAAGTTGAATAATGACGTCACTAGACTGTACAGCATAGGCCTGATGGTTCACAGATTAGGGAGAAGAGGAAGGACAATTCCTCTTCTTTCATGGCTCAACAGCCTCGGGGGCTCACAAAGAGAGTTACAAAGGGAGACAGCCCACCATAAATCCCCCTGTATTATCCCCTCTCAAAAATCTGGAACAGCATAGCTATCCTTGAAAAGAGGCCTCTATATCAACCCAAAACCTACAGGGTTGGGGGCAACTGGTCTAAGCAGACTGAACACTTCGAGTGGGCCCAGCACAAAAAGCCTTGTTTTGAATCTGGAAGGGACCTTAGAGGCATTTACCACTTCCAGCCCAGAAAAACAAACGGAGGCACATTTTAGTGACCTTTATTGGTGGCAAGTCCTGACAGTTGCTATGCCGCAGCTGTTGGTGCCTAGCAAGTACACAGGTGATTCAGTAAGTCATTTACCAAAGATTCCAAGGTACAACCTGATGAGAAAATGCATACTGGGCTATTTTCAGCTGCTCTTTTTTCCCAGGGACAGAAAAACTCAGATGTCTCACTTTGAAGCTATGTTCTCTCTCTCCTCTCCCCTCTCCCTTTTCCCTTCTTGCCTTTCTCCTCTCCCTTCCCTCTGTCTCTCTCACTCTCTCCATCTCCCTCCCTGTGTCAAAGGAAATCCTCCTCAGATTGAGGACTCATGCCCTTTTTTTCACCAGAAATCCCCTCATCTCTCACTTATACCACTCAAAAAGCCTTAACTGGCTGGCAAAGTGCACCTTCTTCCAGTCTTACCTCCAGGGGAAGCCAGTCAAGAATTACTGATAAAACTCAAATCTAAAGGGCTGGGGAGATGGCTCAGTGGAATGAGCACTTCCCTGGCAAGCACAAGGGCCTGAGGTCAATCCCTGCTTCCACAAAAAAAAAAAAAAAAAAAAAAAAAAAGACTCAGATCTAAATCTATTGCTTAATCACTTAAGAGGCTCCTCTTTGCCTAGGCCACTGCTTGAATGACTATCTGCTGTGTGAAAGTCTTCGTGATCTAGCCCCTGCCTCCCTCCATACCCTTCTTGCCACTTTTCTAATTCCATCAAGAATTTCCCAGCCCAGGAGCAGATAACTGTTGCATTTGCTGGCACAGGGCAGAGAGTTTTGGCTTTGAGACTTAGCACTTGTGTAGCATTTCCATTTTTCCTTCACTAAATTCTGTCCTCATCCTTTAATCCAACTCAGGTATCACCTCCTCTAAGAAGCTTCCTAATCCTCCGCCCTGAGGCTGATTAAATGCTCTGTGTGTGTGTGTGCGCGCGCGCGCGCGCGCACACGCGCGTGCTCACACACGCTCCTCCAGTCTCCATGCCTTCCTCCTCTGTGTTGCCCAAAGTACATTCTGGTCAGTTGTAACCTGACTGTCCCATACACTAAGCTCGCAGAGAAGATACATACCGCAGGCATTCCGTATGGAGTGGGTGGGTACCCAGTGGAGTGAGGTGCACATTTCCAAGAATGAAAAGGCTGCTTTGGACTGACACCAATGCACTGTGCTCCTACTGCAGAGAGAGATGTCAGATTTTAGCAGTGGGAAAACGGGGGAAGACAGTGAACATGAGGGGCCTGGGGCTGAGAGACAGCCCTACTCTTGGTCACAGTCTTGTGCCTGGCCAATCCTTGTGGGACATGATGCTGATCCTGCCACCCTCCTCCACACATCCTCCATGCGGTCTCTCATCTTGGAAGGCATGGGGGTGGGGTTTGACATCACACAGATACAGATTCTAAGTTAGCTTAATACTAACCAGCTGAATAGCATTGACAAGTTTTTGTTTCAGGGGAAGGAGGGGCCTCCATGTATTGCTAAAGAATGAGAAGAAAATTTCACAAAGAGGTAAGAATGGAGTGATGATGTGAGTCAACTGATGAGAAAACCCCTGAACTTAGAAACCCAAAATGCCAGTAACATGCAGTGCCTAGCTGAGCACTTGAAATCCTGTGTCACCACCTACTACAACAGCCGCCTCTTATCATCTGCTGTGTGAGGCTGTGGGATAAGGGGAGGAATGGGTGAGTCAGGGAGTCCCCTCCATCCACTCCCCAGAGACCCCCAGGATGGGCCAGGAAACTTTTGTATCACTGAACCTCAGGGCTGGATATGCGTTCAGGGTCCTCAGTGTCCAAATGAGTCATTTCCCTCAGGAAGGGAAAAAACCAAAGTCAAAGTGAGTTCCTTGTGGGAAGACTCCAGGATTTCCAGCCCTGGTTTAGGCCAGGAAGAGCCAGACTCCAGATTGAAAAGAGAAAATGTGGAAAACTGTCAGCAAAGCTCAGCAATTCCACAATATCTTTTCTCCTCACTATGTCAGTGATCCATAACATGGCGTCGTCAGCTCCTGAATGTGAAAACATGTGTCTATGCAAATATTCTCATGTCCCCAAAGCTGTTAAGATCCACAGACTGAGGGCTGGGGTTATAGCTCAGTGGCTTAAGTGCCTGCCTGGCAAGTGCAAGGTCCTGAGTTTGATCCCTGGTACCACAAAAAAAAAAAAAAAAAGAACCACAGGCTGGCCATGTCCCTGTCTTCTTGAAACTTATAAAGAAACTCCAATATCGTGGCTTCCTGAATGTTTTTTAGGTGTTTTGTTGCTCGTGTTAGACAGGCTCACTGCATGACCTTAAACAAGGACCTAACACTGTGGCCCCACTTTCTTTGTTTAAAAAAAATGCAGTTGATAAATACTTAGATGCCTCCTGTTTAAAACACATGCTGGAGCTAAAGAGAGAACAGAGTGGACTCAGGTGATCTCTCATGTCCCTCTTACCCCAAAGCTCATCCCCCGTCTCTGATTCAGACTCCCTGTGTCACTGAGAAAGGAAAGGAGAGGAGTGATGGACTCTCCCTCAGGAATTTACAAGCTTACTAAGCTCTCCAGAGCCAAGTGCTCCCCCAAGAAACGAGATGAGCCACATTCTGCACTTTTCAGTTTATCAGACCCATTGCCCTATAATATGCACATGAATGAATCAGAGGTCTCTGGAAAATATTATTATCTGAACAAAGGAGATAGTTATTTGATGGGAAGCAGGGTAGGTGGAATGTCCAGAACACACCTGAATCTCTTCTGCTGATCCTGTCTAATTATGTTCTGGCTCCCAATAATAACAGCTCCAGAATCTGAAATGTCAGATGGTACTGAATCAGATTAGCCCCAGAAGGTTGCTAGAGGGTTGGTGATAGTTACAGAGCCTACTTATCTTGTCATATGTCTTAATGCAGACTAGGACAATCTCCCTAGAGCTATCCAAGCTACAGCCCCAGTGATTAATCCACTGACGATGTTCCTTGAGGAGTTCAGACCCCAAATATCCTCACTCTGTACATAGGTAAAGACCTAAATTCACTCAGAAGCCCAGTTGGGTCAATGCTACATGCAGAGGACAGAAGACTGGGTCTTCCAATGGGCCCATTTTAAACTAATCAAAGAGGAAGCACCTCCTTACACATATAGCCACACTTACAAGGTCACATAGCTACCTAGGGGAATCATAGTTGTGATCACGTTTATAGTGCAACAGAATTCCAGAGCCCAGTGGATCCTACCGAAGACCTAAATCTCCTTTTAATCATGATGAAACCAAGGCCGGAGAAGGTCAGGGAGTGCTGTGAGGTCATGCACCTTGTTAGGCCCAGAGCCAAGTACCGGGGCCTCTGAGCAGTACATTATCTGTAGATCACAGTGAACAAAAAAATAGAAGTCAAAGAACAAATGGGAGACACAATAGAGGATGCACAACAAGGTGTAGCAAAGAAATCAAGGAAAGTTCTATGGAAGAAATGAGTCCCAAACATTCAGATTGCACTAACCTTGTATAAGTAGCTCAATTGCCCTAAGTGTTACTGTTTTTCTTCTCTAAACTGATCATCTTAAGAAATTTGTGAAATAGTATTCAATCTTCTCAAAAAAGAAAGATGAAATTGAGGCTCTGAGAGGCTGCCCCCTATCCACTATTGAACATACTCTATGTCATGGACTCAGTCCTGAAGCCTGAGTTCAGCTCTTTTCCCATGCACCTCTGTGTCTCCTTTACCCAGTTAGTCTTGGATTAAAGGGTCCTAATATGGAGAAGTAGGCATCTACTTAAATGCAGGAACTCTAAAATGAGAATTTACCACTTCATTTGAGATCTCCCTCTTCCAGACCTTCCAAGAGTTTCAGACATTGTAGAGGTATCACAGCTTCTTACTGCTGTTGTAACCACACAATTTGTGAGTTAAAACAACAAAAAAAAGTGTGTTATAGCTCTGGAGGCTAAAACCAAAATACCAGTGAGGCTGCGTTTCTCTCTGGAGGCTGCATGGGGCCATGTTTCTCCTCCTTTTTCCCAGCTTCCATACACCACCATTGGTCTGCGCTCATGGTCTCCTTCCATCTCTAAAGCCACCAGTAGGCAACCAAGTCTTTCACATTAGATCCAAACTTTTCTGTTTTCCTTTCCACTTTTAAAGATCCTTGTGGCTATTTGGGCCCCACCTGATAATCCAGGATAGTCTCCCTATTTTAATGGCATCTGATTAGCAACTTAATTCTACAAACTACCTTTCTTGCTATCTTAATTCTTATTTTCTAAGTAACCAAACACTTAGTGACTCTGGAGATTAAATTATGTCCTTCTTTGATAAGTCATTGTACTGCCTTCTACAGAAGGATGTTTGGGTCAGTTTCAAGAATATTTCACTATCATGAATCAATTCAATGGCAGAGGCCTTTTATAGAAGTCAACCTTTGGGTTCTATCTAACTGCGTTTGGTACCTACCAGGAGAACATAACCCAGTCTCTCTTGCTCCATGCGTTGCCATTTAATCACCTTATCCTTGGGCTCAACCAAAACCACAGAAAAATATGCAGTGTAAGAGTTACCTCATGTACTCTGTTTAAGGAAACTTAGGGAAATCTCAGTCAAGCCAGTCTCCTCCCTAGTCTCTCACCCATCCCTTTTCTAAACTGGCCTCAGGCTTTCCTTCCAGGTCACCTGCATCTCTGTATTCCAACAGACTCCTGTCAAGGATTCTTTTTTCAAGGCTGCCTGAAATGCCACTTTCCACTCTCATTGTTGGAGCAATTCTGTCAAGTAAGATATAGCTCACGGGCTGGTGAGATGGCTCAGTGGTCTAAAGCACCTACTTAGAACAAGTTTAGCAAAGCAAAGGGACCACGGTTCAATCCCCCAGCACCACATGCCAGCCAGCCCCGCCCCCTGGTGGGCTGAGCTGGCCACACACACACACACACACACACACACAAATAAATTTTAAAAAATTTTTTAAAAAAGACATAGCTCACATCTTCTCAGCAGCCTTCTATGACTTTTCTTCTCCAGATAAATAGGTGGAGTTTTTTCTGGGGTATGAGGGCTCTGCCCATCTCTATAAGCCTGTGAACCCCTTATAAAACAAGGCTGAAAATGACTGAAAGAATAAACTCATAAATTTATTGGTGAGGAATCCTTGCCTGTTAGGACACAAGAGAGTTTGTCTCTTAAGCACCATTCTACAGAAAAGACAAAGGATACGAAAAGGGAGAAAAATGGAAGGGGAGATACAAAGAGAATAAAAGGAAGGGAAAAGAGAGAGATGGTTTACCCATCCCATTTCTAGTCACCCAGTTCCAAAATACACCGAATGACTTTATCTCTTCCAACACTTTATGGGTCTCCTAAGTCCCTCCCGACCCCAGCATCTTCCTATCAGGACACCAAGAGGTCCATCTGGAGTTACATGAGTCTTGCTTGCACCAATATCAAAAAAACAAATAACTACCTGTTCCCCATGCAGCTCACCTTTTAAAAACTCTTCAGCTACCCAGTGTCTATAACCTATAGAAACATGCAAAGGTATTCCTGATTTCAACTAGTGCTTCTCTTAAGAAGTGACCTAAGTCTTCAAGTTAAGGGTATATTTTACCTTCAAGTTCAGGGGAGAAGGTACATCATCATTGTAAAAGTGCTTGAGATTTGATCAACGTTAGAGAAAAAGTCACCACTTTATGAACTTTAAGGGCTTCTTTCATAATCCGTTCCCATCTTCCTCTGTCCCCAGCTACCTACAACATCCACCATTTAATTCCTTCATTAATCCATTTACCCCACCAATAATCATTTATCTCAGATCATCTTCCACTTGGTGTACCTATGCTATAAAGCCTTCACCTTTTAAAAGCTTAAAACCATGTAACTGGCATTCATGATTGCAAAAATAAATGTCAAATAAGTAGCACCAACAATAGGTACTATGGGAGTTTGTAAAGAAGTGTATTCCCTTTTGATTCACAGTAACCAGAAAGGTTCCTGGAAGATGGTGCTTGAATGGATCTTGAGGAATGCTTAGCATTTCAACAGCAAAGAGAAGGAAAGAACCTCAGGTAAAAGGTGACAGAGTAAACCAAGACTTAGAGGTAGAGGAAAGTGGGTGTGTTCACTTTGAAACTTTTCCTTTCATCCTCTGGCTTTTATTGGCCTGAGTTCTAAGAAAAGGTTTTTAGAAGGCAAGGGCATGAGCTAAACTTGTCATGACCTGTCTTCTTGGTCACCATGAACACTCTGTGACTCTACTTTCAGAAGGTATCATAAATCAAGGTTGAAAAGATGAATATTGCCTGGCCTTTCCCTCTTCTCTGCTTCCCAACACAAGAGGAAAAATGACTCCAATTTCCCTCAGGACCTATATGTGGGAAAATCATTGTGAAGGAAGTTATATCCCTTTTCTTTGCTTAGAACCATGGGACAAGCTGTCTTCCTTGGGTCTTTAGAACTTTCTGGATTCTGCAAAGGGGCGTCTATTGGGACTGTATGAACTTTGCCATTTGGACGCTTTGCCGAGACAGACCCTGGGATGTAGACATAAAGCCTTCTCCCTGGTGAAGATGGATGAGCAAGGTGGATCTTATCTCATACCACATCCTGAACCAGCTTGGGCAGACAAGATGCCTCACCCCATGGTTTAACAGACTGAGATAACATTTTATGAACATTCTTCTGTTGCTGCCTCTAATGAAAGAGATCTAACAGGAGCCCCTCCCTGCTGAGGTCTGGTGAAGACCCAGAGGCTAAAACTCTGGCTGATTAACAGGCATCCCAAGCAGTGACTCAAGCCATCCGTGATTTCAGAAGAAGCTCGTTGCGGTGACGCCATGAACAGGATTTCAGCCCCACGTGGCCCTTCAGTCCTGCAGAAGGACAGAGCAGGCACGATATAAAAGTTCCCCGCCTTGCTGTTGTCCACAATCCACATCCTTGGTTGAGTCTTGTTGAAGATCAGGTAAGTGGAGACACCTGCGCCCTCTGTCTCCCTGCTGCTCAATCTGTGTGAGACCACGGTTCTGCTCTTCCCCTGTAGTGTATTTTCTACTGATTTTTAAAGAGATCTATCTTTTCTCAAGCACTGATAATTACCTTCTGTATTCTATCTAGTCTCTTGTTTCTGATTTTCAAAAGAGTTGGTAAAAGAGAAGAAAAAGGAAACAGGTATGGTGGGCCTAGGGTTTGGGGATTATGGCTTTTCAGAGAAAAACTATGAGGATACTTTCACATTGCAGGTGAGTGCAAGAAAGGAATGAAGCAGGGATAGAAAGAGAAATGGATGAAGAATGGGAGGGAAATGAGTTCTCTCAACCTTCATCCCTGTTTCCCAATATGGTATTTTTAATGAAGATTATTTTAAATCTTATGTTTGTTTCAGGTTCTACAAATCCTTAGTATGTCCTTCAGTGAACAGCAGTGCAAGCAGACATGTGCACCCCCACCATGTCTTCAGCAGACCAAAGAACAGTGTCAGGCACAGGCTGAGGTAGTGTGCCTCACCCAGCACCAGGACCCCTGCCAAGAGAAGGGCCTAGGACAAGCTCAAGAGGTATGTGGCTCTCAGTGCCCAGAGTTAACCCAAGAAAGTTGCCCACAGCAAGTCCAAGATCCATGCCAAGACCAGTGTCTACCTCAGTGTGTGGAGCCATGCCAGGAGTTAGCCCAGGCAACATGTGTGGAGGTGAGCCCACAGAAAGCCCAGGAGAAGTGCTCACCCACTGGCAAGGGGAAGTAGCTGCTCATATGCCAGCTGGAGTCAAGAAGATGGCCAATGGATGAAAACCCAACCCTAGCCCCAACTCTGGTGACCTTTTCCTCAGTGTACAATGCACCTTCTTGCCTCTTGGCTTCCTCAGTACTCCAGGACTTGATCTCTGAAGACAGTTCTCTCTGTATTTTATCAACCTCTATGAGTAAGTGTTGTTCTCAGCAGCCTGGTGGAACACCTCAAATGTAGGAATAGTGTGGTTCTCAAGGAGACCACCAAAACCCAATATAGCTCCCTTGGGGCAAAATTCACCCAGCCCTTGGTGTGTAATGATGAAGAATGATTTTTCACTTCCTTTAGAATGTCAGGGTCTTATTCAAGCCTCATAAAAATCTGACTCTGACGGACTTTGAGTTTATTGTCACTACTACAACAATGAGTTAAGAAAACATCAGTTATGGTGCAAAAATCAAAACTTGGGTACTTTTTTCTCTTCCCTGAAGAGGGGCAATAATTGGACATGGTAATGTTGGGTAGGCTTCTTAAAAATGAAACAAGATCACCTAAATGATTAAGTTCCATCATCAATAAGAAAATCTAAGATGGGATGTTTGGGTCTTTATCAATCTTTATGCTTCATGCTGGTCTTTTGAGACCCTTCATTCTCATCATGTACACTGTTGAAATGTGATTTGTGACTCTGTGATACAAGCTGGTCTGTTCTCCAGCTTCTGTACCTTATTCTCTGTGGGGAAGGTAAAATACATAATAAAACTGATCCTAAGGCTAATATCTGAATTGGTGTGTGTTCTGTCCTATCCAGCACCCAAACCTCTGTTGTCTTTGTGGTGAATATTTTCTCCCTTTAGGAAAGAGTCTTAAGTGGGAATAAAACCCAGACCTCACATGAAAGGACCCACACCCGGGTTCAGTTGGATCACCTCACTCACGGGCTCTCCCGGGCTCATCCATGCCCACACTTTACACATGAGAACATGCAGCACAAGGCTGGGACCTGCTTACATTCAAAATGCCAGCTCTAGGTTCTCTCCATTGTAGCATCTTTCCCTTTTGAACCTTGCTCTCCAGAGGAAAAGGCTGAAATGAGGCAGAAGGAAATTGTGTTAGAGGTGTCTGAAATCTGCCCAGCACATCTAGAAATACAGCAGCCACATCAAAGAGAAGAACTAAACATGCTTCTGAGATGAACACAGAGTCAAGGATCAAATGTGTCAGCCCTGTCTTCTGGCCATTTCAGGAGAGCCAGGCAGTCTGGCTATCCTGGCCATGCGCAGTGCTTCTTGGCCTGTAGAATAAATGCAGACCATGCACTGGAATTGTGTGGAAGGACTGCAGAAGCACAGGAATGACATGAAAGAGCTGAACGCTGCTTCCTCAGTGGTGCCTCGGGCATAGGGCAAGCTATATCAAGACTCCACCTTCTGCAGCAGGAAGGGCTTCTTATCCACTCTTCCCATACTCTCCTCACTCCATCAGTATGAGAAAAGACCCTTTCCTGAAGGTCATATAGGGCCCATCTCGCACCTGTTGGCTGAAGTGAGGGCTTGAGGCCCTAGAATCATACAGGACTCTGATCACAGAGATGCCCTAGGTTAGGACAGAGTGGCAGCATGATTTGGGGAAGGCTTCAAGAGACAACACATAGAGAAGCATTACAGATGCACTGAGTCTGCAGGTGTTGGGCCAGGCCATGACGTCTCTGGCCATTCTCTGAGGGAATCCTGGTAGCAACTTCAGAGTTCAGCTTCCCTTGTCCGGTCTCACAAAATCAGTAAATGATGACAGCAGGATTCTAACTCAAGTCATTCTAACTATCAAACAGAACTCATATCTGACAAAAGTGCATGTGCCACCCAAAGAAATTTCTAAGACCATCTCTTCATTGGTTCATTCTTCCATCTAACAAGTGCTGCCTGATCACTTGCCAAGTGTCAGGCTTCATGCATGTTAGATTCTAAAGAAATGATGATGAAACATGTGGTTAGTGTCCCTGTGTAGCTCTTAGCTCTCCACAGGGCCACATGTCTTTCCAAGAGCCTCCTGCACATCTCAAACCCCTGAACATTTCTAGCCATATGAATTATAGTTCTCTTGCCTCCCACCTCGTTGAAACAGACTTTCTCATCCACACCCAACTTTGGAATAAGCCAGCTGATCCCCAAAGCCAGGTGCTCACCATGGTCCCATCTGTTCCCCAGGGCCTCATCCTGAGGAAGCCTCAGGGAGTCTCTCTATATATGAAGTTCCTAATAAGGCTGAGAGAAGCATCTAGACATTTTTGCTTTCTCCTCATAAAGACAAGCACAGTTAGAGTTCCGGACCAGATACCCAGACAGAGAGAAGGTGTAGGGCTAATAAGCAGGGAGAGTCCAGCAGATCAGACAGAGGAACAACCTAGTGATTACTGGGGAGGCCTCAGCAGATGGGAGGGAGACAAGCCTGCAGATTACAGATAAGAAAGCAACAGTAACCAGTCAGCAGGCCTTCAGCTAGCTGTCATGGGAACTGCCACACCTTCTTTGAGGTGCTTCTGCTGGAGCCTTGTCCCTATGGACACAGATGCAGGCCATAGCCACAAAGCCCAGAGTCCGGACCACAGCTAGAACCATGCACACTCCTCCTCCAGCAATCTGCATCTAGACTGAAGCCATTCAGAAGGGGGCAAGGAGCACTACCAAGGAGAATGACAGAGATAGATTTTACTTGACAATCTGTGGAGGACAATCTGAACAGCTCTCCTAGAAAGAGGAGCAATTGTTTCCATTTTGACTGAGCCTGACCCTATTTTCATACAATGATATATATACAGAGCTGGCCAGGCTTTTTCCTTATCCCTTCAGTTGGCCATAAGCAATGCATATCTGTCCAGCGGAGGTGATGATGGTAGTCGTTGAAGATGACAAGAGTATTTCCTTGGACCCCCATCTGTTGTTCCCTTGTATGAGCCAGGATAAGTCAGGAATAAGAGCCTTGTGTGAGCAAGAATAAGAGCCAAATCTCCATGCTGTCTGTCAGCTGGGATCAGATAGAGATAGAGCCTATGGCTTCCTGGGGCTTGAAAGATTCTACATCAGAACTGAAGCCTTGACCCCCAAACATGAGCTACTGTGCCAGTTGTGTTGCACAGGTTACTTTTTCTACATCCCCTTCTTTTTGCATATCGCAGAGGTGAATGCAGGCCTCCTACCTAGCTCAGCTCGTGGCACTCACCTACTTCCTGCCATTCCAGTCACTCAGTCTCAAGCCACTCCCTTCTTCATGAAGGAAGAAAACCCAGGTTTGGCCTTGGTTGAGGCCTTTGTTCTGGATACCCATCATCATGGCTGGACTTCGGACCCCTTGGCTCCCCATAACTACAAATAGGCTTCAAGGTCTTTATTCTTGTCATGTGTTGCATTGGGTATGGTAGATTGAAATTAACTTGACAGGATTCCAATAACTCATCTATGGAATTACGAATATGAGCTTTCCAGACTGAGGCAAGGACCAAGAAGTGCGCTCTGTTAACAGTTAACCCAGTATATGACAAGTGTGGGCCTATGGGCTCCACATACTACGAGGGAAGCTCAAAGGAGGGTGATATGGTTTCTCCCATCCATTCTCTATGTATCTATAGAGAACTCTCTGTGCTACGGTGTGGGTCACACTCTAGAAATTCATGATGGTTTAGGAATGAGTCCACCAGCAGAGCACTGGCCTAACATGTCTTCATATCAGAAACTTTTATATTTAATTTGGAGAAGAAAATACCCTAGAAAGCAGAAAGGTTGTCCTCAAATATTTCAAGTGCTTTTATGAGGAATGAATGTGAACCACCAAAGGACAGAGTTAGACTGAAGGACAAAAGTTATGAATTTTGTCCTAGCTTAAGAACATTCTGAAGGGGAGTAGCCAAATAACTCGATGGATTAAAGTGTCTACAAGCAGGTGCAGGAGCCAGGAGTTCGATCCCAGGCCTGCTGTGCTGCCCCCGCCCCCTGGGTCGTGCTGAGATAGCAAATGAGACTGGACGTGGTGGTGCCCATCTGTAATCCCAGCTCTTGGGAGGTTGTAAAAAGGTGGATCACCATGAGTCTGATCTAGTAGTGAGACCTTGAACACCCTGTAGACCCTTCCCTAAAATACACACACACATACACACACACACACACACACACACACACAGAACATTCTGAGAATCCATTTGATGATAGCAAGAGTTGTCTCTACACTGTGTCCCATGAAATGGAGGTGTACAAATGAGGGGGTAATAGACAATTCTTCCAAAGCCCTTAAGTCTAAGTCATGTGCAACTCTAATTCCTAAGCAGAAGTGGGACTCAGAGAGGGATCACGCCAGGGAATGGGAGATTTGAAGGTTCTGACCCCAAAGTCAGGAGACAGGAAGTGCATTGGTCTCTAAAACACTCCTGGGGACTTCATAGGAGAGCCAAATTCCTGGGGACCAGCAAGATGTATGAAGACAGCTTGAAGCAACAAAAACAAGAACAGGTAAGTGACAGGAAATGGCTCCACCAGACTCAGGGTTTTCTCAGTATGTTTTGAGTGGCCACATACCCTCCAGCCCTGAGTAGCACCTCGTGGTCGTTCCTCACTGCCTTGCAAGCCCAGTCTTCACCACTGGTTTTGTTGCCTGCCTCTCTCCCCTTTATTCTTATTTCTTTGTCCTCTGGATCTCCTTTCTCTTTTGGGCCCAAGCGACCTATCTGTTTTTCTACCTGACAATCCATCACAGCCTCCTTCTCTGTCCTTTTAGGAGGAAGAAGAAGTGTGTGTGTGTGTGTGTGTGTGAGAGAGAGAGAGAGAGAGAGAGAGAGAGAGAGAGAGAGAGATCAATGCTAGAGCAGCAGGCACTAGATCAGCAGTGAGGCACCAGGATAGTCCTGCAGAAGTGTGCACTAGGAGGGCTTGACTCAGGTAGTGTGGGGGGGGGTCTCCCCAGTCCCTCCATTCCAGGACCCCTGGCCCAATGGGCAGCAAGAGGGGCCTTGTCCACTTCTGCTCTTCTTTCTCTCCCACAGCCACCAGCCCTGTGCCTGGAGTCAGTTGGAAGAAGAGACAGGTTTGTGGATGCACACCTCCTTTCCTCAGTCTCCCCCACTTCCCCTTTCCCCAGCCAGTCTCACTCCCAAGCTGGCTCCTTTACAAGCCACTTTCCCCTTCCCAACAGCACCACCTAATGGCCTTCTGCCCATCTGAGTCCTGCTAGACATACATGCCGAAGCTAGGTACCCACAGAAGCAAGAGTGCAGAGATGTAGAATCTAACTGAGGGGGCAGGAAGGCTCAACATGCAAAACAGAGTTAAATGAGTTTTGGGGTGGGAACAACATGTAAGATGGCTCAGGATGCAGACTCAGGAGTCGGACTGCAGAACTGAAACTAACTCCCCACTTCTGCTCTTGACTTAAGAGGACAATGGGGTCCTAAGAGCCTCCAATCTTCCAAGATGCCTTCTAAATACTGGATCCAGAGTCCCTGCTCATTCCTCTCCTAATCCATGGAGTACATAAAGCAGGAGACCTACAGAAAGAAAAAAAGAAAAAAAAAAGATGCATAAATGAGAAAATAAAGAAAATGAAACAGGATTAGTCAGGGCTTACAAAGTAATGTATTTAATACAAGACACATGATTTATAAGATTATTTTATAAGTCACCCAAAGAGTTAAGTGCAAAAGAGTACAGGAGGTTCACCCATACACTGGAGACCCCAAGAATCCAATTGAGGGCCTGGATCCCATGGCAATGTGCTGCACAAGTCCAGCTGAATATGTAGAATCTATATAAATGTCCTCTGTGAGTCCAACAGGAGGCCTAGAGCCTACAACAATGTCTCATGCCAAGTCTGTAGCAAGCATTTGCACTGGGAAGGCCCAAAGGTAAGTGGTGGAAAGTACAAAACCTATGCCAGCAGGATGAAGGATCTGTGCCAGCAGGCTGAGGGATCTGCCCTGGAGCCAAGAAGAGATGCTCAAGATAAGGACCAGAGCTCCCCAAAAGAATTACACCCATCCTCAGCAGCAGTGTGAACCCTAGCTCCTCTGATGATGAGAACAGCTCACTTCCTATCAGGCAAACCAGTGTGACAGGCTTCTCCAGGAGAATCGACAATGCACCCACCATCTTCCCCTCCAGTTCTCTTTTTATGCTGTTGGCAACAATCCCCAGGTGGGCCTTCCACACCCAACCCCATACTGATTCAGTTAAACTGGGAGTTACAGGTTCACCATTAATTAATCCACCACAGAGGCGGTGAGAGAGCAAGGGGGGAAGAAGCTGAGTGGAGACGTGACGAACAGAAAAGAGCCAGCCACACAGGCAGTGTCAGTGTCCTCAGAGAAAGAGCAGCAATGACAAGACAGTTCTGCAGCTCGGATGGCCTCACAAGTCCACTCCAGGTGCCGTGTCTGAAGGGAGACGCTAGCCAACTGCTCCATCTAAATGAATGTGAGCAGGCAGAATGAATTAGGACTGTCCCTCTGGACATCTTGTCCATCAAGCTGTGGCTTAGCGATACGAAGACTTCAGAGATCCAACAGCTGTGTTCCAGTTTTCTAAATGTTAAAGAGAAAACCACTGGACTCATTCTTTGTGACCCACAGGGAAGGGCATGGGCCAGTGATTCAGAGCATGGGAAAGCAGTTTTCTGCTCTTACTCAAAATAAAACAGGATAGCAAATAAAAAGGCATGTCTATGCCCTGTAACTTCGTCATCTTTAAAAGTGTGTGAGCAGAGGCCAAATGTCTAGCCAAGAAGGTTATAAAAATTTAGGCCACACATTTAAAATTGGTTTTAAGTCTCATAGTCAGTACTCTTGGGTTTGAATTGCTTAAGGTTGTCACTAGACTTTGTTTCACTCCCAATGCAGTGAAAGAGCCTTTAGTGGCCGTCACTGAAGCAACAGCATGTCCAGGGTGGAGGAGAACCAGCAGAGGCCACAGCACACCCTTCTCCTCCCCCAGCCCAGAGTTGGCATGAGCAAAGGGGACAAGTGCCGGTCCTTGCCTGCTCGATTTGCTCCCACTTTTCCACTCCCGTCACAGCTCCAAAGACAAAACTTCCTTTCCCCCAGAGGGATCTGCTAAAAACAAGGTCCAGGAATTAGAGAAAATAGTCTGTGCTTTCAGAGTCTCCAGTTTTATGTTGCCTACTCTGGTAATAAAAATATTTAGCAGGATAAATGAACCCATGAAATAGGTAGTCAACTTCACTGCTCATAAAAAATGCAAATTAAAACTTCAGGGAATAATGTTCTGGTTGGACCAGCTAAAATATAAAGACAGAAAGAACAGTGCCAGTGAGACTATGGCAGTGCAAAGTCATGCAGTTGTTTTGGAAAACTCCTTGGCAGTAATTACTGAAGCCAAATGTAAGCATTGCTGGTAGCTAAACCATCCCTTTCGAAGGCATAAGCCTTGTGTTCGGTCACCAAAAGCCAATCTTAGGATGTTCACCCAAGTATTATTCATAATAGTCAAAGATCAGAAGCAGCCCCAAAGCTCCGGAATGAAAAAATGAATCATATATGTTCATACAATAAGATTCTGTACAGCAATGCATGTAAATATCTACACAAAACAATGTGGGTGACTCTCACATACATAAATTCAGTAGGCAGGAAAAAAAACAATGCTTTCAAAATCCTTAAAATGACCACATAAGGTCGTCACTTATCAAAGTTGTACATATTGTTCAATATAAAACATATTATATGGCTCCATTTAGATCATTTATGTTAAATATTAATATTAGCAAAACAAATCTATGTATGGACTCAAGATAATGGTTATGGCAATGGTTGGGAGGGAGGATGAGGGAGATGCCCGTGTCACCAGTGTGTTGTTTTTCTCAATCTTGTGTCAGCATGTGAACATTTATTAAACTGTGTGAACATTATCACCGAGGAGATAGCTCAGCAGCATTAAGTGGCTGCCTCACAAGCACAAGGCCCTGAGTTCGATCCCCAGTACAAAACAAGCAGGCAAAAAAGTGATTATTATCTGTGTCCACTTTTCACAATGTATACTTTACTAAGGAAATAAAAGTTTGGATAACGTCAGACAATATCATACATTATTTAGAAATAACGAATATTATCATCCTGACATAAGTTAGAGGATGAACACAAAATATAGAGAATTTTAAAATATGATATAAAAAATAAACACAGAAAATTTCAGGGTTTTTTTCTAGTCCCAGTGAAGAATGCTACACATCCTCTATGGCCAAGACCTCCTACTAGAGGGGCCGGGGAGATGGGTCAGTGGAATAAGCACTTCCCTGGCAGGCACAAGAGCCTGAGTTCAATCTCTAATTCTGCAAGGAAAAAAAAGAGCTCTTTCTGGGGAATTTTTATAATGAAAAGCTGAGTTACCTAATGGCTATAGAACCTTGGGCAAACCTCCCAGCCTCAGCTTCTACATCTATAAAACTGTGCCGATGGCCACTCAGGCACACCCCTCCTAAGTGGCTGTCTTCATAAGCAGATAGGTATTTATGAACTATTTAGTAACAGTATCATAGGAGAGATAATGAAATTATTACTATTAGAAGAGTTCCTGACATAGAATGGCATTCTACTAAATCCAATGCTACATGAAATGGCTTAGAATTTCATTAGAAGTAGCCCATAATTTCAAGAGAAATGTTCCCCTTCTATAAAATTGTGAAATTTCCAGCCAAACATATGGCAGAATAATTTCTACATCAGGCATATGGTAGAAACAATGATAGTGGCAATAGCAATTTTAATATCTACCCCATTCAGAGATTCGTATCTTTGTGACCGAGGTTTCTTGATGCCATTCTGTGCCGTTTTGGGGACTGGTTGTGTGTAGTGTGGTTCTTGGATTTGACCGTAACTGCAGTATAAACAACAGCTGCCAAGTGCCTAGAACAGGAAGAAGGAAAAAGGGGAGGGGGCTCAGTTTTTAAGGCACTCATTTTGAAATGTCTCTAGGGCATCCACGTAGATACAGGAACTGTTCATATCTGTGAGTCAGATCAGAGAAAATGATGGAAATCTATACTTGGGAGCCATCCCCATTTGGGTGACATGTAAGCTTTCAGGGTGGGTGAAATCCAGACTGTGAGAAAGGGGGATTGGAGAACACTCCCTGAGACACTTCAATGCTTAGGGCTTGGGGAAGGGAAGAGATCTTGGCAAAAGATTGAAAAGAAGATAGTCAATGACTTAGGAGAAATTTCAAGCAGAATATGCAACAATTCTGAATGCCATGAGAACCAGGAAAAGCTCATACATAGTAACAATGTAGAGTGAATGTGTTGCAGTGAGAAAGTCCAGCCAGGCCAGTCATCCAGTGATTTCTCTAGTTGCAGAGAGTCCTCCCACACAGGATATAGCATTTGTCACATCATCAGGGCCTGAAATGTTTGTTGACTTGACCAATATTATTAGCCAATCAGTACAAATGTCAGAACTTGACTCTAGCTAAGTCCTCATTCTTGATCTAAAACTGGAAACTCTGGCCCAGGGAAAAGTATCTCTGATGAGATACCATGATCTTATGAGGGCCATTATATTCATTTCCAAAACTGAATCTGCTGTTCAGTTCATTAAATTATTGAGGTTGACAGTGATGATCATTCTCTCAGAGGTAATACACCTACGGAGAGCTCCTTGTGTACGTTTGGAGTTTCATCCTTGAGCTGGAAGCTAGTGTAGTGTGTTGGGTGATGGTGGTAAGTGTTTCTAGAGTCAAGGTTACAGAGATGCATGGTTACATGATGATGTAATGAATGGACACTGCAAGTTAGAGGAGATCCTGAGGAAGTCTTCATTTGACCATGAGTTGACTGAAAAAAAAAATACTGAGCACATCAACCATAATTTTCAAATAGCCAGAATGTGATAACATATCTATAGACTATTTGCTGCACTAACATTCATGTACTTATTTTTTTTAAATTATTTATTTATTTTTATTACATTTATTTATTGTGTGTGTGGCCAGCTCAGCCCACCAGGGGGCGGGGGCTGGCTGGCATGTGGTGCTGGAGGATTGAACCGCGGTCCCTGTGCTTTGCCAAGCTTGTTTCAAGTAGGTGCTTTAGACCACTGAGCCATCTCTCCAGCCCCCTCATGTACTTATTTTATCACCCATTGAGTCTTTTTTGGGCAGCTACTACATGCTAGATTTTCCTTAAGATGCTGAAGATACAAGAGTATACAGAGCAATAAAGCTCTGCCTTTGTGGAGTATCCGATCTAGAAAACAACAAAAGCTCATTCTTTGGTTCTCACTGAAGACCTCTTCAAAGCCAAACATGATGGCAGTCTTGGATGGGTTCCAGACTCCTATCAGTAAAGCTGTCCCAGGGTGGTGACCTATGCCCAAGATGAATATGTGAGCTTAAGGGTATAATAGAGGCTTGTTCACAAGATCAAACATGTACGTGCTTAGTCAGGTATCCCATGAGCCCTCATGCGGCACGTATATGAAATTATGACATTCAGAAAGCAATGGGGGTACCTCATTTTGTGGATGCTGGGTAACTGAGTGTGTGTAGAGGAGCTGAGCTGGAAGGGAGTGAGAAGATCCACTGGACACGTGTGGTTTTGAACCTCCTCATTTCTAATCCCGGATCTCGAAATGCATAGTGATTCCTGCCCATTGGACTGTAAGGTTTATATAGGGGAATCTTGGCAACAAGATTGAGCTGGAATGGGCTTTTGGCTTAACGGACCACTGCAGAGTGTGTGGGTTACTAGAAACTCTCCTGGCTTTGCTTTCATTGAATTTGAGTAACCCAGAGATGCAGCGGATGCTGTCAGAGTGCTAGATGGAAGAAGATTACATGGCTGCCTTGTCAGAGTGGAACTATCCAATGGTGAAAAGAGAAGTCAAACCCTCCTCCTTCTTGGGGTCGTCGCCCTCGAGATGATTATCATAGAAGGAGTCCTCCACCTCGCTCCAGATCTTCACGAAGGAGAAGTTTCTCTCACAGCTGGAGCAGGTCTCTTTCTAGAAACAGGAGAAGAGGGAGATCACTGTCTAGGGAGAGAAATCACAAGCCATCCAGATCATTCTCTAGGTCTCGCAGCTGATCTAGGTCAAATGAAAGGAAATAGAAGATCAGTTTGCAGGAGAAGCGGTGTACAGGAATTAACTTCACTGACGGGAATGTGTGCAGAAAATCCAAGTTTTGTTTGAGACTTCATACGCTTCATGCGTTAAGATGTTTTAGCTGTTCACCTTTGTGTCTTGGAAAAGTGATTCAACAATGTAATTCTCTCTGGTTTGAGATGGATCATAGGAGGCATGCAATACCAAGAATTGTTACTTATAATGCTCCCTTAAGCAAAATTAAATTTGCTTTGAATTTTAGTCTTGCATAGACTGAAAATAAACCTCTGAACTCTGCCTAGTTAAAGTGTGATGTTCTAATGTTGCAGAAACAAAACTGGCAAAAATTGAACAAGACCTGCTTAATAACTGAGATTATAGTGTGCAGACATGCCACCAGGTACAGATAAAGGTCACACAAAGGTGAGCATGGTTTTAAAAATGGAACTAGTCTTTATTCTGGGCAGAGGTTTCCTGGTTGGTATGGAATTGGGTAAATTTCAAGAGAGTTTACCTCTGCTAGGTCACAAACATTCCTGCTGCGTGCCAGTACATAGCTGTTTGTGTCTTTATTTGGAAACCTGAGATTTCAAAGAACCAAAGTCCTGCAGGTCTAAGGATACATTGTGGAGCTGAATTTTTGCTCTGTGCAAGATTTTTTTTCATGCTGTCATTTGTAAGATGTTTTGTGAGACACTTTGGGATTAAAGTTTTGCTTACAAATTGTTATTACAAAAAAAAAAGAAAGAAAGAAAGCAGTGGGAAGACCCTAAAGGGCTTTAAAGGAAGAGATATTTTATTTGATTCAAGATACTTTTAAACAAAGAGATGTTTTATTTGATTCAAAATTGCAGTTTAGTCTGTTTGCAAAGTGGATAAAGGACAGAGGACAGAGCAAGGAAACAAGAATGCAAGGAGGATATGTTCCTGTAGTTACTGCTGCAAGAATGGTACGTGCCAGTGGTGGAGTCAGAGAAGATGACTGCGGTCACTCTGAAGAAATAATTAATAAGCAAGTGCAGTTAACACACACGGGATAAAGGAGGACAAGGGCAAGCTTGTGGCCTGGGCCACTAAGTGGGTGGTGGAGCACTTACAGAAGTAAAGACTAGGGAAAATCGAGACATGGCCCACGTGGCCCAGAAGTGTGTGTGTGTGTGTGTGTGTGTGTGTGTGTGTGTGTGTGTGAAGAAAAGGAAATTTAAGAGGATGGAGCCTGGGAACGTAGAAAAGTAGTGTTCAAAAAACAGGAGAATCAATTGCATCAAACAATACTAGTAGTCAAGAAACAAAGTTGGGGGACCACCCGCTCAAGGGCCCCCCTCCTGTCCCTCTCTCGGACAGGAGTTTCTTTCCCTCAATAAATATATTCTGCTCATAAAAAAGAAACAAAGTTATGAGGGTGGTATCTCAGAAGCCAGAGTAAAATGTAGTGGACCAAGGATCTATGGGAGGTGGTAAGAGGCTTTCTAGATTCAGTTGCACTAATTCGCTGTTTAGAGAAAATCCTCGACCACTTCAAGGGGACATAAAAGGCCTTAGGGAAAGATGTCTGGATTCAGGGCTCTGGATGTGAGCAGGTAGGTGGTAAGACACACAGCTGGACAGCTGTTTCCCAAAGCAGGAGAGAAGCCAACACAGAAGCCCGGGCTTTCACGTATGGGGCTTCCATGGGTAGATCTGCACTATTCACATGAGTACCATGCCCCAGTTGCAGAAGCAACCATACCTGAGCCTTTAATGCGAGGCTGAATCATACCCAAATGGAAAACCTGTTTCAGGCCAGGTTAAATTCTATGTGGAGTTGCACCATAGATTTGCTTGACCCAAATCTGCCTCCCAGCCCCCACTATGTCCTTCCAAGAGAAGAAGCAATTCCTTGACCTTATCCTTAGAGTTTCACACAAGAAGTTTGCACACAGCATTCTCTCACACCGTATGTTGTAGGCATACATGCACATACAAAGTCAGCACAATGACTCCAGGTACTTGTGTTGCAGGCAGCTGAGTTAGATAGAAATATAATAGGCAGTCAGACAGGGCCAGGCCCTCGAAGGAGATAACACAAAAGACAAAGACAACTATGGGAGGGACAGATGCTCCCGCTGTGAACCAGACCTAAAGACCAAAGGCCAAATAAATGCTAAAAGAGTAGTACCTGCGACTGATATTCTAAATAGGTATCAGTCACCTGGAAAGACCCAAGTGAGTCACTAGCCCAACCCTCAAGGGGAAGAGACCCTGTCCTGTATTCAAACCCCCAACAGGAAGAAACCCTGTCCCATATTCATACCTGTTTACTCCTTGACTCCCTTACTCATTTGGTCCTGGGCGTAATCAATTTTACCTGAGCAATGGTGCTTGCAATCCCATTGGTTGACCATAGTTTTGTCCCACCTCTTGTCTACCTAAGTGAGTTGCCATTCTCTCCACCTTAGCCCTGCATGGTTTTACCCTATAAAAGTCCCTGGAAGAGACTGTTTCCTGGCGGACAACCCATTCGGGGCCACATCCTGTCCCTCTCTCAGACAGGAGCTTTCTTGCCCTCAATAAATATATTCTGCTCATAACCTCCATTTGTTCCTAAAATTCATTCTTCAGTTTTAGGGAACACAAACTCATGCAGGTCAGGTCAGGAGGAGGTTCCCTGTGTCGTTTGGAGGAGGTACCCACCTGAGACCAGTTTTTTCCCTGTATCACTTGGACCATGCTTTCTCCTGTACTTGTGCCTGACAGAAGCACAGACTATGCAAGCAAGAGGCAAAAATGTGGCCTTTTGATTCTATATGCCTACCATGTTCAGCTGTCACAGCAACGTCCATCTGAGGTCTAAGTGTCCTTCGATTTCGTCTGGCCTGGAAGAAGTCACCAACACATAATTCAACACTTATCATGAGGGGATTCCTACCTTGAAGAAAGGACATAGCTAACCTCAGAGAGACTCTAAGATGAAGAGGAAGGCAGCCTACATCACAGGGAGCTAGAGACCCAGTCCAGGCCCATGATCGTCCCCCATTTGAAGGGCAAGGAAATTTTCCCTGCTCTTCAAAAACCCCAGATGCTAATATCTCCTAAAGTCTGAGAGTATCAATCCCACACAACTTTGACCTCAGTCTTCTCAGACTTTGGCTTTTAAAATGTATTGCATAGGGCCAGGCATATAGCTCAGTGGCACAAGCGCCTGCCTGACAAGTTCAAGGTCTCGAGTTTGATCACCAGTACCACAAAAAAATTTTAAAAGAGAAAGAAAGACAGGACCAGGGAGATAACTTAGTAGAATAAGCACTTGCTGGGCAAGTACAAGGGCCTGAATTCGATCCTTGTTTCTGCCAAAAAGAAAG
>NW_004524624.1:7458808-7483943 GCF_000260255.1 Octodon degus | reverse complement strand
AAAGAAAGAAGAAGAAAGAGAAAAGAAAAGAAAGGAAGGAAAAGAAAAAAGAAAATAATCAGTATTGCACAAATACTGAACTTCTAAAAAAATTACTCTTATTTAAATTTAATAAGCTCTGTCCAAAATACAACAAGTGTATTTTTCAAGACATATACTGAGTATTCAAGTGATAGCTAACCCAGGCTACAAATAGCTAGCAATGATTCTGACAGTCTAGTCCTTATATATTTGCAGCTTACTATGCCTTCCACTGAATCCACCACCCACATTTACCTTGCCTTATTTTTAAATGCAGGAATTTGCTGTGCCAGATCCTCCAAATGTGAGCCCGGGCCATGTTCACACACCCCAGGAAAACCGTCATCAAACTACCACACACCAGGTCCCCACCCCAGTCCCCAGCCTCACTGACTCCAGGCAGCACTTGTAAGGCCGCACCTATCTGAGAGATGCCGGGCTTAGTGGAACTGACTCATGGACAGGGCTCTGGCTTCAGTGCTCCGGATATGAGCAGCCAGTGGTAAGATACATAGCTTGACAGCAGTTTCCCAAAGCAGGAGAGAAGCCAACACAGAAACCCAGGCTTTTATGTATGGGGTTTCTATGGGCGGACCTGGACTATTCACGTGAATACCATGCCCCAGTTGCAGAGGCAACTGGACCTGAGCCTTTAATGCCCTTAGTGCATCCTCCCTCATGCACTGAAAGAGGACGATTGTGTAAGGTGTTTGACAGGCTGGGTGGATGAGCCAGATGTGAGGCAGCAAGGAGTATAATTATCCATACTTCTGCTGGAGTCTCCAAGTGTCAAACCCCCTCCACTGCCCCAGATATCTCCAGAGCTAAAGGTGGGTGGGTCTCATTGCTCATGACCTCAAGTCATTTAAAAGGTACCTGTGCTTCAGCTTCCTATGAAATCAAATCATCAATCCCATCTGACACTCCTCTAAGTACTGGGTACAGGAGCTAGTCAGAAGGCCAACCACATATGCTTTAGCAATTCCATTCTTCACATATTTGTAAAAGAATAGGGTTGTAGCAGGTGCTTTTAAAGGTCCTTTCTAGCTCTGATATCCAGAGGCTCTAAGCAGGAATCCCAGGGACACTCTTATGTGAGGTCTGTGTGGGAAACATCCCTATACACAATAAACGACAGGGGAAATTATCTAGGATACAAAAGAACAAGGTCCTACAGGAGGAAGGCTTGATCTCCAGCCCCACACGACATACTAGTGGCAAATTCCTAGTATAAAGAATGTGGGACAGCTAATTACAAGTGGGAAAGTTACTCATCAAATGGGCATGCTGTGTTCACTCATCTGTTCATTCAATAAGCATTTAATGGAATCTTTCTGTGCCTGGTATTAAGCCAGATCATAGAAACTCACAAATCAACGAGACAGGGTCACTGCCCATAAGGACCTAAAGCCTACTGGGAGATACTAATAACACAGCAGAAAAAAAGAAATTACAACATGTCTAAATAAATACAATATTGAAGAAATGTGTATAGCTTGAAAAGTGGTTGAAAGAGAGTGAGCGGTTCTGCCAAGTGGATTTTTATATCCTCAGATAGAAATTAACCATGACTTGAAACTGAACTTGGGACCCTTCTTTCAACCTAGCCTCTATTCCAGGGCACATAAAGACTTTTGTACTCTCAGTTCCTTGATTTTTAAAATGAAATTGCTAAAGTCTATGTTCATGAATTTCTGACCAACTCACAAACTTCAGTATATCAAAAAACAAAAAAAAAAAAAAATCAACCTAAAGATACAAATATATTTTCTCTCTGGTGAAAATCAACATGGTCTCAGGGACTAATAAGCTTAGCCCTTAATGTTTGGCAATGATCAAATATCAAATATCAGGGCCAACTGTTATATTTTAGGTGGCAATGATATAGTGGGAATAAATGTAACTCCCAACCTGTCAGACGTCAGATACACTGAGTTTGCGTTCTCAAAAACTGAAGAATGAGTCTTAAGGAACAGAGGTTAACCAGAAGACAAATGTATTCAGAGAGACAGGAGGGGACTTGAAAGTGAGTTACCACAGACCCCACTTCACAGGGGAAGTTTTATAAAGCAAAATCACCAGGTAGGTACAAAGTCATGAGGGGGGTATGGTTTGAGTCAAACTATGATCAATAGTAAGATTATAGTCCAGCCACTTAGGTAATATTGATCTAAGAGGGAAGCTGGTCAAGTAGCAAGCGTTCATGGAAACAAGAACCTTTTAAAGAAGGGATAGATCAGGAGGTCCTGGGCACCTACCAGGGTGACTAATGTCTAGCTAGACTTTATTGGGCCCAGGTGATGCTAATTATAATATAATCTTTAATTTATTGATTATCCATTGAGAAGGCTGGAGGCCTGGTCATTTCTTTTTTATCTTGAGGCCTGACCTAACAGATGCACCTCCAGCCACAGTTGTACTGTGTTCTCATCTTCTGTGTCATCTCCCTCAGAGGCCTAGTCCTGACTGACTGCCTGTAATAGTTCTACCTAACTTAGCTATCTAGGAGGACTTTTATAGACATGTTCTACATGAAATGAATTTGTGCCTTCCTGTCAGAATTGAAAGATAAATAATATGGTCTTTTATCCAGATTCACATAGGGCTCCAAAATATTAGGTAGTAGAAGCTAATTACTGCCAGAAAGTATGTAACAATGTTATTCAGTTGACTCAACAATTCCATGATGCAAACTTCTACACTGTCCTAGAAGGTGGTGACAAAGGAGATAATAACAACAGGCCATTTTGCAACTCATTTAAAACAAAGAGGTCCTGAGGCAAACGCGTGTGCTCACAAACATGGCATCCTTGCAGAAGATTTATCAGTAACCAAGCAACCTACCCCATATTTTTTTAAGATACAACAATCCACTTGTACTATGAAGTAAAAGACTGAGAATTCAACCAAGAACCTCTATAAGAATAATAGCTGATTCTAATGAGCAGCCTGTGAGAAAATCCAGCTTTGCTTTACCAAAAGCCTGGATGCATTAAATATGAGTAGATTTCCATCTGGCTTGACTTCTCAATTTGAATACCAGATAACTAATCTTGTTACACAGATATCTGGCTTTTGAACTATATACAAGTACATTCAACAATGTTCTACAATGTAACTGAAGGTGCAACTTCTAACCTTCAGGTGTCAACCCTTAAGAAGGTTCAAATGAAAGGACAGTGATTGCCATGAGTGATATTATTGTTCATTTACTATGTACCACCTTATCTAATGCTCACAACAGCTCTCAATCATAGCTGTTATTTTTTTCCTTCATTCTGAGGTTAGGACTCTATGACATAAGGGATTTCCAAGTTAAGGAACGAGTAAAGAAGTGAGGCCCAGATTTGAGGCCCAGGCAATTTGTGTGTGTGTGTGTGTGTGTGTGTGTGTGTGTGTGTGTCAGAGAAAGTTGTTGACCTGGTTTTGTTTGATTGTTTTGTTCTGGAAATCAAACCCAGAGCTTCTTACATGATAAGCAAAGTGTTCTTCAACTGAGCTGCTCCCAAAGCCATGAGCAGTTTAACTCTAAGCCTTCCTCCTGAATGTTGAGAGAATAGTCTGAAGTCACTGTCCACTGCTTCTCCGCCCAAAGTCATATCTGCAGATCAAATTGGGCCACTATAAGACTACTTAATGAAATGCATTCATCCAGGTGCTCAAGAAGTGTCCTTCCTTGGACCGAAACATCAGGTGTTGACCTAGGATTTTATGCAGGTCTTAATGAAAAGTGGCCACGAGAAGCTATTCCAATACATGTTACTACACTTGGCGTATGTGTCACGGAGACCTGGTCCTCCACATCACTCATCACTCTTCTCTAGGGTCCTTCTCATAGGTATTTCTTGGGAGTGGGGACCTCTCTTGGGGAAGACCAAGAACTCTGTAACTTATTCTGATTGTTTTTTGTTCTAACTGCATATGAACAATGCTTGATTTAATCATGAGAAAAACATTACACCAGTTCAAACTGAGGAATATCCCAAAATATCTGACCAGCACTCCTCAAAGTGGTCAAGGTCATCACAAACAAGTGTGAAAAATTGTCACAATCTGAGGGGGTCTATAGAAAATGATGACTAATGTGATGTCCTGGATGGGATGCTGGGTCTGAAAAGGCACAACATTAAAAACAAGTGAAATTCAAATAATATAAGACATTAACAATAGGGAAAACTGGGTGGAGGCAATCAGGAATATTATACTCTTTGTAACTATTCTGCAATTCTGAAACTATTCCAAAATAAAAATTATTTTTAAATGTCTTGGCTAAATGAGAAAGAAGTTATATGTTTCTAGATGGAAAAGTACAAAAGTATCATTTTTCCCAAATTAATTTATAAGATGAATACAAGTCTAAACAAAATTAAAAGACAAAATTCTTTTAGTTTATTTATAGAAAAAAAATAAAATGATAAAGACAAGAAAATATTTCTTGGGAATTACTGAATGTCTTTCTGTAGCCACAAGTGTTAAAGTACTTTACAAAGCTATAAAAAATTAGAAATGTAAACATAAGAAAAGACAAAGACTAAGGGAAGAAGAGATAGCCGAGAAAAAGACCAAGACCAACTAGTTTAGCATATAATTAATTGACAAGTAATCCAAAAAGATGGGAAATTTATCATAAAAATTTCAAATTAACTTCATTTGAATTTAAAAATAAAAACTAAAATATTAAAAATTAAAGAGTGGGGAATCATAGATAATCTGACCTCAAGGTGAGATTTTTATAGGCAAGAACAAGGAAAATTCCTATTCCTACATCTGCAAATAGAGCCATAGATTACACAAGAAAAATTAGGAAAACACATTTACAGCACACATGACCAGCAGGAGATTAACATCTTTTTATTCCATATGTTAAAGAAGTTAATAAGAAAAAAGATGGGACAATCTATCAGAAACAAGAAAACGTCATACATGGAACTCCATAAATGAATATGGAAATATCAATAAAGAGGCCAAAGGAAGGTTCCTCATTAGTAATCAAAGAAGTAAAATTAAAACAACAATTTGGAGTATCAAGTTGGCAAACAAATAACCAAAGGAATGATAATACCCAGTGTTGACAAAGGCGTGTGAAAACAGCGCTCTCCCAGGGTGCCTGTGGGAGTCTAAATTGGGACACTCCTTCAGGAGATCCCACCAGCAATGATAACAGCAGTAATGATGATAATAGCCAGGCCATTAAGCTCAGGAGGCTCAGGCTAGGATCTGTGTATTTACCACACATTAAGCTCCTTCATCTCATAGCAACTTGATAAGAAGGAGTTATTGGCAACCACATTCACCAGAGAGGAAACCACTGTCATAAGAAGTTTTCCAAAGCAGCTGCCCAACGGCCAATCAGATCCTAAGAGATCTGACTCCGCAGCCTTTGTCTTCACACATACAGAAAACACGAGTTGCACTGTGACCCTGAGGATCCTGCTTCTAGGAAATTACCATAAAAAACAAGTGACCATGTTTAGTAAAAGAGATGCATGAGGATACTTATGGCAACGATCTGATAAAAGTAGAAAAACTGCAGTGACATAATTAGCAGGGGACTGATTAAATAGTTAATATTCATAACTATCTATTAATGGAATATCCAATCATTAAAAGCAATTGTGGAAAAGAATGACATATTAAGTGCTAAAGGTAGGCTCTGAAATAATAAAATGGAATTATTGCCCTATAATATCAATATAAACCAGGCATATAGATTGCTTATCTGGTATTTTTGATGCTTTTTATATTTTATAAATAGTGATGGGTGGGGAGATTTCTTGAGATTAAACTGAGGGCCTCATGTATGCTAGGCAGGCGCTCTACCTCCAAACTACATCTCTGGCCTTTATTTTTTGTTTTGCAACACAGTTCTCTAAAGTTACCCAAACTAAACTCAAATTTATAATCTTTCTGCCTCAACCTCCTAAATAGCTGTGATTACAGGCATTCACCACCATTTGTGGTGTACTGCATTGTTTTTATGATCAAATTTTTTTGCTTATTGCTGAAAGAAAAAAGTTAACAAATCTTGTCCTTTGTCTACAGGGTCTCACTACACAGATCGGATTGTAGTGATCCTTCCTGTTTTGCAGCTTCCCGAGGGCTGGGATGACAGGTGCACACCACTAGCCCAGTCTCAATCTCCATTTCAGCGTGCCGCAGGGGCAGAGCCATCAGGGCAAGCTGGGGATTGAACTCCCAGCTCCTGTGTCTGCCTAAGCAGTCACTTTACTCGGCTGAGCTATCTGGCCAGCCCCTTCGGACATTTTTAAGCTTTTTACATTATCTATTTTTACGTTTCATTGACAAATAAAAACTGCATAAGGGTAGTATAAAATATGATGCTTTGATGTGCATACTCTGTGGAATGTTTAAACCAAGGTAATAGCTACATGAAAAAACAAATTCTGTCCTTTGATTCTCATGTCTGATCCATCTTCCTTTCCTTAGCTCTGATTTCTGATATATTTTGTAACATACATATTCCTTGCTTACCAGCCAAATAAATGAAATATAACACAGTAAGAGATGTTTGATTTGGCCATCTGAAGGAACAGAGCTGAGAGCTCATCACAAATATAAATTAATTCGTTAAAAGTTAATTGATAAAGTCCTTCCAACATTCCCTGCATATTTGTGCTTGGCAGCCTCTCAGCTCAAATGTAGGCAAACAGGGATCCAGAACCATGAGGATGAGAGTTTTCCCTGGACGCAGCCCAGGATGAGAGGGTAGCAGGATCCTGACCTTGCTCCTCTAAGAGTCCTCCAGCCCCAGGCTGCCCACTGTGGAAGGAGCTGGAATACGTCTGAGGTGGTCGGTGGTAGGAAGAGATGCCCGAGAGCCCGTGGAAGCTGGGCATCAGCACTGTGCCTTCTGGCCTTCAGAGTGTCTTGTGCTCTTTGCTGAGGCCTGCTACAACCCAGATGGAAGGTATTCCGGTGAAGCAGTCACCACAAACAGGTCTTAGCTTTCTTGTCCACACGGGGCAGTGTTACTCAACTTTTGCAGCTTGCTGAGTCTTTACTCCTGCTAGGATTTTGGCGTCCAGAAGAGCACAACACTTTATGGTCCAACAAATGCCCTCATGCCCATTATCCCACTTGATGAGCCCTGTGAGGGCTGGTGTTACAGGCCCTTGTGACACATCCAGAGCAGTGTCTGTCTGTGACCACTGAGTGGCAGCAAACATGGCGTCAAATGGACATGAATGGCAATGGACATGACTGAAGTCCACCTGCAAAATGGAGGCACGAATACTTTCTCAGGGTTATTGTAGAGATAACACCTGATTGTAAAGTAGCTGACCAATGATAAGTGGTAAAGTGTCTGAAGAACCAAAGAATTAAAATGTGGATTTCAGGAACCCAGTGGCCCTCCTGAACTCACAAGTTCCAGTTGCCTCAGAGTCCCCAAGAACAAAGAGACTGATGGCAGGAGTCTGCGCAGGGTTGGACCGAGCTATACCATATTACACCACAGGCCCTGCCTCCTACTTATTCTTACAAGCCAGCAATTGAGAAACCCCTTGTTCTTGTCAGAAAGAGCAAGAAAGGCAGCACCTGAGGGGCCTGGGTTGCCAAACTGCCCCACTGAGTTGCAGAAGCACCACAAGGCCTGTCCTGGGAAGGGAGTGTCTTCTGCAGAATTTGTGCTGGCCTAGCTTTTCTCTTGTGATGAAAGCAGGAAGTCCCTAGTGCTTCTGCAAAGCCCGCCGGGGGCTACAGGCTGCCCCCCACAACCCCCAGGATCAGGTCAACAGAACACATGCTTATCCCTCAGGATGAAGCACAGTGGGGATGACAGAATGAGACCAGTCCAAGCCCAGAGCAATCACACACACTTGCTGAGGACTCTGCTTTCCACAGCTGTGCAAGGCAGTGCCCCGCTATGTCATTAGGAGGAACCTGGGTCTCACTTCTGCCTGCCTATTGAAAACAATCACGATACAGCAAAAGAGCGCTGGAGCACACAAGGGCCCAAGTGGACCTGCTGCTAGTACCTATATGCTGTGTGTGCAGGACCTTAGGGCGCTTATTTACTCAGCTGGAGGATGGGAGTGACCACAGTGCCACATTTACAAGTTATTTTAAGAATCACAGGAAATAACTCTGAGACATCTGGTCACAGCTAAGGTATTCAATGATTTATTTGTTCCATATGACATGGTCAGACAGGCCAATGTAACCAAACTCAGACCAAGATCCACCTTCTATCCTTCCCAAGGCCAACACCAACATCTGCCAGTGCCAGATCACCTTGGTTGTTCTCTCTCCAAAAAGCCTGTGCTGACCTGAAAGCAGTTGGGTCCTTCCTTGGAATGTCAGTATTGGGGAAAAAAAAAATCTTATCTTGCAAAGTTAAGAAATAATCATGCTTCTTTCCTGATCTAAAAATCTTTTGATGGTACCTTCATTCTTGCAAGCAAAAGTCAAAACTCCTTAATGCAACTTTTAGGTCCCTGTGCAATGCCACCTGACACATTCTTCTCCACCATCCTTTTAAATCCCTCCTCCTCCCCCCCCCAAAAAAAAAAAGAGGAGCCAGGGCGATAGCTCAGCGGAATAAGTGCTTCCCTGGCAAGCTCAAGGGCCTGAGTTCAATCCATGGTTCCGCCAATAAATAAATAAATAAATAAATAAATAAATAAATAAATAAATCCCTCCAAACCTTTTGTGGCCATCGCTGGAGTTGCAGTGGTCAAAATGAGGTTCAATACTTTTGTGACTTCGGACCAAAGCAAAAACCGTAAAAGGCATTTCAAGGCACCATCCCACATTCGCAGGAAAATTATGTCTTCCCCTCTTTCCAAAGAGCTGAGACAGAAATACAGTGTTCGCTCTATGCCCATCCAAAAGGATGATGAAGTTCAGGCTGTGTGAGGACAGTGTAAAGGTCAGCAGATCGCCAAAGAAGTCCGGGTTTACAGGAAGAAGAACGTCATCTACACTGAACGGGTGCAGCGGGAAATCACCAATGGCACAGCTGTCCAGGTGGGCATGCACCCCATTAAGGCGGGTATCACCAAGCTAAAAGTAGGCAAAGACCGCAAAAGGATCCTGGAAGGAAAAGCCAGTTTTCACTCAGGAGGAAAGGAAAAGGGCAAATACAAGGAAGAAACAATTGAGAAGATGTGGGAATAAAGTGCTCCTCTGTGCTTTTAATTAAAAACTGCTAAAATGAAAAACAAAATCCCTCCGAAGTTCCCCACAGGCACCCGGTGCCACCCCACACCTCTGTATATGCTCTCTCCTCTCTCTTCATTCCTCCCTGGTCTGCTTTGTCGTTCTTGCATATTCTAAAGGACTCTGACTCAAGCGTTCTTCTTCACTGGAAAGAAAGAGCCCCTTGGTGCCCCTGCTCGCTTTTCTAGCTCCTCCCACCCCGGGTGCGTGCATGAGGACCATCCCATCCTGCCAGCTTCATTTGCATTTCTCCATACTACATGCTAAGATCCTCGGGTTAGGGCCTGTGCCTTGCTCATCTTTGTACCTCCAGTTTCTGTCACAATGAATAAATGAAGGTTATTCTTGGCTTACTTCAGAACAGTTTTTTAATCAAACAGACCTTCTTCTGCAGTTTACCTCCAGTGATAGATTATCTCAAACTAGGTGATTAGGGTCGGCCAAATAGCTCAGCAGATTCAGCGGGTTAAAGCACCTGCAAGCAGGCTCAGGGGCTGGGGGTTCAATCCCCGGACCTGCCGTGCCAGCCCCACCCCCCGCGGCACGCTGAGACAGTGAATGAGACTGGGCGTGGTGGCGTGCACCTGTAATCCCAGCCCTTGGAAGGCTGTAAACGGGCGGATCACTATGAGTCCAATATAGTAGTGTGACCTTGAACGCCCTGTAGACCCTTCCCTAAAATACAAAAAAAAAAAAAAAAACCCAAATGTGTTTGAGTCTTGTTTGCAAGAGTGGAAATTAGAAGAAAAGCTACATAGATAGATAGATAGATAGATAGATAGATAGATAGATAGAATATAATTTATAGGTTTGTGTATATACAAACACACATATGCATATGCACGGTATTCGTATATACATATGCATATATATAAATTTAGGAATGGCTACATAAGCTGTGGTATATCCAATCTATAAATTAGCAATAATCTAAGTAAGAAGGTGACTATATAGCTGCCAATATTACATTTCAGCATGGTTCTAAATGCTTACATAAATTATTTCATTTGATCCTCATAAAAACATGTGGATACGACTATGCCATACTACTAATCTACAAAGGCTAAAGCAGGCTAAATAATTTATATTGCACAACTAGTAAGTGACAAATTCAGACATTCAGGAGCCTTCCTTTTACCTATATTGTACCAATTTATTGTTGAGTGAAAAAAAAGAGACAGAAAATAGTACACCATTCAGGTAAAATATACATAGGATACAATATCACAGTTTATACGTGAGTAAATATATACACACAAGAAAAGAGTCTACAAAATATAGCACAGCAAATTATAATATAGGTCACCTGTGTGAAGGCATCAGACACAAGGAAATGGGAAAAGCCACCAGGAAAAATGTTGCTCTAACATCAGAAGTCTTAAATTTCTAAAACAGAATGAAACCCATTATTATGGACTTATTAAAAAGCTTATGAAATAAAAATATAAGGAACCAAACCAGTTACTTATGGATTAAATGAGCTCACTACAGAAAAATAAAAGAGGGCTTTAACTTCTACTCCTAAAGGATTCCATACAGAAAATTGAGACATCAGTGAGAGACTGGACTACTGAACTGGAAGCTCATCCCGGCTGACAGTCCCCTTAAACAAAAAGAAAAAAGAAATCCTCCACACACTTCAAATTAAAGTCACCATTTAGCCCCAGACCTGCTCCAGTGCATTCCCTAGTCCCATGAAGCACATTGCTTCTATTGACTCAAATATAATAATTCCTTTTAATTTCTGCCCCTTTTTCTAATTCTACCTTCTATAGTAATACAAAATAATTTGATTATTCCTCTGAAACCCTTTAAATCATGTGAAGATGGCAATTTATGCCTAAGTCTTCTCTTCTCCGTTCTAGTTATGGTAATGGTGGTGCTGAGAATGACTGGTAGCAGAGGTGGTGGTGGTGTTGGTGGTGGAAGGTAAAGGCAGTAGTGGTGATGGGGGAGGTGAATGGAGATGGTAACACTAGAGTGATAACGAGCTGTAATGGTGGTGGTGGTGGTGGTGTTAGTTATTACCAGATTAAGTGGGAGTAGCATGACAGTAGTGACGATGGTGACCATAGTGACATGGTGACAGTAGCTGTGGTGGTGGTAGTGCTGCACATGATAGCAGCAACAGAGATGGTGGAGGAGATAGGGATGGTATTGAAGGTCAGAAGAGGGTGGCACTAGAAGTTGTGATCATGGTCGTGGCTGCAGCAAAGGCACAGACAAAGTGGCTCAATAAGGTATTGATACTGATGAGCAGAGGCAGCAGCCATAGTAGTGGGGACAGTAAAAGGATGCTGTGGCTGTAACAGATGACAACAGAATGCTGACGTTTGCTGTAATATTAAAAGTAATGTTCATTCAGATACATTGGCAAAGGAATCGGCAAGAACAGAAACAGAAGTGCTGAATGCAAAGGAAGAGGCAACTCTAAAGTGGTTACCTGCTGACTGAGAGCGACATACACAAAGTACACGAGACTGAGGGAGCAAGCAGACCAACACCGTCCCAGCTAGGAGGCCTCCAGGACTTTACTCACACCCTCCCACCCACAGCTCTTTGTTCTGAATCTCATCCTTCCATGGCTATTGCATTTTGGATTTGTGCAAGACAGCAATTTCCTGCCTGCACTGGAAAGAAGGAAAACTGGATGGTAGGTACACTAAGGCAAGCTCTTAGAGGCTGTCTCCAGCCACTGTGGGTTGGCTTCGGTGTGAGGCTGTGTTCCAGGGGTGGAGTGTTCCAATGTGTTCCAATGCTCCACTGGTTGTATCCTCCCTGACACTCCCACAGACACTGAGGTCTCCCTGCTAAGGGACATCTGGCCTGTGATGCCACAGATATAAAGTAAGCAGCTAGGTGCAGAAAACTAGAAGCATTTGAAAAATAAAATCAGTGTCTACAACAGTGTAGCACAGAATAATCCAAATATCTATGGCCTCTCTGGAACTCACTGGCATTTCTGAACCTCATACCAGCAAGAACAAGTAATCTGGACTCAATCCAGATCAATTCCACATCCATCAGCCAAAACGTTGGCTGAATCACCTCTGCTGTCTCATATTTGATTGACGGGGGTTTAAACACAATTGAAGCGGCAACTAAGGTCACCCTGCTCCTCCACCTTCCTCTGCACCTTCCTCTGGATTCTATTGGGCTTCCATGTGTGACACTATGCTGAGCAAGTATGTGGCTTAAGTGTGGCATCCATAAACCCTGCCCACAACCTGCTCTCAAGTGATTATAATGATAGTGGTGGTTGTGCCTCCAAGGGCCCCAGGTTGGACTGGATGGGCTACTCATCAGGACAAGCTCATCCTCCAGTAAAATGACATCCTCCTAGGGCCACAAATGCCAAGCACCTCTTATAACTATCACTCTTTCCTCAGCTTTTTCTCCTTCTTGTCTCAAAAGCCTGGTCACCTAGTCCTAACTGGGTACCATCACCTTGGTTAGGATGCTTCCCCTGCCTTCATTTAGCCTGCACAGAAAGGGCATCACCATATGATGGACACTAAGCTGCTGCAGTATCAAGGGCTCCACGGAGACCCTGCCAGTAGAGTTGTGTCCAGCGATCTGTCTTGGCAGAGAGAGATGGACATGCTCCCGCATTTCCAGCCTCTTTCCTTCCCTTAGCTGACACAGGGGCAGGGCTCCTGCACAAGTGTGCATTTCCCTGGAGGATACTAGGAGCTCCCAAAAGGAAAACAGCAGGGTCTGTACTTTCTGCTAGTGCTTTCTAACCTCCATAGCCCACACACCTCGTCCACAGCTCCTCCCAAACCTATGCACCACTCACATTGCTATTTATTTAATATTTTCCCTAGATGAACTCATTTTTACCTAGCCAAAATTTTTTTAAAGATGTACTAATGCCATCTTTTGACCTCATCCTAAGCAATGATATCCTAAAAGCATAAGTCTGAGCACACATACACAGACATAAGTACATATACCACACATGCCCCAGGCACATGGACACACTTACACATCCTAAGGCACATTAAAAGCAGTGTGTAGAGTCTAGAATGGGAGGGGTTCTTTGTTCACTATCAGCAAGCACACTCTGCTTTATGCAACTCTTCTGCAATTTACATAGGCTATAAAAAGGATTATGTGGAGTAAAATATCTTAATTAATCACAGTGCAATTAAATGTTACAATAGCTTAATTAGATGCCAATATCACAATCATATTGAAAATAACTCAGAAATCTGCCTGCATCATCTGTCTACTTTAAAACTCCTAAAATGCTGCCTCACTTATTGCCCCCCTTTTGGGGCCGAACGGGGCCTGAAATCTCTTGGAGTTGCTCAAACTAGACCAGAGATCCCACAGCTGGTTATGGAAAAAGATGTTAGTCTCATTAGATCCAAACCAGCATTGTTACAAATCAGGATGTAAATCTTCTGTCCTTTCTACCTTCCATTTCTCTTTCCCTCCATGCTTCATTTTTTATCTTTATTTTCAGCACACACTGACTCTCTGCCTGATAAGGACTTGGGTTCCAGGCTTGAAAGCTTCAGTGCCTACCCCACCCTCCAGAATCCAACAATCTCATTGGGGTGATAAAAACAGACCCCAACATCAAAAGCTAGGATGCCCACCACCTGGAAGTGGGAGATGTTCATGCAATCAACCACCAGCCAGCACAGAGGGCTGCGCCGGAATTGTGCTGGGTTCTAGCGATCCAAAACGGTGAACAAGATCTAGCTGCCCCTGATGGGAGAGCTCAAGTCTAGTGGGAAACAAGATCACTGAGTGGCAAGAGGAAGTGCTCTCTCAGTCAGACTGGGAATGCTGGAGAAGAGATCCAGAGGGGCATCTGAAAGAGTATTAAAAGTTAAGTAGATGTTAGACAAATCAAGGAAGACAGCACTCACAGATTGAGGAAAAAAAGTGTAAAAGATATGATGGCATTAAAAACCTGACTTGGTGTAGAATGTGGGGTTGTTAAATTATAAATTGCATACTGGGCAAAAACTGAATGACAAAAGGCCTTCTGTATTAATACCTGGACTTGATTGTGACATGTGGACACTGAAGATTTTTAGCATAGTGACACAATTAGGACCAATCTACTGTACTTCAAGAAATGTACACAGTGGGGAATAATGAGAACTGGTTCTACAGTAATGCTGTTATGCAAGAACAATGAAAGGTACCATGTCTAAGTTACTTTTTTTTTTTTTTTTTGCAGAACCAGGGATTGAACTCAGACCCTTGCACTTGCCAGGGAAGCGCTTATTCTACTAAGCCTTCTTCCCAGCCCCAGGTACCATGGACACAGAGGGCAGACATGGGGAACTAAAGAGCAGTCCTTGGTCCAGGGATGAGGCTCATGGTCTGTGTCCACCTTCCCAGGAGAAACAAAACTGGTTCTTGAGGGGGAAATGGAGTATAAGTAGTGCAGGAATTATGAGGTGAGACATTCACACAAGTGCATATATCACAGACATACACAAGAATATGAACACATCATACATGTGTCACAGTGTGCACATACCACAGACACGAGTAAACACAGAAAAATGCACATATCATATATGAAGACATGTGTCTATTACACACATGCACATAAACAAAGAGAATGCAAAAACCAAATCCCAAATCTGAAGAAACCTATCTATAGTTTGTAGTTTTTCAATTCTAACAAAAAATTCATTTCTTCCAATGTTTTTCTAGTTGCTTCTTTCATGGGCATTTGACTATCAAGCATTCTGAGTGACCTCTGTTTCAAGTGCCCTTCCCCCTAAACCTTCTACTCTCTCCTGCCCTTTCTCATATTTCTCATTTGCACACAAAAAGCAGTTGTCTCTGGGACACCAGGTCAGAAATCTGTGAAGACAAGATAACAATTGTGGAAACAAAAGTAGAATTTGGAAGGATATCAAGGGTTCTGTAGAGTTAGACCAAGTCGGGACAAAAGAAACACAAGACTATGTATGAAGAAGTCATAGAAGCTAAGAAGAAAGGGGTGGGAGTCCGTACACAACCAACCTTTCTGCTCACCTACTATGTGGTCACACTGTAGATACAGAGAAAGACACAGTCTTTAGCAGTAGGTCAGGGAGATAACTAAGACACAAAGAAATTCAACAGAGCTCTAGAGTCCACAGTGCATAAGACAGCTATAGGACTAAGTGGTAAGAGGATAAGAGAGCAAAGGAATATGGCTGTTAAAGCTAATGGTAACAGAGACCATGGAGTGACATGGGGACACCTGCATGACAACAGTGCTACAGGAAAAGTCAAAACTCAAAATTGAGTTTATATAAACAAGAAGTATAAATTAAGAACAAGATAAATTTGCCAAAGGAAACTGTTCATGTTTCTGTTATTATTCCTGTAGGATTTATTGTACCTCACAGTATTTATTGTTTCAAAAAACATCATTTTATGAGAATTCAGTATTTTTTATTTGTGAAAAATTCAGAAACAACAGATTCTTAAATATAAGATCTTCTTAAAGATATGAATTTTATCTTCTTGGGCTCCTTCTGAAGGTACTGTGGAGCTCTACGGCGTTCCTTTGGTTCTTCATTTGGCCTACAGTGAGGGAAGAACAAAAGTATTTGCATTACAAAAGAAACTATATCAAACACTATGTCTGTTAAGTGACAAATATTTACAGTAAAAAAATTGAGAGATTAATAATAACCATTTTGTTTCTTTGTACCTTTGAAGAATTCTCCAAAGTCTTAATTGCTTCATTTTGGTTTTGTGCTAAATTGAATAGACAGAGATATTTTCATTTGTTTTATATATGACTCTGTACAGTATGTTTGTAAAAGACTGAACTAGAATAATGAACATCTGTTTGCAAAAAATACTTGCCAAAACTTGAAAACTAGTTGTATTTTCAAATTTGTAATGTAGCTATTTTGTCATTGATATTCATCTGCTTTGTTTTGTTTCATGTATACAGCAGAATGACCTGTAAGAAGACAAGAGGGCCAGTTCTACCACAAGGGCTTCACTGCATACACATGCACAGACCTAAGACCATGTATGGCACAAATTAAGCCTTCCTGGGCCGGCCAAATAGATCAGCACGTCTGGGGGTTCAATCCACAGGCCTCCCATGCTGGCCCTGCACCCAGGGCATGATGAGAGGGCAATTGAGACTGGGTGTGGTGGCGTGCACCTATAATCCCAGTTCTTAGAGACTATAAACAGAGGGATCACTGTGAGTCCAATCTAGTAGTGAGACCTTGAACACCCTGCAGACCCTTCCCTTAAAAAAAATACAAAAAAAACCCCACAAATTAAGCCTTCTTTTGGGATTCAATTGCAAGAAGATCTATAGCAACTTACATGCCTAACCACATGCCTTTCTTAATTCATGCAATTATACCCACCCTTGGTAATGATACTCTGTGTAACAGGGGCCAACCTCTGTCACCCAACCCTTCTCCTCATACTTAGCTCAGGCAGTGAAATACTCTTGGGAGAAAAGTTCCTAAAATGCCTCTGAAGTGAGTCTGAGGCTAGCACCCAAGGAGGAAGGCAGTTTCCACATTGTCCTCTAAGAGATCCCTAACTCTTTTATCATCTTACTCAATTTCTTCCCTGCCCCTGACCAGCCTCATCTCTCCCTTCTCTTTGACCAGAGAGGGGTCATGGAAAGGAAGCATCAACAGGATTAGAATGGTGGTGAGTTATGTTCATTATATAAATGAAGAAACAAGTCTGAGGAACAGTTCCTTACCTGAACTCACAGATTATTGTTGCCGAGTACAGACTTGGACACTAATGCTGGAAGATCCCAAGATCTCAAAAGAGGAAAGATTCTGATCTTACCCTTCAGAAAATAGCAGAGGCTGACAAAACACATGGCTCACAGCTCTGCTTCAGGGCTGATCCAGAAAGTTCTGGATCCAGTGGATCATGTGCCACCAGGGTCTGTGAGAAGGCATGATTGAAGTGACGTTCAAAAACCTAAGAAGCAAGAAACAGAGAATCAGGTACCTCAGATGAAAGGTGGATGTGGGGTGGCAAGGAAAGTAGTTTGCTGTCGCTGGCTCATTTCATCTATAGTTTCCATGGGAATTTAAATCAGATTCTATTCCCCTATACTATGAGGCTAAATTCTTTTCCTCCCCTTGGCAGACCAATAAATATTTTCAATATTTTATTTATTCTAAGGTTCAGCCCTGAGTTAGATGAAGATATGGAGACTTCAGGGATCCAATCCCACCTGAATGATGCTCCTAGCCCAGAAAAGAAGGTCCCCAGAACCCAAGTGTGAATCACTGTTCTATCCTTTTTTGCTTTAGAATTATCTGAAGCCAGGGACAGGATCAAATGAAGTCACTAGAGACCTCCTAACCAAACTGTAGTCATTCTCTCTTTTTGAAGCAATGGGAAGGCAATCTCCTCAAGGCTTCTACTTGACTTCAATAGACTGCTGCTGTGGAAATAAAGAGCATATTTTTAAAATTTTATTTATTTATTTATTTATTTATTTATTTATTTATTTATTTATTTGGTTGTTACAAGTCTCACCACACAGCTCAGACTCATGGTGATCCTCCTGCTTTCAGCCTCCCCAGTGCTGGGATTACAGGCGACTCCAGCCAGCTCAGCCCACCCTGGGGGCGGGGCTGACCCAGCATGTGTTACCAGAGATCAAACAGTAGTCCCTGCGTTTGCCTAAGCTTGCCAAAACAGGCGCTTTAGTCCGTTGAGCTATCTCGCTGGCCCTCTAAAGAGCATATTTTGAATAACGATTAAAAATTAAGACTAATTGGCAAGCCTGAGGAACAAGGTTTACTGGCCATAGCAGAGATTGGATTCACATTTTGTCTTCAATTGTAAATCCTGTTTGCTATCTGTGGGCAAGAGAGAAAGCTCAGCCCTTGGCAGAGCTCACACCCAAAGCCTACTACAGCCACGGGGAATTCCTGAAAGTAGCATTTAAGAATCAAAACTGGATCTGAAACCAAAGTGGAAACAGCTCTTACCCTGCCTTGCTTTTCAGTGATCCCCATTAAAGGGGAAATACCTCAGTGTAGGTTACCTAAAGTGACAGGTGATTAAAAGGCGTAAAGCTTTCCAACCAGATGCCAATAGGCTCTGGATGTTTTCTTGAGTCTGTTTTCTTTAGGATGCAGATACACACACCCAAGAGATATCTGAGGACTGGCTGGCTGGAGAGCCAACATTCACAGACCACCAACAACCATTATATACCTGAGAGGCTTTAGGCAACATTCCCTAACCTAGATTAGGACTGGGAAAGACAAATAGTGTTCACTGCACCTCCCTGCTCATAAAGTTTATATAAGAGGGAAATGAAGGCCCTGAGCCCTCAGGCTATAGAACAGCTTGCTTAACTGTGAAAGCTGGGATATGTCATATCAGCAATTTACTTCCAGGTCCAGAGGATAGTGTACATAGGTCTGCAGCATTCCTCAGCTTAGTGGGCTCAGCTAAAAAACTTTGACTATCAGTTCATTCCTGTTCACACTGCCAAGACCCTCTTCTTAGCAGGAAAGAAAAGAAAATCACAACCTAGCGAAACAGTAATGACACTGGTGTCTAAAGACACAGGTTCTAGATTGTGTCCCACTGCTTAGCCCTAGGTTATGGGCTCTAGGTTCTTTATCACCCTCCACAAATGGAAGGGTTAAGTCTCTATGACCCCTTTGGCACCTGCAGCCAGGAGTGCATAATATCATCCCAGAACAGCTGTGAACATTGATGGAAACACCATGTGTTCCCTGCCGCCCAAAGGGTATGAACCTGAGTTTGACTGAGAAGCAATCCCTGTCCAACTCCTATGGACCCAAAGAGAAAAGGTACATTGTACATGGAAAGAACACAAGATTCACAGACAAAAAACTTAAGTCTGAATCCTGAATTTACTACTCTAAAAGCTGTGAGAATTGGAGAAAAATGCTTTGCCTCTTCAAGCCACTTCTACATCCAGAAATGAAGATAACAATTCCCTGGGCACACAGGACTATGAGAGAGTAAAACACAGAGTGACCACTGTCCATAAGCCAGAATCTGCCCACACAGGAAGAGCCCAGGCTGAGGCAACTGTAGCATTGGGTGCAGTTTCCTCTATACACTGATAAGCTCCTTGGGAAGCTGTGACCAACCTTCCTGTGCTTCTTGCTGGATCCCAAAGTCCACACATCCTGATAGAGGCCCAGGACCTGAGGATTTTGGGATGCAGGATAAAGAGGTAATGAGAAGCCTGCTCCCAAGAACAACTCGAACTTGAAGACATACGTCATGAGAGGATACAACTACTACAATCTATCGCCTAAATTCCGGGAAAAGGAAAGCAGCGTGGGACATGGAGCTGGTGGTGGGATGACCACAGGACAGGTGCCAGAAGGAATTCTATTCCAGAGCAGTTCTCCTAGACAGCTGTTCTCCCCATGTAATATCCACGCATAACCAGTCCTTCAAGCTGTTGGCCAGCAGGACTGGAGAGAGGAGGGAAGTAGCCTCCCCATAGGCATCCTTCTACTTTCTGGGCCAGGACATAAGAAAAATGTTTCCATTCCATGGAAGTGTAAAGGGCTTTTAAAGCTTTAGTCCCACCCTGCCAAGCTCCTAGGGCCCTGGTCTCTGTATATGTTACTCTTTACAAACTATCTGTTGTTCTTTTAACTTCCGTTACATGAGGATTGTATAGTTTGGGCTACTTAAAGGTTTTGACAAACAGCCTTGTATCATATAGAAGCCCAGAGCCCTTCTGGATTCGGGGCAGGTGTTGTGTGCCTCAGATCTGAGAAGCAGCTTTCCAGCCCCTCCTTTCCTACATCCCCTCCTTTCCTACATCCCCTCCAGCACAGCTTGTGAAGGTGGGAGGGCTGTGCATCGCGGAGCTAGGCATTATCTTCTTTCCCTAAAGATGCCTGTATAGGAAGTTAAGTGTACTGCAAAGAAAAGCCAAACTGAGAAGCAAAGAGTCTCCAACTTTTTTGTGGCTTATGAATCAGAAGCTAAATTTTCTCCAAAGGCCTTATGTATGATTACAGATAAGCCTTAAGTGTCCTTAATACATGAACTGCCACAACTTTCTAAGGAACCCTGGTTTCTTCAAAAATAAGACCTAACCAGAAAATAATCACCCACGTAAACTAGAAATCAAAAATGCCAGTTCCAATCACCTTGCCGTACCTGCCATTACTAAGTAGCCACCGAGTAAGAGAAGAGTGTGGTATAATCTGCATGCCACAGGCCATCACCATGGTAATGACCAGAGCTTATTTTGAGTGAATTCTCATTTTCAGAGAAATATGAAATTCACACACGCACACACACACACACACACCCCTCCCCTATAGGGCCTGCTCATCAGATATTGAGAGAACTGTCAGAGGAAGCGCAATAAAATTCTTCTAGCCAAACACTACCATCTCTACAAGTATCCCTGGATTTTCTGCAATGCTTTTCTGTTCACTTACACAACAGCTGGGTTGAACCTGTAGTTTCAACATGAAAGGATCATCTTTCCAAAAAAGATGGCTAGTGAATAGGCCTCAAAAATTCCCTTCCATTCCAACAGGATTTACTGAATACCTGTTAATCCCTAGCACCATAGTAGTACAAAAGCACATAAAAGCTGTAAATCTTTTTTTTTTTTTTTTTTTTTTTTTTGGAACTGGGGATTGAACTCAGGCCCTTATGCTTGCCAGGGAAGCGCTTATTCCACTGAGCCATCTCCACAGCCCTAAGGCTGTAAATCGTAAAAATCTGGCAAATCAAGTCTTACAAAAGCTCACACACCTATATGTCCTAACCCCACAATGGCCTACCATTTCCTACCTGATATGGTGAAAAGTGATAATCAGTTACCATCCATACAGATACCCCACTAGGACTACTTCTAGTCCAGGGGAATAAATTAGAATACATGCTTGCATAATCACACCTCATGCGAGGTGAGAAACACAAGATCTGGTATTGACTCTTCTCTGAGGCTTAGCATGGTACCCAGAACGCTGTGTTGGCTCGTTGAATACAGTTAAATCTGGACCTTTACTAGGACCTAAAAAAGGTCCTTAAAACTGACAGAAAAAATACCTTATTGATCTTAGAAAAACATAAGCCTCCAAACCTAACACACAAGAATGAAATCCTGGCATTCTGTACACCATAGGTGAAACTGGAGGATACTATATTTAGTGAAAAAAGACACAAGAAGACAACCACTAATTGAGAAATGAGAAGGAGGTATAGAAATACAGTTAGGAAGAATAAGTTTTAGCATTTTATAAGATAGTACAATAACTGTCATTTACAACAATTTATTATATATGTGAAATAGCAAAATGGAGCTCAAAAAGCAGCTTGGAATGCTCACACAAAAAGTGCTAATCAGGGCTGGGGAGATGGGTCAGTGGAATAAGCGCTTCCCTGGCAAGTGCAAGGGCCTGAGTTCAATCCCCAGTTTCGCAAAAAAAAAAAAAAAGCTAATCATCTCTGATTTAATCATTTCACACTGTATGAATGTGTCAAATTCTTATATGTACAACTATCATGTGTTAATAAAAATGGTTAAATGGACAATTGAAGATTATTAATTGTTTGGAGCCATTTATGCTTCATATTTTACAATTCCACAGAAAAGTAATGACATCCTCAAAAAAATCCCGTCATTTTGACACATAAGAATATGAAAGAAACCACTGCAGCCTCCTTTCACCACTTTTATAAGAAATTGTATTTCAACACACAAAAAATAGAAATGCCATGATTTTAGAATTACAGACATTCCTTCCCACGAACCCTCTACCAATACCAACTCACTCAGATTTCTACTAAAGATTGATGAACACGTGGTCATGGGTCCATATGGGCCACAGGCAAGGGTAGGAACCATAGACCCCTCCTCATGAGATTGTTTCCCTCTGAAACCTCCATGGTGCCTCAGCTTCAAATAAAGAAAACTGCATTCTCCAACAGATTCTACCTTCTCTCTCCTGGGTGTTCTTGAAGGAGAGGAACACTTGGATTCAGCTGAGTTCTTACTATCCAAACTAAAACCAGCGCCACAAGTTTCTGAAAGCCACATCTAATCAGGATCATTTGAATCAGTAAAAACTCCACCATAATTAAGTTAATTTCTTATTGGAGCAGTTGTTTCAACACAGAGCTGGGTGGAACAACGTTTGAATACGATATCTTAAATAATAACAACTGAGTTCCAATGATGTAAGAAGGGAGAACTTGCTGCTCTGCAAGCAAAGAAGTGGTGTTGCCAGCCCAGAGTCAACAGAGACATTCTGAGTTAATCTCCTAAATGAAGACTTGAGCTTGTCTCAGACCATTCTTGGACTTCTTTCTGGCCTTCATATTCAAGGTCCAGTGAGGTTCCATAGAAGGATGATCAGTTATGTGACAAAACTGAAAGGCAGCATCTCCTATACTTGAAATAACTATTCTCTCTCCACATGTCAATAGACCAGGTATTATTATTCCTATGTGACAGACAAGCAACTGAGGGTCAGAAAACTTGATCATTCAATAGTCAACAAATACTTGTGCAGGGCTTCCCCTCTACACGCACTGCATACAGAGCTATGACTGAGCCCACGGTGACACAGCTGGCAAGTAGCAAAGGGAGCACCCGAACCTTGACATGTAACCTCAAATCTATTCCATTCCATGGTGACCTCCCTGGCTGAGGTCAGCGTTGCCACAAGATACCAAAGCCAAAGGCCCACAGCAGCAAGGACTATATGGCCCAGGTCTTTGGTCTGCACCTCTGCAAAGAAAGTCAATATTGAATTCCAATGCCTGCTTTCTCCACAGATAATTCAAAGTAGCCCGTAGTGGCATCTTGGTTACAGCACTGTCCATGATATCCAGTCTAGAACTGGGACCAGGGGCCCCTGTACCCTTACAGCCCAGTAGGCAGAACAAAGACATTCCAGCAAAGCTCTCATGAATCCCAAACAAAAATTTTAGCAAAAGTGCAAAACCAATTTTAAAGTTCAAGGTTTACAGACCAGTTAAGATCAGAAGCCATGGGCTTTGAAAGACCCTACTCCCTGGACCAATCTCCAGTTTGATTCTCATAGGCTGCCTCACACATCAGGGACTATGCCTCAAGCTGGCTATGACAGGTGGCCCATTCCAGAGGTGCTGGAAACAATGTCTACCATCCACTCTGGCTAGCCATCTCCACTGACCAGCCTGCTCCACAGTTGCATCAGAGAAGGGGCCAGTCATACACTAAGCTGCCTATCTCAAGAATGCCAAAATCTTCATGAATGGGCCACCCTGTGCCTGCAATCTCAAGGAGGTGGGGCCCACAGCTATGGGTCACGTAAGTGAGGTCAAACATGAGAGGCTGGCCTGATCAATAGATGAGTCAGGACAGACAAAGAGTATAAAACCTCAGGACTTCCAGTGCTTCTCACATCGCCAGCATCTCCTCTCTTCATTCACCCTTCCTGGTGCTTTGGGTAAGTGGGGATTTACCGGCTCTCATCTTTCCAGCTGCGCTTCAGTGGATGGGGAATCTTTCCCCTTTGGGAGTTCCGAAATATCTACCTTCCTTGTGCACTGCACTCATACTAAGAGAGGAGTCATGAAAGGGATGGGGTGCTGAGTTATTGGTCTTCAGTCTAGAGTGTAAACTATACCAATCCAAGACTATTGTCTGCCTCTCTGGTACTCTCAAAGAAGTAGCAATTGGACTAGAGACAGAGAAAGATGCTGCAGTAGGACCCAAGGCTGGCTGACTTCATAAAACTGTTAGGAGGAGGGGCTGAGTCCAGGATTAGAGAGTGTAGAGGATTTAGAGAATGTTGCAGAGGAGCCACAGAAACCCAAATCCTACAGACAGTGTGAATGACTTTGAGGTGCAAGGATTTAGCTTTCTACCAGTCCCTGTTCCTTCTACTAAGCTGGAACTTCAGTGTGTCACAAAAGAGATGTCTAATATGTGGTATCCTGGTAGGAGATGCTCCTCCAAAGGACCACCTGGGTCCTCCTCCCTGCGCCCAGACAAGGTCAAGAAGTCCCTGTCTATATTAATAGCTAGTTATTGGGCCATAGCCTCACTCAGTAGAATAGGCTGAGTTTGAGCTCGAGTTTGACAAAAAAAAAAGGGGGGGGGGTATAATTGTCCTCTTGCATCCCAACACATCTCCCTCAATTGCCTTAGAAATGGCAAAATCTCCTTCCTAAGTAGAGATTTGTGGTAATTTTCTATTTGGACTAAAGAGAACTGCTGTTTAGGACTGGAAAAAGTCTGAGAAACAAATGTTTACTGTTTCATTTTATGTAAGATGAGAAGCAGCCCTAAAAACACACCACAAAGGTCAGACAGAGTTTATAGAGAGAGTAGGTGCCACTAACTCAGCTATTTCAACTTGGCCAAGGCTTTCTGAGAGAATAATCAATTCCTTCCCAAAAGTAGCAACCCAGCTGAAAGCTGAGGCTCCTGAGAGGAACTTGGGGCTTAACCAAGTAGGATGCTCTCAGAGCAGGGTGGCCGTTACCAAGGATAGAGCTGCATCCCTCACAGCGCTCTCTTGTGGCTTATCCAGTGATGCCTTTCCGCTCTTTTTTCAGGGTGCAATTCTTCCTTAGACAAGATGTCTCACCAGAAAAAGCAGCCCACCCCCTACCCTCCAGTGGTTTGTAAGACCTCTGGTGGTGGCGGCGGCGGCGGCGGCTCCAGCTGCGGTGGTGGCGGCGGCGGCGGCGGCGGCGGCTCTAGCTGTGGAGGCGGCTACTCCGGTGGCGGGTCCAGCTGCGGTGGCGGCTACTCCGGCGGCGGTTCCAGCTGCGGCGGTGGCGGCAGCTCTGGAGGAGGTGTCAAGTACTCAGGCGGCGGCGGCGGAGGCGGCGGCGGCTCCAGCTGTGGAGGCGGCTACTCCGGCGGCGGTTCCAGCTGTGGAGGCGGCTACTCTGGCGGCGGTTCCAGCTGCGGTGGCGGCGGTAGCTCCGGAGGAGG